>NC_085139.1:49327441-49668114 GCF_024139115.2 Armigeres subalbatus | reverse complement strand
TCGTAAATGGAAATCTGCTGCAGATAACACATGGAACATTATATCAGCTTCCATCCACTTTACGATATGTCCGAGATGCATCCCATTCAGCCGTATGAATGATTAATTGTCTGACTTTCAGTCATACCGTCGTACCTTAAAAGGTTATAATTTTCCGAGTTTATAGAACAGAACGACCACGCCAGCGCGCGCCCATACCCTTTGCATCGCGACGTCATCGTCAAGGAGAGTAGACGAGCAGCTTCGCTTTTATCACGTCGTTACGGCCTTCAATGAGTTCGACGCTCATTTTTCTCATGAGGGATGAGACCAGTTAGCAGGAGATGAATCAAGTCCGTCCTAATTATAGTGTTTCTTCTCGCTCGCTGACGGAAACATACATTTATTCAATCGAGCCGTGTGCCGTTGAAATGGTTCCAGCTTGCTTTTCTGCCCAGAAGAGAAGTGATGGTCAATGCTATCATTCGCCTAGCACGGTGATTCATAAGTGCTAAAGATTTTCTTCGTATATGAAGTGTGAAGCATATCCTACTACTTAAAATAGAATTTTCCTTTGGAAATTATTTTTGATCGGAACAATGAAATGTCTCTTGCACCACCGGTTACAAACGACATAGAAACTTTTCATTATTAACTGTTGTAGAACTAAAAGATATCCCAAGTTTCAGAAGCCTAGAAATATTATTAATCAAATCTTGGGAGAATTCGTATTCAAGCCTTTTGGAACAACGTGTGCTTAAATGAACAGACGCAGAGATAGAACCACTATATGATGCGAATGAAGTTATAGCTGATTGAATCGTATAATTGCCTGAATGTGCTTTGTTTGCTGTCCAGTTTATGTAATACATAGCTCTGACCAAGTCGCCGAAGAGGTTGTATTGTTTCTGGTGACCATTTCAATGATCAGCTGGATGCAACGGAACTTTCTACCATCAAGATTCTGAGGCGAGCAGAGTGGAAGAGCGCGACATAAAATCCCGATTCGATTACGGTAGGTCCATAATCCGCTCCAGTCGAAGCACACCGCAGAAACCCGTAATCGAGAAAAACCACCGCGGATATTGGATATGGATTCGAACAAGTTTTGTCGCTATTTGTCCCGGTGGGAAATTGTAGCAGGCAAACCTCTCGGAAGTGGGAGTGGAAACGCATAAGGGATTGAAAATGAAACCTTGTGCTTGTCATCGGTATTGGTCCCTAAGGAGGTGGAACACTCAGATGGTGCATTTTATTTCTCGACTGGATGATTATTTTCCGTGAAATTGATTCTATCAGAAATCAGATAAGAAGAGGCGGCGAAGACTTTGATTGACAGTCGAATAGAGCATGAAGCAGAGAAAAGAAATACTCTTTGTTCCGAATTTAACGAAGTCACCCACTGACCTACATAATAATGGAAAACTTGTGAGATGTATTTACGCAATATATAATTAGCAAACAGCCCACGGCATATAAGTACCAACATCATCCAATCCAGCCCGAGGTTGGAGGGATGAAGTAATTCTTCATGCTTTCACCAGCGCTGTATCTCATTTATGCCCAGCAGGAAGGTAAGGAAACCATTCCAATCTGGATGCTGTTGCTCGTTTCTTACATAATCACATCCCATTAGCCTAGTCTTACCCTTCTCAGCCGTAATTTAATCAATTAACCTAACGGATGGCCTTCTGACATCTATCCATGGCAAGTAGAAGCATCCGCTAAATAATATATTGATTGAGCATCGTCCCTTTCGGTGGTGCGATGGATCCAGTTGGATTTGCTTGAATATTATTCTTCACGATTTCCTAATTAATCAGAACAAACACAAAGAACTTACAACATTTTGGGCGCTTCAGTAATTTATGGAATTTATTGTTAGAGCGTTTTTAGATACTTAAACCATGACAATTAAACAAATATGAATCGAAACCAGCAAAAAAAGCAATTTACGACGCTCAATGTGAAGTCCCATTTAAGTTTCATGAAACGTTAAAGTATAAAATATCTTAGTCTAGCAATATTCCCATTTGAGTGGTCTCCAGCAGGAATTGAAATTCCTCCAAAATTTCACTAGATGTTCCTCCAGGAATTCCTGCGGAGTTCCTCCAGAAATTCCTGCGAAGTTCCTCCAGGAATTCCTGAGAAGTTCTCCAGGAATTCCTGCAGAAGTTCCTCCAGAAATTCCTCCAGAAGTTCCTCCTGGAATTCCTCCGGAAGTTCCTCCAGGAATTCCTCGAAGCTCCAGGAATTCCTCCGGAAGTTCCTCCAGAATTCCGGAATTCCCCGGAATTCCTCGAAGTTCCTCCAGAATTCCTCGAAGTCCTCCAGGAATTCCTCCGGAAGTTCCTCCAGGAATTCTCCGAAGTTCCTCCAGGAATTCCTCCGAAGTTCCTCAGGAATTCCTCCGAAGTTCCTCCAGGAATTCTCCGAAGTTCCTCCAGAAACTCGAAGTTCCTCCAGGAATCTCCTCCGGAAGTTCCAGAAATTCCTCCGGAAGTTCCTCCAGGAATTCCTCCGGAAGTTCCTCCAGAATTCCTCCGAAGTTCTCCAGGAATTCCTCCTGGAAGTTCCTCCAGGAATTCCTCCGGAAGTTCCTCCAGGAATTCCTCCGGAAGTTCTCCTCCAGGAATTCCTCCGAAGTTCCTCCAGGAATTCCTCCAGTCCGAATCTCCGGAAGTTCTCCAGGAATTCCTCCGAAGTTCCTCCAGAATTCCTCCGGAAGTTCCTCCAGGAATTCCTCCGAAGTTCCTCCAGGAATTCCTCCGGAAGTTCCTCCAGGAATTCCTCCGGAAGTTCCTCCAGAATTCCTCCGGAAGTTCCTCCAGGAATTCCTCCGGAAGTTCCCAGGAATTCTCCGGAAGTTCTCCAGGAATTCCTCCGGAAGTTCCTCCAGGAATTCCTCGAAGTTCTCCAGGAATTCCAGTTCCTCCAGGAATTCCTCCGAAGTTCCTCCAGGAATTCCTCCGAAGTTCCTCCAGAATTCCTCCGAAGTTCTCCAGGAATTCTCCGGAAGTTCCTCCAGGAATTCCTCCGGAAGTTCCTCCAGGAATTCCTCCGAGTTCCTCCAGGAATTCCTCCGAGTTCTCCGGAATTCCTCGAAGTCCCAGGAATTCCTCCGAAGTTCCTCCAGGAATTCCTCCGGAAGTTCCTCCAGAATTCCTCAAGCTCCGGAATTCCTCCGGAAGTTCTCTCCAGGAATTCCTCCGAAGTTCTCCAGGAATTCCTCCGGAAGTTCCTCCAGGAATTCCTCCGGAAGTTCCTCCAGGAATTCCTCCGGAAGTTCTCCAGGAATTCTCCGGAAGTTCCTCCAGAATTCTCCGAAGTTCTCCAGGAATCCTCCGAGTTCCTCCAGGAATTCTCCCAAGTTCTTCAGGAATCTCCTCCGAAGTTCCTCCAGGAATTCCTCCGAAGTTCCTCCAGGAATTCCTCCGGAAGTTCCTCCAGGAATTCCTCCGGAAGTTCTCCAGGAATTCCTCCGGAAGTTCCTCCAGGAATTCCTCCGAAGTTCTCCAGGAATTCCTCCGGAAGTTCCTCCGAAATTCTCCGAAGTTCCTCCAGGAATCTCCGGAAGTTCTCCAGGAATTCCTCCGAAGTTCTCCAGGAAATTCCTCCGAGCTCCAGGAATTCTCCCAGTTCCTCCAGGAATTCCTCCGAAGTTCCTCCAGGAATTCTCCGAAGTTCCTCCAGGAATTCCTCCGGATGTTCTCCTCCAGGAATTCCTCCGAGTTCTCCAGGAATTCCTCCGGAAGTTCCTCCAGGAACCTCCGGAAATTCGCAATTCCTCCGGAAGTTCGCCAGGAATTCTCCGGAAGGTTTTTTCAGGAATTTTTCCTGAAGTTTTCTCAGGAATTTCTCCGAAAGTTTTCAGGATTCTCCGGAAATTCCTCCAGGAATTCTTCGAAATTCCTCCAGGAATTTCCCCGGAAGTCTCCAGACTCGGAAGTTCCAGGAATTTCCCGTAGTTCCTCCAGAATTCTGTCCTCCAGGAACGCCTCCGGCAGTTCCTACTGAGGTAGTCCTCCAGGAAGCCTCCTGAAGTTCCTCCAGGAACGCCTCCGGAAGTTCCTCCAGGAACGCCTCCGGAAGTTCCTCCAGGAACGCCTCCGGAAGTTCCTCCAGGAACGATTCTCGAAGTTCCTCCAGGAACGCCTCCGGAAGTGCTGGGAACGCCTCCGGAAGTTCCTCCAGGAACGCCTCCAGAAGTTCCTCCAGGAACGCCTCCGAAGTTCCTCCAGGAATGCCCTGGAAATTCCTCCAGGAACTCTTCCGAATTTCTCCGGAAGTTCCTCCAGGATTTCCCGAAAGCTCCTCCAAGAATTCCCGAAATTTTCTCGAGGAAGGCCTCCGGAACTTCCTCCAAAAACTCCTCGGGAAGTTTCTCGAGCAATTCTTCCGGAAGATCAAAGGCCAGAAAGTCGGATAGGTCTCATATGAAAATTAATACCGTGTGATCAATTTTTGCGGCGTGAATTTTATATGGCGGCACGCCGATATAATTTGACGGATGTTGTAAGAAAATCATCGGCGACGCGGTGGAATTTTGAACATATGTACAGGAAAGAGGTCCTTTGTTCTCTCCCAAGTGAAAACCTAATCAAGCGTGAATCTGCCCATCAAGAAAGAGTGGCTCGCAATATGTTTCATGGGGACAGCTGATTGTCGTCTGAGGCCATAGAGGGTTATGGTATGCAAAACTATGAATTGGTTGTTTGGTCAGGTCTCAATGCCAGCATTTGAAAAACAAGTAACGAATAGTCAACGAGAGAACAGAAAATCGGCGAAGAAGCGATGAAACGGGACTAGCAATTGGAAGCACAGTGACTGAGTAAAATTGTATTGCTGACTCTTTTCTTCCAATAAAATTTCACTCAATTCACGTCGCAGAGACAACTCATTTGAGTTGTCCCACTTTTGACGGAAATTGAGTAAAATATCCGTGGAAGAAAAGAGAGGTCAATACAATTTCACTCAATCACTGAGTAGATGATAGTTAGCATGCAAATCTTTCGACTTCTTTGGGAGCATTGTTTGTGTTTATTATTTTATTAGTTGTAGATCCAGGGTCAAAACATCGGATTGAATAACAACAGCTGGTATGTTATATAATTAATTGCACAGGTTATTTGATTTTATTGTTCATATTTATTTCACAGATTACCTGTTTTGTATATAGTGAAAATACATTCAAGTCATTAAAATTAGATCGCATGACTTTAAAAGTTGACTCTAGACAAATCATATTCATAGTTAGGAAATTTACATAATAACAGTACAGATACATGAATATACTTTGTCTTTAGGAACAATGGTAGTGATAGTTGATATATTTTTAATGCCTAGTTATCGTATGAATTATGGTGGCATCATTATAGATTGAGTGGAACTGGAAATGTGAATGAAATGATTCTACAAAAATTATCCGATCATTTGCAAAGTTACCGTTGGTTCATTGAACACTTTCTGAAACACCTAAAACTGTTTATACGCCATGAATCCGGCAGCGGCATCGCTCCGCCCTGAAGCAAAAACCGTATGTGATCGGGGCATACTGAGCACTTGCTCATCGGCCAAAGTAATGGAGCCGGTCTCCATCGCAACTCCCAACCGATGATGATTTCCGCTCTGGTGATGATGATGGCGTCGATGATTGCTGTGATCGCCATATGGGTGGTAGTGATGATGATGGCTGCCGTGGGGATGTTGCATGTCCTCCAGAACCGACGGTGCAATATATGTGAAGCCCTTGAAAATGAGGTTGGCACTTTCGCTCAGCTTCGAGTCGTCCGGTGAATCAACGGGTGCCTGCTTGGTGAATTTGCTATCAAACTGCGAAACGTCATCTTCACCTTGCAAAAACGGCTTAATCGGTGGATCCACCCTTCTGGCGAGGACATCGCCCCAATCAACATTTTGAAGAAGGGGTTTCGCAGCTATTCCGTCCATGGATCCAGAGCCGAGACGCATCGATATCTGTCGCTTCAAAAGGCGTCGAATGAGACTCTCGATTCGTTGCTCAGGAATGCTGGAATATTCAACCTACCTTTAAGAATAGCATCTATCGTACGTTTGGGGTGTCTGCCGTGAAAGAGGTGAACCTGTTAGCATGTCGAAATCAGCGCCTAACGACCACCAGTCAACATCTTTTCCGTGCCGCTTCTAGTTAGAATTTCCGGTGCATATACTCAATTGTGCCACAGCAAGTGTGCGTAACGTATCTCTTGAATGTGCTCCTTACAGAGTCCAAAATCCGTCAATTTGAATGACCTTGAGCATCCAGCAGCACATTCTCGGCTTCAATCTCGATGACTATACCAAGCTTGTAAATGTTCCAACACCAGTAATTTCACTCATGTAAAGCATGTCGCATCCTCTAGAAATATTCCTTCGCGTTCCAAATGCACGAACAGCTCACCACCACTCAGGTATTCCAGAATCAAATACAACTTCCCATCCGTTTGAAACGCGTAGACAAGTTCACATAAACGGTGGCGTACGCTTCAAACGCGCTCTGCTCGTGATGATCAGTGTCCTTTGGCTTCTAACAATGGACGCTTTTTAGCACCTTCATGGCGAAGACGAAATTTGCATCCGCGCCTGTTGTTTTCCGGACTTGGAACACTTTGCGTACCCATTTCAGGACTTTCCTTAGTTCGAAATCCTGCGGACCCAGCTTCATTTTGTCTGGGTTACAATTTCTTGATAGGGTATAGTTTCGGAACCTTCTGCTCAAGATTAGCGTCAGGGAATTGCTGGCTCTGGTTCGAAACCATGAGCCTCGTTTGAATCATCTTCTACATCAAATTATATCGTCGTCGTGCAGCTCTAGTTCAAATACGCCGCCATTATTCACCTGGGTTTTGTTATATATAATTAAACATAAGAAAGCTGTACTGCCTGACTGGATTGACTTGACTGGAAAATGCGGTAACATCTTCCATCTTTTCAACTCGCATAGGGTATAAACTTCTTAGCTACCTCCATAATCAAGCGTGTAAGTGACTTGTATAGGTAGATTAATTTCTTTACTTTATTGGGTAGGAATTCAAAAGTCAATAAATGTATCTCCTGATCTTTCAGGAACAAATTATAACGATACCTGTTTGGAGTGTAGAGTTTGACAATGACAGGTGATTGAATGAGAATAGTGTCACCTTCTTCTGTTTTAGTTTTGAAAATTTTGTCGGTAAAATGGCTGAAATCATATCCTGACATCGGCCGAAGGGCATGCAATAAATCCTCTGCATTTGAAACATTATCTTTACTTTTAATCGCACATAAATTAGTTCATAAATTGTTTCCTATTTTCGATGTCAAATTAAGCTCTATTCACTGTTTTATAAACAAAATCTTTAGTCGTGCACCAGTTAATTGGGGAGGAGACGTTATTAATTAGATAAGCAAACATACAGGTAATAATGTGTTTTGTTGAACAATGGAAAAATCTTTAGTCGATATACAAAACATGTATTTTTATTAATAATAGTTTATTGAATTTAATAACTTGGAACTAATAGACACATATGTTTTTCATTCCCATTTGTTTATAATCAATACCATTGTTTCAATGTAAAACATGCAAGCGTTGATACATTATCGTTTGAAAAATTGTGTCGTTGATAATTGTTATCTCTCATGTCATTGATAACCACGGTAAACGATATCAACTTGTGGTGGTGTGGCTAGGCTGAGCGCATCCCGACGCCATTTTCATAATTGATCATCGAGAATTTTCGCGTAGAATGAGTGAGACATAAAGTGATCAAGCAAAAACGAGCAATGGGTATTTTCTGAAAATCAGAGTAGACGTACACTTGTATAAACGTTGTTAGCTGGGGTAACAATTCCTGGACTCTGACAACACCAGAAGGGTTTGTCCAATCCCCTAACTTCTGGTCAAGCCACGCAAGTCGTCTGGGGTGGGCTACACACCGCCTCTTTTCCCAGGGTCGGCTAAGACAAAGTGTGTGCTGGGTTGATCAATGAACAATCGTATCACCCTCGGTCTTTTATAATTTTTTATTGTTCACTCTACTTACACTAAGTGTGTCAGGATGGTATGATGTGTTGCGCTGGCTCAGTTCGGGGTTAGAAATCTCGGATCAAGAATAGCGGTTAGGCTGTCGCGTGTATGGCTCACTGATAAATCGCGTGCTGGTTGGTGGGCTTTACAAAGCGGGAGGGCTTGAAGAAATGCTGCCTCGGAGGGTTGTCTTCCGACAGTGCGATAGGGCCGATTGCTCAACGCTCTAAGAGCACTTCCACGGAGTCCCCATCTGGGGCCCTATCGCTATTTCCGGGCCTGGGACCCACTTTTACACCGGAGGTATTCAACGGGAATATAAAATAAGAACGTAACTCAAAATTAGTGTGGTTTCCAAATTTAGCGCCCATATTGTTCTAATTTTCATACAGGTTGCTATTTTGGGAAACGTCATTTTGTTATTGATCAAAAGTTGCAGACACTCTGTTTTTCTTTTTCTGAACAATTTCGACGAAATTAAAGCAAGGGAAATTTGTTTTATCTAGTGTCCCAGTTCAACTTCGCGAAGTAATAATTGTAGTTTAATTGATCAGCTATAATGAGGAGCGATGTGCACGGCGCCCGCTAGAGCCCGCATTCATGGATTTTCGCAAAGAAAATTCTACTTTTTGTTTTGCAGGTTATTCAAGGAGGGAGTCTTCCAGGAATCCTCAGAATGTTCCTTTAGTAATTATTCAGGATGTTCTTCAATTAGTTCCTCCAGGAAATCTCCCAAGTTTTTTTCTGTCGTTCATTTTAACATTTCTTGTTCTAGAAATTCAGTATCGATCTCTGGCATTTCTCCGGGAGTTCAGAAATCTTGTGTTCTTTTAAGAATCTTTTAGCAGTTCTCCCAGAAAAGTTTTAGGATTTATTCAGAATCTCTCGATTTTTATTGGAATTGCCCAATCATATCTTTGGTGGTTTTAATTGGAACCAACTTTTTCAAGAGAATTGTTTAGATTCTTTCGGATGTTGTTAAGGACGTATCGAAAATAAGTTATCCACTTTCAAAGTGTTACTGCTCAGAAGCTTATGAAGGAATTGGTTTGTTTTACCCTGCATTTAATGTATTCGTAAGAGGTTTCAAATCAGAGTTTGTTTGTTTGTTGAAAATTTGTAGTTTCGATGTATAGCAAATTGAAAGTGATATCGAAATTCAAGTTTTGGACAATGGCTCAAGAAGGGCATCGAGATGGATAATTTGACGCGTTTGCTATCCACAAAGGTAAAATTCATGGTCAACAAGCTTGGGAATACTACACGTTCGCTAACCTATCGAAAAGGAAGAAAATCAAATTCATGTTACCGAATTTGGACCAGAATCATGTTATAAAACGGAGTAATTTATAGCCAATTTTTACCAGTACGAAAATTGCTTGAATAAATGTTGGAAAAGTGCAATATTCATTCAGTATTATATTTTTTCATAAAACTTGACAAACAGAATTAACATATATTGCTAGATAAATTTTAATACATTTTTAAAATTCATCCGATTTTATTCGAACAAAATAATGTGGATAACTTATTTTCGATACAGTTCCTTACAACTTTTTCTCGCGAATCCTTCAGAGAAAAAAAACTGTGGAAGCATTCCTGCAGGATTTTGTCAAGATTTCTGTAGGAAAACTGTGGGAATTTCAGGAGTTTTTTTCGACTTCCGGAGGAAGGAAGTCCAGAAGGAATAACGGAAAAATTTACTACGACGGATCTCCAGCTACCCTGCGAAAAAGCGTAGAATTGCCTTCCGGAGATGGCGAGTTCTATTCCGTTTCGATCAAGGATGTTTTCGAGGGCTCCTTGGGCATACAGTAGCCGCTCGATAACTGCAAAATGTTTACTTTCAGTTAACGAATCGCGTTCGATAACTGAACGCATTCTAGACGTCAAACGGTTCAATCGACGTCAGATGCAATAAAAGTGCCTCATAGACCAATGCAAGATCTTGACTTAACCTCACTTTTGACAGTTCAAGAGCTTGTTTAAGGGTGTTAGAATTAAAATCGATTAGCTGAAAATAAAAAATGTAATTTTCGTTCAAAATCATTTTGATCCAAATATTCTAGTTAATGCTTGAATTCCTACCATAAATCAATCACAGAAGACATCAATATTCTGAATTAATCACAAACAGTTTTTCCGGAAGCAGCTCCAGAGACTAAGTCCTAAACAAGCTCTGTGAACTGTCAACCTACGTCATCATGCACTGGTCAATAAAACATTGACAGTTGGAAAATTTCCGGTACACCGACAAAATCGGTGCCTACGAAACCATCGGTTTTATTACCGACGAAATCGGGTTAGACGAAACCAACTGTTTGTATTGCGACGAAATCGGTGCCAACGAAACCAACTGTTTTATTACCGAAAATTGGGGTAGATTGAGTGTCATAAAATCAACCTTCACGAATACCTACTAAATCTGGCGCCGATCAAATCATTTATATGGATAGGCTATTTTATCTAGTGAATCATAGGAACTATTTAAATCGACGTATCAATCGATGGATTAGGTAGTGTTTATATACCAGATTTGATAATGATTGGTGAATCACATTTGCTTAACGTTGTTTACTTTTACAGCTGTTGTCATTATTCTACCAAATATAACTAAAACTCAAAGGTGCAGCCAATCGGGTTGTACGCAAAGGTGACGATATGACTACGTAGCTATACGAAATGGAGGGTATTTTCATCATAATTTTGTAAATTTATAAGCATTGTGCAAACTGCTCGGAGGTCAACCGAATCAAGAAACTGAAGGTAGCTCCCAGTTGGATGAACCAGCCGTGGAAAAGGAACGACTCATCGGTCGCATCGCCATGAAGGCATTCGTCTATCTTTCAGTGGATATCATCAGAATCTAGAAGACATTCACACACAGACACAGAATCGGAGGTGGCGCGAAACAAAACACAAATATATTAATTTGCAACGTTCGACTTCCGCCGCGATGGGAAGCGTAGATGCATCGTTTTCGCGCTGGTGGCAACGTGAGCAGGACTTCAAGAATAAATTAAACAGTCCTTTTCAGGACTTAAACTATTTATCCAAGAAGAGGTTTGACGCTAGAAAAATTGTTTACCCAGACAAACAGACTGTTCGGCTGTTTAAACGTCAATGACGATTTTGGAAAGATTTGTTGTTTTTAATAATGCGCCATTTGAAAAACAAGGCAGCTAAACGACATTTTTCACTAAGGTGGCGTCTATCGATTTGGCCGTCGTCGACGGAAAGTGAAATTTTCTGCCAAGATTCTTTGGTTTTGTTCGTTAGTCATTAGAAATGATATCGATTTTTCGGGTTACCATCGTTTGGCGACGAGAAAGTTGCCTTTGGTAAAACCACAAGCGCACTTCGGAGGAGATGATGCAATGAGTTTGTTCAAATGGATGGCGTCAGCAGTCAAATGGAATTTCCTCACAAGATTTTGATTATATTTTGTTGTAGTTGAGATTGAAAAGCTCCATATTTGAAAATATCGGTTCTTTACAGTACCATTATTTTCTACAAGGTAGTTCAACTGGGATGCAAGAATGTTCATCAAAGTCCAATATTAATAGTTTGGCGTTAACAGTTTTTCTTCGATAGCAGAATGAAAAGCGCGCGTCGGTGAGTGACAACGCAACAAATTTGTTCGAATGATTGAAATCGCTTACAGCAACCGAACTATCACGCCAAACGCCAATTCCACCGAAACAGTCCATTTGCAATCAACCCTTTCTGTTCAGAAGCTGCTGATCCTGAGAAGGACCAATTTTGTGTCCCCAATGCACGTTTCCAATAACTAACTGCAACCCAATGCTTGTCGAAACGTTAGGGTTAGAATTCCACTTCGTGTTGTTATTGTTCGACGACCACTCGATGAGTTTTCGCAAGACGCCACCATCTTCTATATAATAAAATGAAATGGTCTGTGTTCGTATCCGCATAACTCGAAAACGGCTGGACGGATTTTCTTCATTCCTTCAGCAGTTACGTTCGTTTATAGTCCGACGGGTTTATATGATATTTCCAATGTGAAAATCATAAGCAAAGTTGAGTCAATAGCAAAAAATAAAACAAAGATTCGTATGAGAATTTCGCAGGCAGTTCACAACACGCATCAACGCCTACTATGCAGGACAACGTCTGCGGGTCAACTAGTTTGGAATAAATTTTCAGCATCGCACTGCATCGCACGGGATCGAAACAGACGTCATTTTTGTAATCAACTCTTTCTTCACAAAATGCTGGTTTGTTGAGGTTGAATGACGACCACCAAAGCAGACTTCCACCACCAATTCGATGATTTTCCTTTGAAAATACTATCAGCGCTTCGTGTGCTGTGTTCGCTCCCGTGTCGGCTCTGCGTAAAATCTTATTTACTGTTCTTCGAATCCTATCAAAATGGCTGCTCGGCCGAAAGCAGCTTTTACAATAAATTAAGCCGTTATCTCCGCCCCTTGTGGTCTGGTATAGGTGTAAATATAAGTGCACCCATAACGATTAATGAAGGGGCTAATGAAATTACTTCATTAGATATAGAAAGCTGGTTATCGACGCGCGTGAGCCATTTTGATCGGACTCCGCAGACAACGGACCGTTGGAGGATGACAAATTTTAAGAATCTTATGAAATTTGTTAGAGATGTTGTTTATCTAAGATGCGTATTGTTGCGAGGAATGACACAGAAATTTGACTCAAGACGAAGTTTCTCCATACTACAAAACATTATCTTTCGGCATCTGTCTGTCCGAGCGATCACGATGGGTGGTTGCAGAAAGTTTCCACTGAGGTGGCGTCATTGATTTTATACAAAGGACCATTTTATACAAAGAAGTTTGATCAGAAATAAACTTTCTTCAAAGTGCAAAACTCAATCGTAATAGCAAATTTGATGGCGCGTCGGAGGAGATGATGTACTGAATTTTAATGGATGGAATCACTAAAGCAACCGCTACCACGCCAAACCCGATGCCATGAAACAGTCCTTTTCTAATTAACTTTCTTTTCGTAAAATGTTGGTCCTGAGAAGAACCAATTTTCTTTTCCCAATTCCATTAAATAACTAACTGCATCCAATCGCTTGTCGACACCTTGCGCTGCAACCGTCCGACAGCCACTTGATGATTTTCGCTAAGCCTCCAAAGGTTGAAATAAATTTACAGCATTGCAGAATACGACACCACGACTTACTCGTAACAACATTGCATCCCGAGGAAAGCTATCAGTAGTATAAATTGCTCAATACGGTTCAGGTCGGAGGAAACGTGCAGACATTGATCCATCAATTAGTAGTTTAGTTTGTTTTACCCATTGAAAAATTTGCACCGCAGATAATAATCGAAGCAGTGCAATGGCTTCCTTCAAGTTAGTGTGTAGTGTGCTGTGCGTACTTGTCGCCATCCAAACTAGCCCCGCCGGAAGATGGTACAGTACGTGCCCTGGTGAAAGTGTGTACTCTCTTTGCGAAGACAGTGACGAATCACCTGGCGTGCATCAAAGTCCAAAGTGCTGAAGTTGACGGACCGTGCTTTAAAATTGCCAAGCATCAAACTGGCGATGGAATGCTGATCGTGAAGAAAGCCGATGAGACAAACTAAAAGCGAGCCATGAACGAACCCTCGCTGAACGAACTCGAACCGAACAAGCTGTCCTCGGCTACATGACGATGAGCTACCGTACCAATGTGCCGTTTCTGGCCTCATGGATTCCCATCAGCTTTCGCTGAACGTTCCACGTATGCTGGTTTCAGGACAACAGGAGACCGGACGTCTGGTCGAGGAAGGTCGCAAAAAGATGAAGAAGTACCTCGGACCATTCCTCGCTGCAATGGCTATCAAGGGAGGTATCCTGACCATGGTGTACCACTCCATTGCTATCGTTGCTGGTAAGGCTCTGATCATCGGTAAGATCGCTCTGGTCATCTCCGCCATTATCGGACTGAAGAAGCTGGTCACCCCAGAAGGACAATAAAAAGACCACCTACGAAATCGTGAAGCACCCATATGTCCAGCAGATGCCATACCTACTCGTCGAACCATGGTGAATCTGACACCCACGAAGTTTATTGAAACCCACCTTCAGGCTTTGGAAACTCCATCAGCGACGATATGCAGATGCAAGACCGCGCTTACCGGGCCCATGTTCCAAAGAACTAAATCCTCTTGTCTGCCGTGAGATGCCCTGCCCGAACCCAAAAACTAAACCCGTGCTCCAATCGGTCATTAGGACTTACGACGAAAACCCCCTCAAGCCGAGAATATTAGGATAGGATGACTATCGAGGAGTTTCCTGACTCCCCGACGTGCGCGCACTTCAAGATCTCGTGATCGAAATAACCACACTCCAAGAATGCGGAAGAAATTGGATGCTTGCAGCCAGCAGACAGTCCAACGCAGCTGAGCTCCGGAATGGGGAATCAACGCAAATCCTCACCGAAATAAAAATCCCTCTGCCACAGTTTGATTCCCTTTCTTGACGTCTCAGCTGCTTTGTAATGTTACTTGTATTTATTATTTATTGTAATTGTAATTAATTTATTGACTAATTTCCACGAACCAAAGTAAGAAAGAACATCGAAACCAAAATTACACTAAATAATCTCTAAGTCTTTGGAAAGGTTGTGCACTGTATTTTATGAAGAGCTCCTCTGATCCGAACAGAATTAAAAAAGTACTGAAAATTGAAACAAAAAAACTCTGTTGAATAAAGGAAAGCCCCAAATCTAAGCATGTCGAAGCATGTGCAACAATGCAAATAAAAATAAATTGAATTTTGTTTCATTTCGTTGATTTGTTTCCAAGGGAAATTCATGTGATAATAGCTTCTCAAGTGAGCTTCTTCCAATCCAAACAAAAACATAATTGGTCTTCCTGATTAGAAATAATGTTCATCCACTTACTTTTCAAACACACAGATTGTGAACAAATATGTGGTTGAAGATTTCGACCGAACTTGATTCTTTTGACATATCATGGGTCGGATTTGAGAATGACCAAAACACATAATGATCAAATAATTAGAAGCATACATTAAATCCTAGTTGAATAAGCAAATTCAACAATGTATAGTGTGGAATAGCTTTCACCGTGGAGTGAATCTTGCTTGAACTGATAGCATTTAAGGCTAAGACTGTCAAAGATTGACGAATTATTGGTTTTGACATTGAGATATGAAATTACGTACATTTTGTTGAATAGTTGTTGATTTTCATTTCCTGATAATGTTTAATTCTCAAAGGTAAAAGTTTTATTTTTTGTGTAATACGGGAATTGAGATGGACGCTAAATGCAAAAAATAATGCGGTCTTGCTATACAAGAAAAGCAAACTTTTACCCTCTTTTTTTGTCAAAGGTAAACGGAAATCTGCAAACAGATTGCATCACATGATTGATGCAATCCTCAAAGCAAATACATACCTACCAAAACTGATGCTGTTCAGATTAGTATAAAATTTTCTCGAAAATTTGGAATGCCCGCTCTTTGAAGCGTTCATTTCATTTATTTAGTCTACATCTAAACAGATACCACTGAATCAACAATTTGACGCCACAATACACACGGGATTCGAGGCCGCATCTCCATCCTCGGATACGCCCCACGATCGCCGGAAGTCGTTCTGCTCCTGGTCTGCCAATCTCGCTCGCTGCGCCGCCCACGTCATCTCTGTACCTGCCAGCGATCGGAAGCGAACACCATCTTCGCAGGGTTGCTGTCCGCGCATTCTTGCAACATGCCCTGCCCATCGTATTCTTCCGTCCAGCTTTACCTTACCTTTCTGGATACTGGGTTCGCGCTGTAGAGTTGGGCGAGCTCATGGTTCATTCTTCTAAGCCGCCACACATCGTCTTCTTGCAGCACCGCCAAAGATGGTCCTAAGCACCGTCTCTCGAATACTCCGAGTGCTTGCAAGGTCTCCTCCTCGAGCATTGTCCATGTTTTCATGTCCAGAGGACAACCGGTCTTGGCTAACATATGTACATGACACGTTTGGTGCGGTGGCGAATCTTTTTGACCGCAGTTTCTTCTGGAGCCCGCAGTAGGGCCGACTTCCACAGATGATGCGCTCTTCGCTATTTCACGACTGACATTGTTATCAGCCGTTAGCAAGGATCCGAGGTAGACGAATTCCTCGACCACACCTCGAAGGTATCCCCGTCTATCATCGTAACACTGCTTCCCCATATGCGGGCTCCTGTCGCGCTCTGTTTCGCCCACAAGCATGTACTCACTTGTCTTTGGAGGCGTATCACCACCAGTCCAACTCCATTGTTGCTTCACGTTTCCAGGCGGGGTGTACAGTTCTGCCACCTTTGCAAACTATTCGGCCGAAACTAACAAATGTCCATGCTCATCCAAAGCGAAACAAATAAAATTGACTGGATCTGTTGAAAATCGTACCCCGGCTGTTACACCCGGCTCTCCGCATGACACCTTCTAGCGCAATGTTGAACAACAGGCACGAATGTCCATCACCATCTTTGAAGCGTAAGCGAGATGAATTATTCAACTTCCTAACAGTTTATACACGTTGCCATTATAACTGAGACTTATTTATTTCATCAAAAGAGATCTAAATTATTTTATCTACAGAAATGATCATCTCGGCAGCGCATAGACGTATCAAACATATAACATATTATATTCTTCGTTTGAAACCAAAGTTTTTGAAACATTGGGAGTTTTTTGTTGAAACAAATTTTGGACAATTCTCTTCTATTGCTGCCTTCTTGCCTTTCCAGTGCAATGCACAACAAAAGAATTTGTTGAGAGCTGATCTTCAAATTCTAACTCGCAACAAATCCTTTTTTTTTCATATTGGTGACTCCAATGCCAAACAAATAAAAAAGATGCAAACCATAAAAAAGTTGAAATATGGGGAGAAATAATATTTTTGAGATCTTTTAGGGCTTCCAAACGTTTTTTTGAGTTCAGATCTCGACGATCTACATATACAACAAAGTGTTTTACGGGCCTCAATCCTAATATGAAGTTGGCAATGGTATTTGATACATACTTGAACTATTTTTATCAAATCGCAGTGTTACCAGAACATCAACGGTACTTCAAACTATTTTTGAGTTCATATCTTGGAAGTCTACAAGATCAACAGAGTAGTTCATAGGTTCCCGAGCTAGTTATTGTTGATTGTAGAAACCTCATTGGAACATCATTACATCAAAGTATATACAAAATACATCATTCCCAGAATGTTTACGGAGCTCCAATCAATTCTTGAGTTCAGATCTTAGAGGTCTCCAAGAGTGCTGGATAGGTTCCTTAGCTTGTGTGTTAGTTGTAGAAGCCCCATGGTACATCATTACATCAGTATTTAAAAAAAATCAACATTCCCAGAATAGCTATGGTGCTCCAAACCATTCTTGAGCTCAGATATTGAAGGTCTACAACACCAATAGATTGATTCATACGGTCCTGAGCTTGTGTGTTAGTTAGAGCAACCCTATGGGACATCATTACACCAGTACTGTAAAACCTTTTTTTACGCTCCCTCCTTTTACGCTCCCTCTTTTTGCACCCCTCCTTTTACACTCAAAATTCCAACTAACGCTCCCTCTATTTACGTTTCAAATTCGACATAACGCTCCCTCTTTTTACGCTTTATAGGAGTGTAAAAAAAAGTTTCAAGCGTTTATATAACAGATATTTTAGTTACTAGATAAAGATTGTCGCTTCGGTTCCCTTTGTTCTGCTGTCCGGAACATGTTGGGTACCAAGCTGTCAAATCGTATGGATTTTCCTTCTTTGACATTTAGCTCCCCTATCCTCGCCAACAAAAGATGTTCCGGACAGCGACGACAGCGACAATCTTTATCTGGTAACTAAAATATCTTTTGTTTATATGAGGCAAATTTGGATTAGTTTCGGAGGTTTCTAGATGATCTAAGTACTGCGGATGTTCTAGAAACAGAATTTAGGCTTGCATGCGAAGTGGTATTAGCTGTTGTCATGATCTACGAACTCCACACAGTCAAGGTCTGTTGATCAACCTTCGTAATGGAGACAGTTATTGAAAAATAAACAAGTTGTGTGAACCCTTTTTGGTATATGTTTGTATTCCTAGTAGTTCTTGTTGCTGTCGTGGGCTACAGGTAGTCTACGAACTCTATAGAGTCACGGTCTGTGGATCAACCCTCGTAATGGAGCAAGTAAAGCGTTATTTAAAAATAAACAAGTTGTGTTGACCCCTTCTTGTTCTATGTTTTGTCTTTAAGTAATTCTTTTTTGTTGTTGTGGGCTCCGTAATGGACGCAGTTATTGAGCATTGAACACTTTTTGGTTTTAGCTGATTTATTCAGTGATTGCCAGGAAAACATGCGCAGCGCATGTAATCGAAGTTAGCTATTACTTTTGTTCAGTGCACTTTTGAAACCACGTAACGCACTGCATGATACCTTTTGATTGCATGCATGTATGTTCTCATGGCAATTAATGAGTTTCAAAGTAGCCGGAGGTGAGCCAGCCAAGGGCTGAAAGCCTCCTTAATAAAGAAACGAAAAAAAAAAGAATTTCAAAGTGCTTAATCCAACTCCAAATAAACCAGCTAGAAGCTAATTTAAAGATTATTGAATCAAAGTAGAATTTATGTGAAATTGTTCAGTGGCATGTTGACTTCATTTCCTGCAAATCTAGGCTCAATCGGGCTCTTCCATCCAATTTTCTGTTCGAAATAGTAACAGAGGTGTATTTTCTCATATATTTCGGCTGAAATCCTCATATTAATTTCAAATCAATGGCGCCAGCTTGTGCAATAACCGATCAAGCTGAAATTTTCAGAGAATGATTTTCTTACCTAAAGGCACGGGGTGCCCCGTAGAATCCATCGATTTTTTTTCTCCCCATACTAGGCTGGGCCAGTCTAATGCCCATTAGCATATGCCATGGACACATTCTATTCCATGTACCACAAAGGGGTTGTACCATTTTTGAAACAAGGCGAAAGATTTTTGGTTACGCGTGTAAATCTTGAGGCCTATTCCAGGGTTTTCTTGGATGACCGTGAACCTATGCAATGGACGCATTCAATTTATGTACCACAAGGGAGTTGTACCACTTTTGAAACAAGCCTAAAGTGCACTGGTTACGCGTGTAGCTCTTAAGGCCTATTCCAGGGTTTTCTTCGATGACCGTGAACCTATGTAATGGACGCATTCTATTCCATGTACCACAAAGATGTTGTACCATTTTTGAAACAAGGCGGAAGATTTCTGGTTACGCGTATAGATCTTAAGGCCTTTTCCAGGGTTTTCTTGGGAGACTGTGAATCTATGCAATGGTTGCATTCTATCCAGTGTATCACAAAACACAGGTCCAAGCTTCAGGTGGTTCCTGTCAAACTTTAAATACTTGAAAACGATGATGAACGTCTTACTGTGCGTTATCAAGGATCTGCACCACTCATGACTTGTTGGTTTCTTGGCGTACGAAGAACATCTTAAGGCCTCAGCATTCAAACAATTGGACGACCATGATAACGGAAATAATTTGGACGACCCTAATACCAAAATTGTTAAAAGACACTTCTTACCTAAAAGCTTGCAAATTTTTTTACGCTCCAAATTCCAAATAGCGCTCCCTCTTTTTACGCTCAAAATTTCAAATAACGCTCCCTCTTTTTACGCCCTAAATTCGAAATAACGCTCCCTCTTTTTATGCTCTGATTCAATTTACGCTCCCCCGTTTTGGGCGCAAAAAGAGGTTTTGCAGTATATACAAATCCCAACATTCCCAGAGTTCCTGCGGTACTCCAAATAGTTCGTGAATTCAGATATTGGAGATCTTCAAGACCAACAGAGTGATTCATAGGTTTCCGAGCTTGTGTGTTTGTTGGTGAAGCCCCATGGGACAATATTACATCAGTATATAAAAAAAACAAAATTATCAGAATATCTAAGGTCTTCCAAACCATTCAGAATAGCTAATAGCAACGGTTCTCCAAACCATTCTTGAGTTCAGTTATTGAGGGTCCACAACACCAGCAGAGTGATTCATAGGGTCCTGAGCTTGTTAGATAGTTGGAGCAACCCCATGGGACATCATTACACCGTGTACACAAATCACAACATTTTCAGAGTTCCTGCGGTACTCCAAATCATTCCTGAGTTCAGATATTTTAGGTCTACAAGATCAGAGTAAGCCATAGGTTCCCGAGCTTGTATGTTAGTTTGAGCGCCATGGGACATGATTATACCAAATTACAAACAAATCATAACATTTCCAGAATATCTACTATACCATACATGAGCTCATAAAAATAGTTAAGACACCGGAGATCTTCATGTTGATCGAATTGATTATTGAGATCTGTACTCAAGGACAGTTTGGAGTGTCGTAGATAATGATCGAATTCTGTGGTGTGTCTCTAATGGTGTTACGAGGTATCTTGGAGCTATTTCAGCTCATAAAACTTATGAGGACATCAAAGATCTTCATGTTGATTGATTTGAATATTGAGATGTGTACTCAAGGATAGTTTGGAGTGTCGCAGGTGTCGAATTCTGTAGTTTGTCTGTAATGGTGTAATGAAGTCCCGTGGTACCATTTCAACTCATAAAAATAGTTAAGACACCGGAGATCTTCATGTTGTTCAAATTGATTATTAAGATCTGTACTAAAGGACAGTATGGAGTGTCGTAGATATTGATCGAATTCTGTGGTGTGTCTGTAATGGTGTTACGAATAACCTTGGAGCTATTCCAACTCATGAAACTAATTAGAACATCGAAGATATTCATGTTGATCGATTTGAATATTAAGATTTGTTCTCAAGGATAGTTTGGAGTGTCGTAGATGGCGAACAAATTATGTAGTTTGTCTATAATGGTGTAACAAAGTCCCGTGGAGCTTTTTTCATGTCTTTATTTGTGCGTTTTTTTTTTTAAATTTTACATTAGGTTCAACACAATTACCTTGGAGCTATTTCAACTCATAAAACTAGTAAGGACTTCAAAGATCTTCATGTTGATCGAATTCATTATTAAGATCTGTACTCAAGGACAGTTTGGAGTGTAGTAGATATTGATCAAATTCTGTGGTGTGTCTCTAATAACGAGGTATCTTGGAGCTATTCCAACTCATAACACTAATGAGGACATTGACGATCTTCATGTTGATCGATTTGAATATTAAGATCTGTACTCAAGGACAGTATTGAGTGTCGTAGATATTGATCGAATTATGTGGTGTGTCTGTAATGGTGTTACGAGGTACCTTGGAGCTTTTTATATGTCTTCATTTGTGTTTGTGTGTTTTTTTTTAATTTTACATCAAGTTCAACACAATTACCTTGGAGCTATTCCAACTCATAAAACTAGTGGGGACATCGAAGATCTTCATGTTGATCGATTTGAATATTGAGTCAAGGATAGTTTGGAGTGTCGCAGATGTCGAACGAATTCTGTAGTTTGTCTGTAATGGTGTAATGAAGTCCCGTGGTGCTATTTCAACTCATAAAAATAGTTAAGACACCGGAGATCTTCATGTTGATCGAATTAATTAATAGGATCTGTACTCGAGGACAGGTTGGAGTGTCGTAGATATTGATCAAATTCTGTGATGTGTCTGTAATGGTGTTACGAGGTACCTTGCAGCTATTAAAACTCATAAAGCTAGTAAGGACATCAAAGATCTTCGTGTTGATCGATACGAATATTAAGATCTGCCTTCAAGGACGGTTCGGAGTATCGTAGATATTAAAAAGGATCTGTCATACCACTGGACAGGCGCAGGGTTTTATCATTAAGCGTTTTAGTTTCAATCATTTAACAAGAATATGGTAAAGCATGGTGTTGATTCCTAAGAACAACGACGAAATCAGCAACATTATTTACAAAATACCCTGCAGCGAATGTGAGAGCTCATATGTAGGCATGACTAAAAACAATCTAGGTAAAAGACTATCAGGCCACAAGTCAAATGTAAACAAGCTAGAGAAGATTATGATAGAGAACAACACTAACATGGAAGCAGCCAAAGCCAGGGATATAGCGCAGCTGTCAACCCCATACAGATGCACCGTAGTAAACATGAATTTGACATTTTTGGAAATTTTGACAGTTTTGGGCATTCTGACATTCTCGGTTTGTGCACGCTTAATTCAGTTGACCTTTTTCCATAAGTTTCAACAAGGTTAACTCTTGTAAACGACTCGTTATTTTTTGGCGTTAAATCATTTTTAAGTTATAAATCTGTGTAAGTCAACGAATAAAAGAGTAAACATATTTAGGTATGTATTTTATGTTTGCCTCGGTGATTTTGACTTTTGCTATACCCCTGGTCAAAGCAACTCTGATAGAGTCCACCACAACGCTAATTCAACACTGTATAGAGCACAATCACCGATTCAATATAGACCAAACACAGATTATCGACCATATTATTAAAACATCCACACTACCATTTCTGGAGATGTGTCATAAGTCCAACAACAATCACACAGTCAACAAACGTACAGATGTAGATAGTTTAAGTAACAAATACGCAGAATTGTTACACAATATTAAAACATAAATGAACACAAGAAACCCATAAATGAAGAGTCGGATGAACATACCATGAGATTAGACTGACAATATGCCGATAGGGCACCATTATTCCCAGTCAACATTTTGGTACCTATATCTCTTGATATAGGTTAATATATAAGAACCAACTTAATCGTATATAATGCACAGATTGGCTATATACGTACCAAAGTGGAGGCGATATAGGTACATACGAGTTTCATTATACGATTTTTTTCCGACATCATGAGAACAGTATTACGATTATACATAAAAATATGAAAAACAAAAAAAAAACTTACCAGCACCAAGCCTTGAACATGCGATCTTTGGATTTGCAGGCGCATACTCTACCATTGCACCACACTGCACATATTGAACTGATTCGGATTTTTGTCCAACATAAACTACACAATTTATATCTTTACAACTGCTTGAAACTTCAACGAGCCGTTTGGACTGAAGTGGTTTCGATTGTATTACGATTCACATAGGCATTCATTCGCACTCATACAGGATATTGCAAGGAGTATAAGTCATTACGAGTTTTTATTCACACAATTACGATTGATTTTCACTACGGTAAAAATTATCGTATACGATGCATTCAATATAACATCCTTTGACAATAATCTGACAAAGTTTGATATACAATGCGATTCAGATTTTTTATGGACGCATATGCGACTTTATTTGCTTTTTGTTATACGATATGTGGTTTACTGGGTTGGTAGCCATTATATTTTAATAATTAGGGATATAGGTGAGAAGAGCGCCATTCGCCAGTTTTGTGATACCACGATTTGTAGTGTTCCGCAATGTAAGACTGTTTTAAAACACATAATTTACATGATTTTAACACAAATAACAATAACAATGATTCCACAGAATGTACCAACATAAAACTGTTCAGACAGTTATAGTTGGACGAAACGATAGACGTGAAACGACACAAATGATGTAAGCCATAATTCCCCAATATTTCCGTTAGGATACGGCAGGCATAAAGAATGTTTCTTATAGAAGCCGATTTGAAAGCGAGCGGAGGGCAATATTTGTGATGGTATACACATTCTATATAATAAAAATGAGTTGAGATTTCCTTCCTGACGATTTAACTCGCGAACGGGTTGACCGATTTGCAAGATTTTTTCCCTGATGGATTCGTTTTGGGATCCACAAGGTTTGTATATACATAAAGTTGGTGAATTTAACGGGGAAAGGAAAAAATATTTTAAATACAATTTTGGGTCAGCTGTTGAGGAAAACAAAACAATCGCACGGAAATTGATCTAGAGTGCGGTGCTGCAAATAGTTCAGAATGTGACATTTGCAATATAAACACCCGGGCAAAGCTGGGTATTTTCTGCTAGTAGTATATAAACTAAATTGCAGTACCCCCTGAGGAAGACACAATCCCCATGTCGAAACGTTGGGCAACGAATAAACTCGTTACTACAATTAAAGACTGCGTAGCCGTAAAATAAATATAAAAATTACAGTCGATCCTGCATCAATAGCATCAAAATAACAACTCAAAGATAGTATGGATGCTCTAGATCATCGTAGTGCCCGTAACGTGTGCGTCAAATAGTTACTCAAAGCAGAAACCTATATTAATAATAATAAATTTTCTCCTAATTATCGCACAAACTGGCTGAAATAAAACTTTTCAAATCAGCATTGGTTGAGGTGAAAAATAATTGCTAGTAAGGTTAGATCATTCTAGGAGAAGTTAGATATTTCAAAATACTCACTCTCACTTCATTGAGTAAACATAGAGTTTATTACTTGAACCCGAAAATTTTAATAGTGTGTCAAAAAGGCCAAAATAATAAGAATTGGTGAATTAACATAAGTTACCAACACAGATCAGCGTTTTGGGAGTGACAAGAGTTTGCAATTATCACAACATAATTTCTACCACTTCACCGACTATAGCGAAAAGGTGTTTCCAAGCACTGACAGTTGCGGCCTTATTTCTCTCACGTTTACCCGCTTGAAATTTATTGAAGATTAGATCATTGTTCCGTTGGTGGTGATTGCTTATCTTTCTCCCCCAATTAGTCAACAACTGTGCTTCGAATTGGGACGGTGTGGTGTGGCACTATTCACACTGGCTCCAGTAGTCGGCGGCTCAGATGGGTAAGTAAGTTGATCGTGATGCTTCCACATACGAGTAGCTTTTCAGATGAAGACGCAGAAACTTATGGTCGCGTCTTTTACGTACCTACACGGAAATTCCCTCCGGGCGGGAGTCTGTCTTGTCTGGTTTGCTCTCTGAGGCTTAATCCGATTGCAGACGACTAGGCTAGGCAGCGAGATAAGTTGCGTCTATTCAGTCGTTTTGGCTTTCGTTATGACAATAGTGAGTGAGGTGAGTAGCTGCAAGCATCGCGATTAGCTTCCTCATTATTTCTCTTAATTTGCCATGAGTTTAATTTGTGTGCTCTATTTAAACATCATTCAATTAAGCTATTTCCCGCTAATTCGCTTCCCGAACGCAAAGGAAAACTGGTAGAAGCTTGGCACTGTGAAATAAATGGTGGTCTGGTTTACTGTCAACCACCCCCGCCAAACAGATTCAACTTTATGGACTATGGTTTCATCGACAATTTGAAGTATAAATAAATCAAGAAGCTGCCGGCAGTTTTTGCCGTTGCTAATTGATATGGAAGACTAACTACGCAAATGACAAACAGCAGTAATCCGGATCATTACTGGTGCGTTGAGTTTTTTCTTTCTTTCCGATTTGGCCGGCTATAAATTGTTGATTACTTAGCGCTTGTGCACGCGACCGAATCGGCTCTAATTTAGACTTTGATCGAGCATGAAAGCAGTTGATGGTGGATATCTGTGGGAAAATCTTTGCCAATTATGCGAACTCGGCTGATCTGATACCGATGTAAACACTTTGGCAATTTTGGAACCGCTCATTCCGCTTCGGCTCGATATATGTGGGAAAACTTGTTCATTTTTATCATGTAACCGCATGATGAGTTTTGGATATCGGTTTCATTTAATGCAATACGCAATTTGATTGTAGGACATCGTAGTGTGTGACTGAAATGATCAACTTAATGAAATGAAAATGTAATAATAATCTAGATTATATCTTTTAAATATCCAAGCGAAATTATTTCTAACTTTTGCAAATTTCCACGGGAAATCCATTTGAGTTTTTAAAGGAAATTCTTCTGGATTTCAACGAAAACTTCTTTTGAATTTTTACAAGAAATTCTTTGAATTCCATTTTATGGTTTCATAGTAGATTGAATGGATCAAAATGAAAGTGGAAATCTTTTTTTTTTTGCAAAGCAATACACGATATATTTTTGAAGTATCAATGGCAACTTCGTCGTATCCTGCCAGAATTGTTGAATCATTGAGCTATATTATTTATTAGGGAAATTTGGGTGAGGTTAAAATAAGGAATTCTCAATCTCTTCCTGTCTTATATTATATTAGTTATTACTTCGCAAATATTTATCAATATCTGTTCAACATTTCGGAACAATAGTATCAATAATTATCTGTAAATATTATTTGCAAATATGAAAAGTATGATGACGACCAACCGATTTTACACCATCATCATGCTCCGGTCACATACGACAAATACACCACAAACAGGGGTGTCGTGACCCAAGCCAAATTTAATCTGAAACCAAATCAAAATCAAATCCAAATTCAATCCAAATCCATTCTTAAGCCAATCCAAATCCAACGCAAATCAAGTCCAATCGATATCTCATCCCGATTCAATTCAAACCTAATTCCGATCCAATCCAAATTCAGTTCAAATCAAATCCAATTTAATTTCAATCCAAATCCAATCCAAATTCAATTACTCATTCAAATCTAATCTTCCAAATCCAATTTGATCCAAATCCAAATCCAAACCAAATTTAATTCAAATCCAGTCCGGATCAAATCCAATCCAAATATAACCAAATCAATATGAATCCAATCCAAATCAAATTCAAATCCAATCCAAATTTAATCCAAATCCAGTTCGAAATCAGTCCAATCAAAATCTAGCCAAATCTGAATAAATACTCAGCCAGATTTATTCTTAATCCAATCTATATTCAATCCAAGTTCTATCCAAAGTCAATCAATAATATTCCAATTCAAATCCAAGTCCAATAGAAATCTCATCCCAATTCAATCCAAATGAAATTCAAATCCAATCCAATTTTATTCCAAATCCAGTCCGAATTAAATCAATTCAACATATAGCCAAACTTCGCAGCCTCCCGCGGAATGGTAGTCCGAAGCACCTTCTTTCCCCGCAAAAATATCCACAAGGCCACATGGAGATCACCTAACCAAGAAACGGAAAACCAAATCGACCACGTTCTAATCGACGGTAAATTCTTCTCCGACATCACGAACGTCCGCACTTACCGCAGTGCGAAAATTGAATCCGACCACTACCTCGTTGCAGTATGCCTGCGCTCAAAACTCTCGACGGTGTACAACACGCGTCGAAGTCGGATGCCGCGGCTTAACATTGGGCGGCTACAAGACGCTAGACTAGCCCAAGAATACGCGCAGCAGCTGGAAGTGGCACTCCCAACGGAAGAGCAGCTAGGCGCAGCGTCTCTTGAAGATGGCTGGAGAGATATTCGATCCGCCATTGGTAGCACCGCAACCGCTGCACTTGGCACGGTGCCTCCGGATCAGAGAAACGACTGGTATGACGGCGAATGTGAACAGTTAGTGGAAGAGAAGTATGCAGCATGGGCGATATTGCTGCAACACCGCACGAGGGCGAACGAGGCACGATATAAACAGGCGCGGAACAGACAAAACTCGATTTTCCGGAAGAAAAAGCGCCAGCAGGAAGATCGAGACCGTGAAGAGACGGAGCAACTGAACTGCGCTAATAACACACGAAAGTTCTATGAGAAGATAAACCGTTTACGTAAGTGCCACGTGCCACAGCCTGATATGTGTAAGGACATAAACGGGAACCTTCTTACGAACGAGCGTGAGGTGATCCAAAGGTGGCGGCAGCACTACGAAGAACACCTGAATGGCGATGTAGCAGACGAAGATGGCGGTATGGTAATGGACCTGGGAGAGCGCGCGCAGGACATAATCTTACCGGCTCCGAATCTCCAGGAAATCCAGGAGGAGATCGCCGGCTGAAGAACAACAAAGCCCCTGGGGTTGACCAACTACCAGGAGAGCTATTTAAACACGGCGGTGAGGCACTGGCTAGAGCGAGAGGCTAGAGATTCTCATTTCGGTCTCACATGATCATCCCGTGGGTCTCCAGTAGCCTTGCGAGCAAAGGTGTAGGATTGACAAACTGGAGATGGCGAGTTCGATTCTCGGTCCGGCCTAGGGGGTTTTCGGGTGGGAACCATTCTCGACTCCCTGGGCATAGTGTATCCATTGTACTTGCCACACAAGATACATACTCATGCAATGCATGGATTTGCCTTCAACAAGTGTTCCATTACAAGTCTTGAGGTCTGCATGCGTAACCAAAGGGTTGATATCTTTTGTTTAATGGTATATGCCCTATTGGATGCAGGAAACCAAATTGGATTTGCCCTTAATAACTGTTCCTTTTCATGTCTTCCAAGAATACTCTGGAGTATGGGCCACTCGTAACCAAAAGGCTGTTATCTCTTTTTTAATGGTTCATGTTATATTTGATCTAGTGAACCAAATTGAGTCCAATAGCTGTTCCTTTCTAGATCTCCCAATTGGATACGCCTTCAATAGCTGTTCCATCCAACAATTCCCTGGAGTATAGGCCTTAAGGTCTTCAGGCGTTACAAGATGGTTTATATATTTTTAAATGGCTCCTGCTCTATTTAATCCATGAAATTAAATTGGATGCGCTTTCACTAACTTTGCGTCTTAGGCCGTCCAAGAATTCCCTGGAGTATAATAGGCCTTGAAATCCATACGTACCAAAAACATGTCATCTATTTCTTTTTTTGAGAATAGTTCATGCTCTATTTAAATTATTAGTTCAAATTAAATCTGCCTTTAATAGCAACCCCCCTGCAAGTATTCCGAGAATCTCTGGAATATAGGCCTCAGAGCTACACGCCTAACCAAAGGTCTATTTTTAATGGTTCATGCTCTTTTTAATCCGTAATCCAGGAGCCGCCTTCAATAACCGTTCCGTTTCAGGTCATCCAAGAAATCTTTAAAGTATGGGTCTTACGGTCTACACGCGTAGCAATAAAAAAACAGACTCAAAGAATTCCCTGAAGCATATTAATTAAGACTCTACTAACTTTTTGAAAATGGTTGATGCCACGGTTTTGGAGTGATTCTATAGCCTTTACGTATACTTAGTATACGAAAAAGGCAAAAAGGGTTCACCTTCAACTATTGTTGCATCCCAGATCAACCAAGAATTATGTGAAGTATAGGCTTTCGGCTCCTTGAGAACTGTTAGCCTGTTTTTATCGTTTATGCTGATTGCGATTCATAGAATTGAATTGGATGAGCGTTCAACAATTGTTTTTTTCACTTTCAGTTCACGCGTACTCAAAGGGCTGTTATCGCTTTTGCAAATGTTCCATGCCCTTAGTAATGCATAGAACCAAATTGAATAAGCATCAAACAAGAAATCAAATCCTACTTGATTTGAATAATCACTAAAAGCACGTTGAATTCCTAAAAGAAGAAAATAGATCTTTCGTTATGCGTATTGACCTGAAGACCTGTACTCCAATTCTTGGAATATATTCGGCCAAACGGCATTCGACCAAATGGAGTTCGGTCAAATGGCCTGACAACGGCCAAATGGCTTCCGGGCGAATGTCTCACGGCGGAATGACATTCGGCCAAACAACCCTTCCCCGTTTCCAACGCAGTTGCGAAAGCTCGTCACTAAGTTTTGAGAGTTGGAGTCTTGTAATAGTTCCAGTACGTTATCTGTTAAAGAGGTGCGAGGAGCACTTCGAGAAAACGACTGCACTAGACAGTGAGGGAAGGTACGGGGTGGACAGAAGTTCACAGTAAACGGGCGGTTGAAGCACTCTATGTAGAATTCATTCAAGAATATTTGTCTAACAATCACATGCACGAAATCGACGATGAACCGTGCTTCCGATTCTGCAAGTTCGTTTTAGTGGCGAATGTTGCCAAAATGTACCGCATGGCCAAGGTAGCAGAAGTCAACCAACCACTACAATGGATTATGTAACGAAATTTGCCAAATGATTCAGTTGAGACGAACGAGTTGACCACAGTGACGTACGGCACGGCGTCGAATTTGGCTTAAAATTGGAGCAGTCTTTCTAAATGTTGTCGACGACTTATGCGGACCGTTCTACCTTTGATACCCGGGTCTGAGAGGTGTTCCAATAAAGACCTTCGTGCGTATAAGAACGTGCTCTTGGAAGTTGTAGCCGATCGGTGCACACAAGCTTTCGTGACTCAAGTTATTTATTGTGATCCAAGGTAAATTACACATACTACCGTTACATGGATCGACGCTGGGATGCGTACAGCGATTACGTGTAAGGTGATGTGAATTTACACACGTTTTAAAGGAGACTGGGGAGACTTGATCCCCTTTTCTGATTTCTGATGTATCACAGCAAAAAATAAATAACCACACGCGATTTTCACACACACTCTCTAAGAAATATAGTATTCAACTTAACTGATGTATAACAATCCTTGAATTTATGTTGTTATTGATACACAATCGATTTTTTGGAGTGCTGTCAAAAATCGACTTTTAAAATATTGAGCCTCTCCAAGAACTTGCTTTGATAAAATTAGAAAGGTGCCTGTAGATTTTTTAAATATTTTCCTTCAAAATACGCGGAATTTTCGAATTTATGTACGTAAACATGAACGATTTTTGTTGTTGAATTCGACAGCCCATGCAATTATAAAATTTGAGGAGACTTGATCCCCTTTCGTTGATATCTACGCAATATATATTTTTTCCTGCCAACCCTTCATCAAATCTGTCAAATCTACAAAAAATAGAAGCCTGAGAAATGATTTATATTTTTTTTTTATTTTTCGTTTAGGTGACTAATGGGGGATCAAGTGACCCCATATTGAGGCAATAACTTCAAATCCAAATATCCTAAAACTTTGATGGAATGTTGACATTTTCATCAGTACAGATCATTAAGCATATTTATGGCTTTGTGCTGTGAAAAAACGAAAGCATTTGGTCATTGTTATGAAAAGTTGTTCAAGTTTTGCGTGGCCAATAAAAAAATCTTTAGGAAGGTTAAAACATACAAACCACCCTGCAGAATATATAAGGTTGTCATCCAAAAAATAACTCATCAAATAAATGTCATTTGTCTAGACTCTAAAGGATCTATACTAAAAAATACGCTAGAACAAAACTACTTTAGTTCTCGATAAAACAGGGGGTGATCAGGTCACCTCGAGGATCAAGTTTCCCCACCTGCTCTACAGTAGTGTACACTAAAAATAACGTATAGTGCCTGCCAACGAAATCTGATGTTACGATGGTTTGATTCGCCTTGGTCTCCTGTCTCCAACAGGAAAGTTTGAGATCAGCGATGCAGAGTTTCAGTTCGCTGATATTTCCCCTGAGGCCACGCAGGATCCATTGTAGGGCGGAGACGCCACCTAAGTGACTATTCGTGACGGATCGCGTGAAGAACGACGATGTAGATGACCTTCTGCAGGTCTTGATAAACTATTAGTTTCAACTGTAATTTATTGCTTCAGGCTTATGACTTTTCCGTCTTGACAAAATCAAAATATTGTTATTTAAGAGTGTTTTGATTTTGTCAAGACTGGAAAGCCATCTCCGAAGCTTCCACAGGTCGGCTTTGGGAGGTACAGGGGATGTCCAAACAACTGGGATAGGCGAATTTTGGGCATAATAATGTGTTGTAACTATTAAGGATATGCGATAACACACTTTTTCCTAACGAAACGAAACGAAACGAAATTTAAAATGTCTATGTTGATTCGAAACAAATCGAAACGAAATATAGATTTACTTTCGAGATTTCGAAACGAATCAAGGTCCATTGAATTCGAAATTTTTCGAAACGAAACGAAATTTTAACTTTTTTTCCGCGGAATTTTTTTTTGGGTTGGTTTTACATTATATACGCACTGCCCATGATCGCATATTTTTAACACTCGCATTTTTGTTCATTTTGTAAAAAGCCTGTGAATAGTTCAGAAAGCTCAATCTACTGCATCTAATCCCACAACAGTAAAATAGGTTTTTATATTTTGCTTAATTGTGGTAAGCTGGAAATCATTAAGTTTCTGGGGATGATTGACAAACGATTTACAAAATCAACCAAAACGCTAATGTTACAAATATGCGATCATGGGCAGCGCAATTCTAATTTAACTTTTTCGAAGTTAAATATCTGTTTTGCAACCAATAGAGCTATAATTACAAAAGAAGCAGTCTATGATAAATTGCCGCGTTCCCGTTTATATACTATTGGCGATAAGGCGATACCCCAGCATTTTTGTCGCTTTCAAATGAATTCATCGTGGAGCGAGTGGTCTTGAATTTGATCAATTTTTTTATCAATTCAGTTTTATATCAGTAAGTATGTACAAATATAGAAATAGTTGTATGTTTGTTCCTTACATATTGTACAAATAGTAAAAATAACGTAGCTTAGCTCGATTAATTAAACACATCGTAGTTGCTAAATATGATTGGCCGAGAAACAGCGAATATGCATAGTAGAGTGATTCAAATTTAGACTTTTTTGCCCCCCGATGCTTTAACGATTGCATTTGCCATTTTAATAATCCTCCTAAATTTTAAGCAATTTTGGATGTAATTTGACTGTGCACACGTCATTTGAAGTTTGTATGGGAATTGCTGTGAAAACTGACCCTTATGTGGAAGATCGTTCCGAGAGGTGGCCCATAAACTATTTAAATATGATCAACACATTGCCTACACAGAATACTTCTCAAGCTGAATGGCAGTTGTTGTTCCGAAGCGATTTCTCGTTTAGAAGCAAAGTTATGAAAAAAAAACAAAAATTCTCATTATTGATATTGATGTTATTCTTTTACGTGTTAAATTGAATTTCCCACTATTCAGCATTTCCTTAATAACTTTTCTTGCGGGCATCAAATCGTTTCGCAACAAAGACTATCTGTTTTCTTGTAAAAATTCTTATGTTGCCGATGTACTCATATGTTGAGCTTAAAGAGTAGCGTTGGGGAACGGTTTTCCATTGAAGTTATTGTTTTCGTAGCAATTTTCATACAAACTTCAAACGGCGCGTGCTTACTAAATTTACATCCAAATTAGCAAACAATTTAGGTGGGTTAATGAAAAGGCAAATGCAACCCCCGATGGTTAAGACAAAAAAAAGTCAAAATTTGAATCACTCTAATGCATAGCTTACCAATTGAATAATCTGCTTGGGATAAAAAAAATCGCATTGTACTTGCTTCGGAGTTTCCAATTCATGACCAACAACGATGCTGGTCACGTCCTTACAGTCAATTTAGGATTAGGAGAGGAAGATTAGTTTCCCGAGCACATGATGCACAACAACTTATGTGTCTTATACTCGGACTTATATACAACCGAATTTGATTACATTTGAGTTGCTGCATTACCGAATCGGGAATCGTTGGTTATTTGAAAAGGTAATTCATGTGAAGCCACCTTGGTAAGCGACTAAACGAGGTTATTTTGAAAACCCGAAGACGAAAGCCGTGTTTCAAATCAACCCGACGCATAATCAATGTGCTTCGATTAATAATCCTCTACAACATGATCGATTCTGCACTACATAATTTTGTGCTCTTCGATGCAGACATTATTTTTTTAATCTCGTATTCCCCCGCACCAGCTAACTTGACCAACATCAGCACGATCGACAGCACATTGATTAAAAAAAATTCTGCTCGCGAGGCAGATTTTTTTTCAATTTGCGTTTCCTAGACTAGCTGCCGTCCCGTGACCAGCAGCAACACGATCGATTCTGCACTCATATTGTGCAAAAAGCCAAATAATATCACAGAGTTTAAACTTAAATCTTGGGGGTTGTACGTACATTTCGAAGATTCGCCGAATATTGACTGTTGTGTTGAGTACCTTCAATCCTCTGAACTTTTTAATCTTACCTTTAGGTAAGATTCTAATTGTTGCTTGGAAGTAAAACGTTGCATTATGTTTTCCTTAGGGCCTTCCTAACTCTTAAGCGGTGCTTACTCATGCCCTTAAACCTGGTTTGAGGCCTAAGCGGAGGGGAAGAAATTGACCTTTAATAAGAAAGAGGCGCTAAAAAAACTTCACAAGGGCCCTAGGAATCTACGCCACGACTTTGACGCTCCAACAAAGTTAAACTGATCTGATAAATATCCAATTAAATTTACACTCTAAGCCTGACGTTCTAAATATTGAGTCGGATCACTTTTGTAAAACATAGGATATAATAGTTAAAGATACTTTTCATTTTCTTTTAGATATTTCTAACAAAACACTGAAGACGGTACATAGAAGAAAACTAAACACGTATTTGTCGACTCATAATGGGATTACTACATAAGCATTAATAGAAAAAGCTGTATAATATAAAAATGTAAAATCAAAAAGTTAAATTTTATGATTTTGTTCAGCGGCGCAGCCAAATTTTTTGATATTATAAAGCATGGTTCAAGTTCATATTTGTTTCGAAATTCCGCGAAATTCCGTTAAATTTCGTTAGAAGCTAGATTTTTCTAACGAAATTTCTATAATTTTACGAAACGAAACGAAATCAAGAAATCAGATTTCGCCATGCTCAAATTCCGCGAAATTCCGCGGAATTTCGTTTCGAACCACCTGAAACGATTTTTTTCGAAATACCGCATATGCTTAGTAACTATGTCAATTATTATCTAATTTTGACAATTCAGGGATGCATGAACTAGAAATTTAATGTAGGAACCAAAAATGGCCTTCGGATACCGGAAATATTCCGGGTTTTTCAAAGACAGGTTCAGAACCATAAATTTGTGGTGGGTATTAGAATAAGTTGTGGTTAAAAACAGAATAATATCTGTAACCACAAATAAAGTAGGGCTCTTTCTGATTGGAAACATATGTTGAAATTCGAAATCGAACCTAAATCAAGTGAGATATGACCATTTGTCTAGAATCGGTTCTGATCGGGAATTTTAAAATTTACCAGGCCACAAATTCATTTGAATCAAGCTTTTTCACCGATCTTCCATTATGATAACATTCCAGAAGTCTAGGTGGTGGCTAGGCTAGGTGGATTAATGTTGGTTTTTTTGTTGGTAACAATGTTTGTTTGGAATTACATTCCTGGAAATCTTTATACCGACGCTTATGTTTTTAAGAATAAATTGCACGTTGAATTTTTTTTGATGTAATTGCTGAATTAAGCCTCTGCCCAGAAGCCTTTAGTTTTTTTTAGATATTTAGAATATATAACTTTTCGAAACTTTTTTTAATATGCTGATTTTAATGTTATTGGACCGGAAACCTCAACCTACGACAGTATAAACGAAATCGGCAAGGGTTGTTGGCCGGCAGTTAGAACATTTAAATTTTGGAATCCCTTGTTGAATGTTTTCTTATTCTGATGCTTGGCGGATGTTATGAGACTGGAAACCTCAACTCACGAGAGCATGAATGAAATCGGCAGGGTTTGTTGGAAGGCGTATTAGAGTTGGTCCGCTTCGGCACAAGTCTTTTGCTAATATCCCGTTGCGCATGGAGGAAAGTCTCGTTCAACCTGGAGCTTCGCACAGGGAGGCAATTCGCGCGCATAACACCTTCATTGATAGAAGAACTATCCTTAACACTGGAGCACGCGCGCTGTTGTATTTTGTACAACACTTACAAAAAACATCGCTCGCGGTACACAGCATATTGGAATCTCTATTTAAAAAATTTCTGATTTTTATGCTTGACGAATGTTATGATCCTGGAAGCCTCCACTCACTCAAGTATGTTCTAACTATCCTCCACTCCATCAGCAGATGCGATTTGAGGATAGTTAGAACATATTTTTTGCTAAGATGATTATTGCTATTCCAGAGCGCGTAAGACACTGAGGAATTTTCACTCAATTCCGGAGCGAGAAGAGCTTAGGCACTTTTTTTAATCCGGAGCAAAAAGGACTCCTCAGATTTTTTTGTGTTTTTCCGAAGCGACTAAGGCTTCAAGGCATTATTTATTCTGCAAAGAAATCGACTCCAAGATGTTACAGTTATTAGTAATTTCAGAGCGAGATGGACTCCAAAACATTTTTTTGTGATTTCGGAGCGAAAAGGACTCCGAGGCATCTTTTGTAATTCCGGGACTCCGACGAGTTTTTGTAATTCCGGAGCGAGAAGGATTCCGAGATATTATTTGCAATTACGGAGCGAAAGGTGCCCCGACGAGTTTTTTGTTATTCCGGAGCGAGATGGACTCCAATGCATTTTTCGTTATTCCAGAGCGTGAGGGCTCCGAGGCATATTTTGCAACTCCGGAGCGAGCGGACCTCCGACAAGTTTGTTTGTTATTCCAGATTGAGATGGACTCCGAGGCATCTTTTGTAATCCCGGAGCAAGAGAACTTCAACGATTTTTTTGTCATTTCGTAGCGAGAAAACTCCTACACAGTATAAAAATATTACAGCATATATGATGTAACAAAAACGCTCCGTTTGATTCGACTCATTTTTCCATCACTTTCTAATATTACAGGTCGTCGTTACTATGGAGTTTGTATTCAATATTGCATACAAGAAAAGGTTGGATGGAAAATTAAAGCTATTGAACACAAAAATAAGCGTTTAAATATTTCCATGGCGTGTAATTTTCAGAAATTTTAACTGTGTAGGTATTATTTGCAATTCCGGAGCGAAAGAAACTCCGACGAGTTTTTCTGTTATTCCGGAGCGAGATGGACTCCGAGGCTTTTTTGTTATTCCGGAGCGAGAGGGACTCCGATGAGTTTTTTTTTTATTATTTCGGAGCGAGGTGGACTCCGATGCATTCTCTTGTGATTCCAGAGCGAGAAGGTATCTTTTGTAATTCCGGAGCGAACGGGACTTACTCATTTTTTTTGTTATTCCAGAGCGAGATGGGCTCCGAGACATTTTTTGTAATTCCGGATCAAGAGAGACTCCGACGAGTATTTGTTAATCCGGAGCGAGTAGGAAATCGATGCATATTTTGGTATTTCGGAGCTAGTGGGACTCCGAAGAGTTTTTTTTGTTATACAGGAGGGAGTAAGACACTGCAGTATTTTTTTGTAATTGCGGAGCGAGAAGGAATCCGATGCATTTTTTTGTTAATACGGAGCGAGTGGGACCCCGTGGCATTTTTTGTTATTTCTTCAATTTTTGACGGACTAGGTTGATTGATCGAAGAATAGTTTGGATATTATTCTAAAGTCAAAATGAATTGCGGTTGAGATTGCGCTTGATAAACGGAACATATGATAATGCTACCAAGATGTTATTATGGAACACACAAATACCAAACATTACTCAATTATTCAATATCATCAATAATATAAGCAAAATAACTGTAGAGTATCCTATTAGAGAATGAAAAAAACGTTTATAATATCTGAAACATAAATATTTTCAACAGGCAACAGGCGTGGAATATTAAAAATGATAGTCGTGCGTTGCTTCCGTTTTGAATGGGGTGCCCTTGAAAACGCGAGTGCTGTTTGTTTTGGATTTCGAGAAGTCTGTCATTAACAGTGACAGTTGGCGAGTTGGCTGGCTAGCAAGTTTGTGTAGAGTATTCTCCCCCTCTGTGGTTTCCATGGCGTTGCTAGGAATGCTCAATGCAACCGATCGTGATCGTGAGTAGCATGGTTGGCTTTGGGACAGAATGTCGAAAGACAAAAGGTCGAAGGACAAAAGGTCGACGGACAAAAGGTCGAAGAGACAAAAGGTCGATGGGACAAAAGGTCGAAGGGACAAAAGGTCGAAAGGACAAAAGGTCGACGGGACAAAAGGTCGACGTGACAAAAGGTCGAGGGGACAAAACGTCGACGGGACAAAAGGTCGAAGGGACAAAAAGTCGAATGGACAAAATTTAAAAATCTATAATTCTGTATACATGAAAAAAACTAAATATACGACAAGTTTGAAAACATGTTTCTGAAAAAAAATTAGCTTGTTACATTTCCCAAAGATTTCTCCTTCTTTATTTCATGGGCAGTTCTTTAACCAATTTACGGTGAATATTCAACAGCCAGGGCGAGCATTGTATGATTTTGATTAGTTCTCGGGACGAGAACTGAAAAATTTGTACTTGTTAGATCGTGATCTTGTAACACGTGTCGCTTCGAGTGCATGTTTGAGTGAAATACGTTGGTTTTGGTATCTTTGATTCAGTGTCGTATAATTAATTATTTCACCAACGCGACTTCCTATACATTCCTATACATTACATTCCGATGTCGATCATGGAGAATCAGAAGTCCCTTGTATAAATGTGTGTCAAATTCATTTTCCACTCATCATCATGTATTAGATGGGAATATTATTGGTTTTAGTTCAACGTGACGTTATTATTGGTTTTAAATAAGAAATAAACACTGAATCATGTACACAAAGACTGGCCTTAAGCCGTACATAACAGTTTACATTATGCACATTATTCGGTGATTCAACCGTACGAATCATTTTAACACTCAAACATGCGTGATGTTGTATATTGTACAACATTAACGAAAAAATCTTTCCCATGGTACACAGCATGAACGATCCTGCATTAGTGTTTCAGGATAAAATCATGATTGTGCATATGCAAGCACTCGGAGTATTCGAGAAACGGGTGCTGAGGACCACCTTTGGCGGTTTACAAAAAGACGGTGTGTAGCGGCGAACAATGAACCACGAGCAAGCCCAGCTCTACGGCGAACCCAGTATCCAGAAGGTAGCAAAAGCCGGAAGGGTACGATGGGCAGGGCATGTTCCGTACAACTACCCTGCAAAAATGGTGTTCGCTACCGATCCGGCAGATACGAGACGGCATGGAGCACAGCGAGCGAGGTGGGCAGACCAAGTGTAAAACGACTTGGCGAGCGTAGGGCGCATTCGAGGCTGGAGAGATGCGGTATCGAACCGTGAGTTAACGTCGTTGCCGACCGGACTTTGTGAATTTCCATCGACGTTCCCATCGGTGTCAGCATTTTGGAGTTGGCAACATCGAGGCGCATCAGCAGAACCAGGCGAACGATATCGAGGGCGATCATCAAACCTGTACCTACCGAGCCAGTGCAGACTTAGCATACTTGTAATGTAGTTAAGTTATCAGTTGGTTGTGTACAGTGAAGGTAGTGAGAAGTTTAATTTTTTTTAAACAGAACTCCGTGTTCTCGAATTATTAACTCGTGTATTGTGGCGTCAAATTGTTGATTCAGTGGTTTCTGTTTAGATGTAAGCTAGATAAATGAATGAATGTGCTTATGCATATTGCATATTAGTGATAGAGTTTTGTGTAGAAATTAGAGTCTGTAGGTCGGCTATCTGAATCGCTCGAAAGGGTCTTATATTACATTTTCCTTGTGCTGAATTTGTTGAAAACATGGGCCAATCTGACCCTTATTTGGCCAAGTGTCACCCCCCGATGACGGTACTCACATCATAGTTTTCATTTGTTTTGTTCTCAATACTATAGCTTTTCAATTTTAACCAATTTTGTAATTTCGACCTTTTGTCCCTTCGACTTTTTGTCCTTTCGACATTTTGTCCCGTCGACCTTTTGTCCATTCGACCTTTTGTCCCGTCGACCTTTTGTCCCTTCGACCTTTTGTCCATTCGACCTTTTGTCCTTCGACCTTTTGTCTGTCGACCTTTTGTCCCTCGACCTTTTGTCATAGATTCGCATGGTTTGCTATTGCTTATTGCATCAAAAACATTAAACCAACATGGCGGTTTGGCTACTTCCAAAAAGGCATTTTATGAGACAGATCGAAACAGCTGTTTTACTGGTGTTTATCAACTTTGACAATTAGTGGGAGCCCGTTTGTTTGGTTATTTCGCGCTGAACATTCCGATAGATCGCATCACCAATTCTACCTGTTTTACTGTTTGGTTACTAGGGCTTTAGACCAAAGCAGTGTAGCCACCGGGAAAGTAAGTACAGCGCATGTGTTATTCGTCGCGGGCAGAAGAAAACATATATATTTGATATTTAGTTGATCATGCGCTTGTATTGCGCTTTGATCAGGTCAGGTAAGGGCAAGTAAGTACAGAATACTGCACGTTGGGGCGGTCGTCAAAAACACGATCCTCCACAGTTTGCATATTCCATCGGGCATGCATGGTGACTATTGTCCATGCTCGGTCCATAGACACGTCGAACAATCTGGTATCGTTGTAGTTTGTGCGGTCTGGAAGTAAATCATTTGATATGCGTTTGATCGTGTTCCTGCTCGGTGTGCAGGTAGTTAGTTTGTTCTGCTTTGTCGAATTTGTAATAATCGAATAATGATCGAATAATAATAATCATGATTCTTTGGCCGAATCATGATTATTAAAAATTACTGTGTATAAAGAATGTCACGATTGTATCGCTTATCAGAGTGAATCGAGATCCAACAATGCCTGCCAACTAACTGATAATCCTTCTTGTGTGTTTTGTTGAGACGCAGAGGTAAACACGGTCTTCAAATAGCAAAAACCACCTACTAATATTCCTTCCCTCTTTCAACTGACTACAAGGACGTGACCGGTGCCGTTATTGATCATTTGAATCTTAGAGTCACTGAAACTTGCATACTGAGAATACTTGAACAATACCAGTCAGTCATTCAGTTGATTCTTTGCGCAATTTCACTGATTCTGGTCAATCACGGAGTAGCAACCATATATATGTGTAGTCAGTCAAAGCTAAGCTAAGCTAATCTAACTAGGACTTTAGACCACAATATTTCATACGATTTCCAATACGTGTCGCTAGATTATTCACAGCATTGCATTCTAACTATGAAATTCTGAAGAAAACACGAATAAAAAGTAAAACGTTACAATAATTATTTTGTGTTCAGACCTAACGAAACAAAACAAACATTAAATGTAAATAATCGGGACGCCGCAAAACGTCTCATAAAATACCTTATCCAGACACCTTGGTCGAAACAAATAAACTAGTTTTGCCAATAGCGAAAACAGCTGAAACTGGGGATGCATTTTGAACTATATTTCAGTGGAGGAAGGGCCTTCTCCGAGTGAGATAACTGCAGTGGTATTCTGTTGGCCTGTAAGCTTAGACGAGACGGTATCTGTTTGCTGAAAGGAACATTGAGGACCGACCTGTGGGAGCGTCTTGCCCCATAGTACCAGCCGTTGCCAAAACTACAACGCGATTGCTTCTAGAACAATCGGCAACGTCTGGTACTGGGTAAATGATTTGTGTAGTGCTATCGACTGCTCCACTATTGTCGCTTTCTTCGGAAGTATGTTTTGTATGCTTCATGCTGGCTGGAGTGGGCCGGCTATCAGGATATAGTGGCGCTTTTTTAAGCGGCGAGCTTGCATCTGTAAGTTAGCCGGTTTAGTTGTAATTCGACGTTAGTTTTACACGTTCTCCTTCTGGATGGCATGGGAGTTATTCCTGAATCGAGTGGATAGGCCTGTCGTCGTATAGGTTGGTCGTTGCACACTTGACCAGCTTGCTGCTTCGTTTGTCTAATGATGTGCATCATTTGATCTATACGCTCATGCTTTCTTTGGTTTTCGTCCCGCAGATTTGTAATTTCCTCATCCTATTTTATCATGGTCATTTCGAGTTTCTTCAGTCTTTTTCCGAAAGCTGGTTTCAGGTTTCGCTACTGCCTGCGCATAGCTACCTCCTGTTTGACGCTCAGCTCATTTTCTAACCTACTGGATGTTCAAGTTGTTACGCACTTTAATGTTGATAACCTCTACTTTTTGTGAACCGTGTCTTCCCTCGCTGCAATCTTCTTCCCCGTGAAAATCGCCAAAACAGATGAAGCAGTGGTGCGGCCAAGGCATCGGGTTCGGGAAGTACGGGAAAGTACTAGATTGGAATGTATGTACGAAGGGCATATATAACCTTCCTTCAAGCCTTTAATCATAAAAATCTTTCCAATGAAATCAATCACGAACATTGGAAGCAAAAAAGGAAATGTTGCGAATCATACAAAATGCGGCAGATTTTATTGGGCTGCAAATGTTGGAGAACAATATTCAAAAGTAATCCTGATAATGCTGTGCTTCAAAATATTCAGAATATTTTGAATATTTTACTTACTTATGAGTCCTGTACACCCCGAGTAGTGCAAAGGGACGACTTGAAAGATCTCCATCCAGGGCGATTTGAATATTGACATCCCTAATGTCTTTGTATGAAGGATTGTGAATAGCAAAAACAAGATTTGTTTGATTTTTCATACAATGAACTAAAAATTCATCATCTATGTAATTTATCATAAAGAAATCCTCCTAAAACGATAATTTAAACTCGCCAACATCCTGTTCACCATCATCTGCTCATCATTGCATCGGTACAATGCGAATAAGCTGCTTACTTCCAGGTAGCATCGTTTCATCGCCTCAATACTGCGGCTTGTCATATAACAAACGAGCAAAAATCATGAGAAGTAAAAGCATATGGAAGAAATAAAAAAATGGCCAGACAAATCCACCCGAAGATTTTGTTCGACTTCTTTTGAAATTAATGGGAAATTGAGCTTCACCACGCCACGGTATTAACTCGATGTTATACAGTACGAGCAAGAGGTGAGCCATCTTTAAAAGGAGTGTCATGCTTCTTCTCCATGTTTAGCAGTAATGTGACCAAAACTAAAGCATTTTTATTCACGTATATAATTCGGCAAATCTACCTTCAGCTGTTTATTTTCCAGATGATTGGATAGCCTTTCACGTGAGAAATGAAAACAAAAATATCGTCGGTGAAGTAATGACCCGGTAAGGTTCACTGGATCTCCAACCGGCACGCTCGCTTGAAGACCCCCAATTGGATCCGACAAAGTGTTTTAATCACCGATCGCATCACCGACCGTTATTGCTCGATTGTCCGCGGTCCGCGCGCTCTGTTTGGTGTTCGGTGCGGAATTACGATCATTAGAGGCTGCCATTTCTTTCGATGGACATGATCGGACGGACGGACGGATGGACTGCTCTGATGATGGTGCAGCACTTGACGGCGCGTCCTGCCACCAACCAACAGCACCGGCTGACGGGCGAGGGAATTATGGCTGTTTTATCACTTGATCGCGTGCCCGTGCGCGCGGTTGCCTTCAGTGACGATTGCGCGCTAATGCGCAGGTGACCATAATCGATGGTTTTCATCGCAGATCGAAATGATAGGGAAATGTTCGATTGATGGATACTTGCAGGTTACTTCGCACTGGAAGGAAAGCTTTCAACCAAAACGATTTGACCGTTATCAGGTTTGTTGCTTCATGTGGGTGTTGTTACAGGTATGACTGCAACATATTAAAAAGCAGTTATTTACTGTGGAAGTGTTTTATGGATACTCAACTCAGTGACGCTAGGAAATGTGGATGTTCAGGTTACGGTAGATTGGCGCTTGATCGAGATGTCTTTGTAAATAAACCGAACTGAATGACATTGCTCAGAAACCAAAATACAAATAGGGCTATGACAAATGTTTTCGTCTGGACGTCGATGAAAGTGAAACTCTGTTTTGTCATAACTTCACTTGTTTGGATGGCCTTTTTTTCACGGCGGGGTTATTACATTGGAATGTTGCTTCAGTGGGAGAACCCGAACGAAAATACCTGCCGTAACCCTTTTTTTGAATCACTCATTTGCCGCATTCCAACAGTCAGTCAACCGACATAAAATCTCGAGCACCTTCCGGACAAATCACGAGCCCCATATCGAATGGCTCCGAATGTATGCATAAACCGTAATTGATTTATTACCGTACCGCCAGAGCACACTCACCCAAAGGGTGGTCTGTTCCGTTTGTACTCCGCGCTTGCTGGCCGATTCGACTCACCTGCAGCGGCACTTACAAGATAAATTGTTGCGGTGCACCTCATATATACGAGTCATTGTTTGCTGAGGGACCCTCAATCAGAATTAATGATTCGAATAATATGCGCGGAGCCGAGTTGAGCGCCACATGGACTGGAGTGTGCAAAACGAAAGGGAAAGTTCCAATTCATCAAGCAATCAATGGTGAGCGCAAGCGGTTTGGAGTGGAGTGCGCCGGCCGACTCGTGCGAAATTCTTAACGGGTTTGGAAATTCGCAGGCTACTTGCCAGATGGAAGTGCGCTTCTTTGCCTATTGGTGTAGAGCTTTCTTCAATTATGATGAAGGAAAATTCAAATAATTATTTTAGGGTTACTCCTTAACTATGCAAGCCCATATTATATAATTTGATGTAATTTGTAATTCTGCCTCTGACAAGCTATAATAAACTATATAAGTGGATAAAAAATGATTTTGGATTAGGTAATATGGTCCATCGTAGATTCGCGACACATGACTATTATTGTCTGTCATTCGACATCGACACTAGTATTAAATCAGAAAAAATCGATTTGGTCACATTTTCTATTTTATCACCCAAAATTTCCCCAGGAGTGATCAAATCGGGATATTGCTGTATTGCGCCATGATATTAAAATTTAGCTTCCCTACAGACTGCTGACTTTTAGGAAAAATGAAAGAACAGAAATGACATTAAGGACAAACCTCACAGAATTCAAAACTAAAAGCACTCACGTTTTCAAGGGCACACCACTACTGTATACGGAAGCATCGCAAAACTGTCATTTTTATTATTTCGCGCATGCTGCGACGCAGCAAAGCTGAAATAATAAAAATGACAGTTGTGCGTTGCTACCGTATTGAGTGGTGGGCCCCTGAAAACCCGAGTACATATAGTTTTGGATTCCATGAGGACTGTCCATAATGTAATTTCTGTTCGCGTTGTGCGCATTTAGTTTGACACGTCCAAGCTGCTAAAGTGCTAGTAATGAAACTGTTGATGATAAAACAATACAAAGAACTGAAAAAAGAGGCCTAATTATCAGACAAGTTTTGCGTTTTATTGATTATATTTGGTAAATTATTTCCAATGACTACTAATCCACTTAGAGCAATCTTTGATAAACTTTGTTACGTAATGGAGCGTTCGCTTGTATCGCAATTTACTGCGTAATGTGCAAACGATGTTATCCGGTCATGTTGTCCATTACATTACGATAAGTTTTCGGCATGTGCCACAAAATGCGATCAGACACCACCCGCTTTTTTGCAGTGTTTCACCTTATACGCCTCAACAATAGCTTTGAATTGGCTCCACGAATTGCCTACTCCATTATCACCTATATTTTTGGATATTGGGCATCAATACATCAACGATAGACAATTGCATCATGGCAATAACCATTGGCGCTTCTACTATGGGTTACGTTTGAGGCGCTGAAAATAAAAACCGTTTCTTCAACAGTAGCTTCTTCTTATTGTTATTATTATAGAGTTTTGGCACTTTCTCAGCAAGCGTGCAGGGAATTTTCACCTACTCCGGGCAATCTGAATGCCAAAGAGGATTAGGCTCTCATTCGCCGATTTACTTAAAATCCTATAATAAACGTTTGCACCGGATGTATTAGTTGTGGTGGTTCAGGAACCTTCTTACGATGCTGCAAGTTCCAAGAACCACTGTCTTTTGGATGCTATGGAGGTTATGAGATAGTTCCAGCTCTCCTAAGGATCTCAGAAGAGATTTCGGTTGCTGAGATAACAACCGAATTTATACGCAAATTATACGTCCTCCAGGTGCCACATCTGCTTCAACTCCTCCGCCAAGTCGTGGTACTGCAAAACCTCTTTTTGCGCCCAAAACGGGGGAGCGTAAATGGAATCAGAGCGTAAAAAGAGGGAGCGTTATTTCGAATTTAGGGCGTAAAAAGAGGGAGCGTTATTTGGAATTTTGAGCGTAAAAGGAAGGAGCGCTATTTGGAATTTGGAGCGTAAAAAAAGTTTGCAATCTTCAAGGTAAGCAAAGTTTGATATTTAACGCAGTTTTAGTCTTAAAATGTGTCTTTTACCTATTTCGGTTTTAGGGTCGTCCAAATTGTTTTCGTTATCATGGTCGTCCCATTGTTTTAGTGCTGAGGCCTTAAGATGTTCTTGGTACGCCAAGAAATCATAAGTGGTAAAGATCCTTGATGACACAATTTTCAATGCTTTAAAGTTTTTCGAGAACCTCCGAGAGCTTGGACCTGTGTTTTGTGATACATTGGATAGAATGCAACCATTGCATAGGTCCATGGTCATCCAAGAAAACTCTGGAATAGGCCTTAAGATCTTTCGTCTTGTTTAAATGTGGTACAACCCCTTTGTGGTACATAGAATAGAATGCGTCTGTTGCATAGTTTCACGGTGATCCAAGAAAACTCTGGAATAGGCCTTAACATCTACACGCGTAACCAGAGCTCTTTCAGCTTATTTTAAAAGTGGTACAACCCCTTTGTGGTACATAGAATAGAATGCGTCCATTGCATAGGTTCACGGTGATCCAAGAAAACTCTGGAATAGGCCTTAAGATCTACACGCGTAACCAGAGATCTTTCGTCTTGTGTAAAAAGTGGTACAACTCCTTTGTGGTACATAGAATGGAATGCGTCCAATGAATAGGTTCACGGTGATCCAAGATTGATCAACGGCCCTTGACTGTATGGAGTTCGTAGACTATCTGGAGCCCACGACAACAACAAGAACTATTTGGAATACAAACATATACCAAGAAGGGGTCACACAACTTGTTCATTCTCAAATAGCTGCCTCCATTACGGAGGTTGATCTACAGACCTTGACTCTATGGAGTTCGTAGACTACCTGGAGCCCACGACAACAGGTAATACTATTTCGCATGTAAGCTTAAGTTCTGTTCCTAGAACATCCGCAGTACTTAGATCATCTAAAAACAACCTCCGAAACTAATCCAAATTTGCCTCATATAAATGCTTGAAACTTTTTTTACGCTCCTATAGGGCGTAAAAAGAGGAAGCGTTATTTTGAATTTGGAGCGTAAAAAGAGGGGCGCGAAAAGAGGGAGCGTAAAAGAAGGGAGCGCAAAAAGAGGTTTTGCAGTACTTCGTTATCTTGTTGGTGAATGTTGTTTGGACATTATGGTCTAGCGGTACAGCAATGTGGTTCTATCACAAACGCCCGAATGACACTCGCCCGAATTCCATTCGCCCGAATGACAAACGCTCGAATTCCATTCGCCCGAATAGACCAAACGCCCGAAAAGACCAAACGCCCGAAAAGACCATTCGCCCGAAAAGACCATTCGCCTGAATGGATCATTCGCCCGAATAGAATATATGCCCGAATAAACTCTTCACCTTACTTGATGAAAAGATTGTTTGTGACTAATAAAAAGAAATAGTATATTTGATTTCCTACTTATCTCAAATTTTGTTGAACACGTCTCTCACATGTATCTGAATATTCGTTTCGTTTATGTGTAAAATAATAAGAAAAATAACGACGTTATGTACTTTATTTTTCATAATATTCAAATAATGACTTGATTTCTTTATATATGTAACGTATGCATAAAGTCCTAGGTGGTAGCTTCACACCTCGGGAATGTGGTCCTCAGATGTTTTCCCCAGGACACAGGGACCAAAATTCGGCGGAAAACTTTTCCGAGGTGTAAAGGCCCATTTAACATTGATTATAAATAAAATCTACTCATCACTGTCTTGCAATCCATTCACATAGAAAAAAAGTCAGTTTCAATCGCTCAGCATTGTTGAGAGAATCAGATATTAAAATATGTTTTATGTATGCTGGTCACTTATACCGGTCCACAAACATCATGAAATGAAGCAAAACCTGACGGAATAGCTAGAGCTGTAACGAAAAATAACGTTGCAAGGTTATTTATTTAATCCAATCGTCAAAAATAAGAGGCGCAAATAGGAATTCACCCTTCTTTTCTTCTTACATTGATCTTTCTAAATGTATTGAAGACATGATTTCTTCCCTAAGTATTAAGGTTCAAGCAAAATTCGTTTTAAAGATAAGCAAAAACGAGCCACGTCATATGGGGTCGTACACTTATTACGTAAGCAATTTTTCTCGTTTTTTAGACCCCCCCCCCCCCCCTTGTAAGATTTTTTTCACACAAAATCTTTTTTATTTATATGGAGCGTAAGATATTGACCAACCCCCCCTTCCCCCAAAAGTACATACGTAATATGTGTACGACCCCTATAATGCAACGCCGGTGACGACGTGATGAACTTTTATAAACATCAGAATGTGCGCCTGAGCCTACCAAATAAACGAACTTGAAAAAAACCATCAGAATGTGACGATATATATGTGCATATCGACAGATGCTATATGATAACATTGGACGCAGAACCTTTCCTGCGATCGACTATCCACGGTAATGATGGGACGATCTTTCTATTTCCTTCAATACGTCATTCAGTGTTGTAAGCACAAACCAAGATTTGGATAATTGACGGAACATTATCAACTGCTCCACATCAATTTGCTCACAATTCACGGAACTGTAGGCGTAGGTCAACACCGTCGATTCGTTCCCTTGGTATTAATGCTAAAACACGGGAACGTATGATACAGCCTTTTTTTTCATTGATGGAACGAAATTTATCAGTACATACGTAAGATCCAGAGTATATGCTATTGGATTTTAAGATGGCTGAGATTAATGCTGAGGGACGTGTCTTCCCAAATTCAAGTTTCAAGGATCTTTCTTTCTCCTCAACCAAAGTTTTGTTTTTAGAAAACATCAGCAATTGGGAATACAATCGGCATACGGGAAGGATTACAGACTTCAACTTGCCTATAAAAATTTTGTTACCTTAGCACTTTTTTCATGTTAAGATATAACAAAGGCATTCAAGGAGGTTCGAAAATCTTGCCCAAAGAAACGTGTTTTTTTTTCAGTTGATAGTCGTTGCTCATTCTGACAAGACGTGTTGCTACTTTGCTCCTGTGCTTCGTAACGTAGAAATATGAGTGTTCGGGAAAATACTCTTGTGGTGGATTTCAACGTTCTTCCAGTACGACCTGATGTTGCCAAAGTCCATCAGTTTCTGGAAAACGAAATCAAGTTGAATCTCGCAGACGTCAAAAGTATCCAGCTCCACAACACTCGAAATTGTGTTTACATTGAAATGGTGGACAATGTTACTGCACTGCGCTATGAAAAGGCGCATAATATAAAACGTGTTTTCATCAGCAACGAGAAACGGTTCAAGATTCCTGTGTATGTGGATAGCGAGGCAGTGACTGTGCGAGTGCACGATCTTCCTCCTTCCACACCTCACGCATCTGTTGGTGAATTCATGAGGAAGTTTGGCGATGTGATGTCCATTCAAAGCGAGCGCTGGAAACACTACTTCCCCGGCGTTCCAAACGGAGTACGAGTGCTGCAGATGAGGCTTAAACAACCTATACCGTCGTACATCACATTCGGAAAAGATGTTTGCTTGGTGACTCATCCAAATCAGCCAAAAACATGTAAACAATGTTCTAAACTTGCTCATCCCCAACATAAAATGTTCGGACTTTGCCGTACAGAACAATATCGAAACATCACAAACAGATCCACCACCACCGAACGAAAAAGTATTCTCTGACGTCGATCTCCCGCCGATGAACAACAATTATCCCAATCCATCTACTTCTGCTCCGTGCGCACCTGCTGTAGCAGAAGACAATAACGACGATGATGACGACGACGACAAAGCATCAGCATCTAGCTCGACGACTGAATCGGATTTCATCGAAGCAACGAACAAAAGGCGGCTTTCAAAACGGATTGCAAATTTAAATAAAAAAGCTTGCACAGAGCAGCGTGCCCTGACCACCTGGAAAAGCATAATTATATTGTAATTAGAAATTGTAAATTAAAATTTCAAAGAAAATTGGCTCCGTAATGCCTAATGGCGCATGAGCCTGTTAAATAAATAAGAGATTAAAAAAAAACGTATTTTTTATTTAAGTATTATGTATTATGTAAATGGGGTGTACCCGTTAGGCATAATGGACGTTATACATAAATGACCCAAAGAACAGCCCATGACATAAAGAAAGCAGAATTATGTCAAACGACCATTATGCATAACGTACATTATCCCTAACGTCCGTAATGCGTAACGTCCATTATGCCTAGTGTACTTATGCCTAACGTAGCGAACTCATGTGAATGGTCGCCAATCAACGCACAATAAGACCACTAGAGACCCACAGTATTCCTCGAACTGCCAATATCATTTTAGGGTGGCACAATAAGTGGAATAGGGTAAGTGTACCGGTTTTGGCCATGTTCCTAATTTGGCCAGTTTCTCGCAGAACTCCAAAAATAAAGCAATTTCCGAGAGTTTTATTAGCTCTAACAGGAGATATATCCCTTACGATTCTTCGCTGTGAAAAATGAACGATAGTTTTGGGAAAATATGCATTTTTCAGGGTTGGCCAAATTAGGCACTAAGTTGGCCAAAACCGGTACACTTCCCCTACGCTTTTGAAACGAGGAAGTCCTTTGTTTTACAGCGTTCCAAAACAGTTCCCACTAGAAGGAAGAAATGCGACCACTGATACCCTACGACCACTGCAGGCTAAGAAGACATCTAAAATAGCAGAAAAGAATGAAAAACTAGACAAACTGGTACGTTCATATATTCCAGGTGATTGGCATATTTCTTCTTTTAATATGATTAGGAAAAATATCATATAGTTATAGAATCTGGAGGTATACATAAATATATGACCTATTCGGGCGAATGGTCCATTCGGGTGAGTGGTCCATTCGAGCGAGTGGTCCAGTTGGGCGAATGGTCTTTTCGGGCGAATGGAATTCGGGCGACTGTTACATTCGGGCGTTTGTCATTCGGGCGAATGGAATTCGGGCGTTTGAGATAGAATCCAGCAATGTCGATGAGGGTTACCCGCTTCATCCTTTTGTCGTAGACCACAATATCGGGCCAATTGGCACGAACGAGGACATCCGTTATGATTCCGCGATCCCAGTACAGCTTCACAAAACTATTTTCCAGAACCGGGACAGGCACATATTTGTAGTAGGCGACAAACTGGTTAACCAAGCTGTGCTTTAAAGCAAGCTGTTGGTGCAAAATCTTGGCTACTTCGTTATGACGACCGAGATAGGCTGAATCAGCTAAGGCTGAACACCCGGACTCGATATGTTCGATCGTCTCTCCTACTGAATTGCACTTCCTGCAGCGGTCCTCCACGTTTTCGTGCAATATATAGTGCCGATAGTTCTTCGTCGCAATTACCCGGTCCTGGATGGCTACCATGAATCCTTCTGTTTCCGAGAAGAGTTCACCCCGCACCAGCCACGTATCCGACGCCGCTTTGTCGATATATTCCAGCTCCAGTTGATGGGGGTGCGTCCCATGCAACTCCTTCTGCTTCCACGATGCGATCATCTCGTCGACAGATTTGATGTCGCAATTCAGCTGATAGTCCTCCTGCGCCAGATGCAGGGCACTGAATCCGTGGTCAGCTTCACACACAGCGCGATAGGTTTCGTGGCGATTCTGGCTTTCCACGAAGTATCTTCGCAACTGCTGGATCTGGGAAACACCTAGTGTTTGTATATCGGTGACGCCTCCTCCTCCTACTGTACGTGGCAGGGTAACTCTCTCAATGGACGATTTTGGATGGCGCATGCGATGCTTAGTGAACGCCACTCGTACTGCTCGTTCTAACGCCTCCAAGGCAGTCTTGGTCCACTTCACCACCCCGAAACTGTATGTCAACAAGGGCACAGCAAACGTGTTTATCGCCTTCACCTTGTTGCCGGCTGACAAGAGACTCTTCAAAATACCGTTGACACTATTATTATTACTATTATTCTTTGGCTCTACATTACAACTGGAACTTGGCATGCTTTCAAACTTAGTATTCTATTAGAATTTCCTCAGTTATTAATTGAATGCTTCTCTATGCCCACCACTTCACGAGTACGTACTATGCCCAGGGTGTCGAGAATGTTTTCAAGCCGAAAACATCCTAGACCGGACCAAGGATCAAACTCGCCATCCCCGGATTGACAATCCTACGCCTTTGATCGCAAGGGTAGATGAGGACCTAACTGGAGACCTACAGGGGATGTCCAACATAACTGGGATAGGCAAATTTTGGGCATAATTAGATATGTTGTAACTATGTCAAATATTATCCAATTTGGACAATTTAGAGATGCCTGAACTAGAAATTTAATGTAGTTTCACCATATGTTCATGGAACCGACCATGTCCATCGGATACCGGAGATGTTCCGGGTTTTTCGAAAGTAGGTTCAGAACCGTAAATTTGTGGTGGGTATTAGGATAAGTGGTGGTTAGAAACCACAAATAAAGTAGGGCTCTTTCTGATTGGAACCATATGTTGAAATTCGAAATCGGACCAGTATCAAGTAAGATATGGCCATTTGTTTAGAATCGGTGCCGATCGGGAGTTTTAAAAGGGACCAGGCCACAAATTCATTTGAATCAAGCTTTCTGACCGATCTTCCATTATGATTACATTCCAGAAGTCTTCTGTCACGTCTAGAATGAAAAACCAACCAAAAAGACGGATTCTGAAGTCGCTGGGGCGCCCCCGGGGAACCCGTAGAGGGGACATTTCAGTTTTGGCACCAAAGCTAGCCATGAAAAATGATCTGTTGAACGACCAGTTTTGGCGCTATAACTGGAATATTCCCTTCTACGGGTTCCCCGGGGACAATCCATAGGTCCCGGAAGCGGTCAATGCCATCAATTGTCCATTTTATACTCATACCTCGCTTCCTGATAGAAAACCATGAAAAACGAACCTCGAATGACCAGTTTTGGCGCTGAAACAGAAATGTCCCCACTACGCCCAAGTAACATTTTAAGTTTTATAGCGCTCTTGAAGACCATAATTTACGCTACAAGAGTATAATAAAACCTGCATAAAACCAAAATGTTACTAGGGCGGGTTCCCCGGGGACAATCCATAGGTCCCGGAAGTGGTCAAAGCTATCAATTGTCCATTTTACACTCATACCTCACTTCCTGATAGAAAACCATGAAAAACGATCTGTTGAACGACCAGTTTTGGCGCTATAACTGGAATGTCCCCTTCTACGGGTTCCCCGGGGACAATCCGTAGGTCCCGGAAGCGGTCAAAGCCATCAATTGTCCATTTTATACTCATACCTCGCTTCCTGATAGAAAACCATGAAAAACGAACCTCGAATGACCAGTTTTGGCGCTAAAACAGAAATGTCCCCTCTACGGGTTCCTCGGGGACAATCCGTAGGTCCCGGAAGTGGTCAAAGCCGTCAATGGTCCATTTTATACTCATACCTCGCTTCCTGATAGAAAACCATGAAAAACGATCCGTCGAACGACCAGTTTTGGCGCTAAAACTGGAATGTCCCCTTCTACAGGTTCCCCGGGGACAATCCGTAGGTCCCGGAAGCGGTCAAAGCTATCAGTTGTCCATTTTATACTCATACCTCGCTTCCTGATAGAAAACCATGAAAAACGAACCGTCGAATGACCAGTTTTGGCGCTAAAACAGAAATGTCCCCTCTGCAGGTTCCTCGGGGACAATCTGTTGGTCCCGGAAGTGGTCAAAGCCGTCAATGGTCCATTTTATACTCATATCTCGCTTCCTGGTAGAAAACCATGAAAAACGAACCGTCGAATGGCTAGCTTTGGTGCCAAAACTGAAATGTCCCCTCTACGGGTTCCCCGGGGGCGCCCCAGCGACTTCAGAATCCGTCTTTTTGGTTGGTTTTTCATTCTAGACGTGACAGAAGACTTCTGGAATGTAATCATAATGGAAGATCGGTCAGAAAGCTTGATTCAAATGAATATGTGGCCTGGTCCCTTTTAAAACTCCCGATCGGCACCGATTCTAAACAAATGGCCATATCTCACTTGATACTGGTCCGATTTCGAATTTCAACATATGGTTCCAATCAGAAAGAGTCCTACTTTATCTGTGGTTACTAATATTATTCTGTTTCTAACCACCACTTATTCTAATACCCACCACAAATTTACAGTTCTGAACCTACCTTCGAAAAACCCGGAATATCTCCGGTGGTATCCGATGGCCATGGTCGGTTCCATGAACATATGGTGAAACTACATTAAATTTATAGTTCAGGCATCCCTGAATTGTTCAAATCGGATAATATTTGACATAGTTACAACACATCTAATTATGCCCAAAATTTGCCTATCCCAGTTATTTTGGACGTCCCCTGTACTTTGTCTTTGACGCATTCACCACCAGTCCAACTTTTGTTGCTTCACGTTTCAGGCGGGTGTACAGTTCTGCCACCTTTGCAAATGTTCGGCCGACAATGTCCATGTCATCCGCGAAGCAAATAAATTGACTGGATCTGTTGAAAATCGTACCCCGGCTGTTACACCCGGCTCTCCGCATGACACCTTCTAGCGCAATGTTGAACAACAGGCACGAAAGTCCATCACCTTGTCTTAGTCCCCGGCGCGATTCGAACGAACTGGAGTGTTCGCCCGAAATCTTCACACAGTTTTGCACACCATCCACCGTTGCTTTGATCAGTCTGGTAAGCTTCCCAGGGAAGCTGTTCTCGTCCATAATTTTCCATAGCTCTACGCGGTCTATACTGTCGTATGCCGCCTTGAAATCAACGAACAGATGGTGCGTTGGGACCTGGTATTCACGACATTTTTGAAGGATTTGCGTACAGTAAAGATCTGGTCCGTTGTCGAGCGGCCGTCAACGAAGCCGGCTTGATAACTTCCCACGAACTCGTTCACTAATGGTGACAGACGACGGAAGATGATCTGGGATATCACTTTGTAGGCGGCATTAAGGATGGTGATCGCTCGAAAGTTCTCACACTCCAGTTTGTCGCCTTTCTTGTAGATGGGGCATATAACCCCTTCCTTCCACTCCTCCGGTAGCTGTTCGGTTTCCCAGATTCTGACTATCAGTTTGTGCAGGCAAGTGGCCAGCTTTTCCGGGCCCATCTTGAAGAGCTCAGCTCCAATACCATCCTTACCAGCTGCTTTATTGGTCTTTAGCTGTTGAATGGCACCCTTAACTTCCCTCAAGGTGGGGGCTGGTTGGCTTCCATCGTCCGCTGAACTGACGTAGTCATCTCCTCCGCTGCCTTGACTTTCACTGCCTGTACTCTCAGCGCCATTCAGATGTTCCTCGTAGTGCTGCTTCCACCTTTCGATCACCACACGTTCGTCCGTCAAGATGCTCCCATCCTTATGGCACATTTCGGCTCGCGGCACGAAGCCTTTGCGGGATGCGTTGAGCTTCTGATAGAACTTGCGTGTATCTTGAGAACGGCACAGCTGTTCCATCTCCTCGCACTCCGCTTCTTCCAGGCGGCATTTCTTCTCCTGAAAAAGGCGGGTCTGCTGTCTTCGCTTCCGTCTATAACGTTCCACGTTCTGCCGGGTACCTTGCTGCAGCGCGACCGCCCGCGCTGCGTCCTTCTCCTCCAGAATCTGTCTGCACTCTTCGTCGAACCAATCGTTCCGTCGACTTCGACCCATATACCCGACGTTGTTCTCCGCTGCGTCGTTAATGGCTGCTTTAACTGTACTCCAGCAGTCCTCAAGAGGGGCCCCATCGAGCTCACCTTCTTCCGGCAACGCTGCCTCGAGATGCTGCGCGTATGCAGTGGCGACATCAGGTTGCTTCAGTCGCTCTAGGTCGTACCGCGGCGGTCGTCGGTACCGAACATTGTTGATGACGGATAGTTTTGGGCTGGTTTAACCATCACCAGATAGTGGTCAGAGTCGATGTTAGCGCCACGATATGTCCTGACGTCGATAATGTCGGAGAAGTGCCGTCCATCAATCAGAACGTGGTCGATTTGTGATTCTGTCTGCAGTGGTGATCTCCAGGTGTACCGATACGGGAGGCTGTGTTGGAAGTAGGTGCTACGAATGGCTATATTCTTGGAGGCGGCGAAATCAATTAGTCGTAGGCCGTTTTCGTTCGTCAGCCGGTGAGCGCTGAACTTTCCAATAGTCGGTCTAAACTCCTCCTCTTGGCCAACCTGAGCGTTCAAATCTCCTATGATGATTTTGACGTCGTGGCTTGGGCAGCTGTCGTACTCACGTTCCAGCTGCGCGTAGAATGCGTCCTTATCATCATCAGTGCTTCCGGAGTGTGGGCTATGGACGTTGATTATGCTGAAGTTGAAGAACCGGCCTTTGATCCTCAACCTGCACATTCTTTCATTGATCGGCCACCACCCGATCACGCGCCTTTGCATATCGCCCATCACTATGAAAGCTGTTCCCAGCTCGTGTGTATTGCCGCAGCTCTGGTAGATGGTATGATTACCTCTAAACGATCGCACCATTGATCCCTTCCAACAAACCTCCTGCAGCGCTACGATGCCGAATCCACGGTCCTTAAGCACATTGGCGAGTATGCGTGTGATCCCGATGAAGTTGAGAGATTTGCAGTTCCACGAACCGAGTTTCCAATCGCTAATCCCTTTTCGTCGCAGTGGTCTTCGCCGATGGTTCCGGTCCGTACTCTCTTGTTGATTGTTCGTTGCTTATGATTTTTTAAAGGCTGGCTTGCAGGGCCTGACACCAAACCCCTAAACTTCCGGAGGACCATTCCTCCTTATTTCCGGTGGACCATGGTGCACAGTTTCATAGAGTCCCTCGCTGGCACTCGGACGATGATCAGCCGCCCTAACATGGAGAACAGACGCTGTTGTGAGCCGATCCTGACATGGAGAACAGACGCTCAATAAGATTTGCACCTCCGGAAGGAGCAAACCCCCTTCCCTGTCAGCATACGACCATAGTTCCCACCGGGGTTGGTTACCCGATCTTCCCTAAGGTTGCTCGTATCCCGGCCAGCACCGCGGGGAGGTAGGGATAGGAGTTGCTGGGTAAGAGGCTAAGGACCGCGAGATGGGGTCTATTTTATTCCTTCAGGTACGCGAAGTACCAATGGTACGCTTTACCCAGCATTTGCCGTGCCTCGCCTGACTTGTAATATGCTATATGCTATTTATAGAGGTTAAACGGATATTACGCGAAGTCCTCAGTTATGGGGTTGAGGTATACATATTCGGTATTATTTATGATCAATTGCAACATGCGACACTAAAGTTAGGGCGAAAAAATCGAGATTTCCCAATGGCGTTTGGTGCGACTTAGCAGAACCCCGGCCATATTGAGTTCAAATTTCACTTTTCAGATCAAAATGATCAATATTTGTAATGCTTTTTTGTCGTTTATGTTCCACTCCCCCCACTATTATGGATCAATTAGTGTTGAAACCAATCTTCAAAATTCACTATAAAAATGTAGGAGGTTGGAGCTTTGAATGTAAGAACGGATCTTACATCGCTTATCTATCAAGTTTTGATTGGCACAGTGTTTCATGCATTACATTTCATTAAAATATATCCAAAAGCTGAATATTTGAACATTCACCAAAAACCATATTATGGATCACTTTTGGAAGCGGTCACAATTATGGATCAATTTGGTACATATTATGGATCAGGTATACTGATATTCTCATTTTTATCTATGGTTATCCAGGCGTTAGCAAAATCTAGGAACTTTTTTCAAATCGGCGTAACTGTATTTGACCTTGAAATTTGAAACGACTATTATTCTTTTTATTCGGCATATTTTAATCAGCTGACGTTACTAGCTGATAGATGGGAATCCATTCTTTCTGCTGGGTACATTAGTTGGCCGAAATAATTTGAATGAAGAGCACAATCGCCGTTCCAAAAATCAAGGTCAAAATCAATTAGGCCCCTTTGAAAAAAAATCCTGGAAATATATTATTTTTGTATTGAATAGCGTTTCTTGTTTCAAAACATGTTATTAAGGGGGTCATCCACAAAACACGTAAAGGAACATCCACGCTTTTAGAGGTGAGGGCAGGGCCGGATTTACCCAGAAGGGGGCCCCGGGGCCGACAGTCTGTGGGGGCCCCAGAATGAACAAAAAAAGTTGGTTTTGGTACATAAGATTTGTGGGGGCCCGGGGCCACGGCCCCCCTGGATCCCCCCCCCCCTAAATCCGGCTCTGGGTGAGGGGGAGTTTCTGAAAGTGTGACATCTGGTACACAATTTTTGAAGACTTCATATATTTTTTTAAAATGGTTGATTTTTGCGTGACGTAATTATTTATGGACGTTCCCTAAATAAGATTGAGAAATGTCTTCATTCATAAAAACACTTGTTTTATAAGCAAAAAATACACAAAGTGAAAGATGGATCATCCATAAATTAATTCATGTTTGAAGGGGTGTGGAAGGATGAAGTGGTGACAGATTATCCCCGTCGTCCACTGTCACAGTGTAATTTGGGGGAGCGGTCAATCATCTACTGCTATCATCATATACTGAACATCATATACTGTTTCGAATATTTATTGAAAAAAAAACAGTTACATCAAAATTCATTCTGATTTTAAATAACTTCTCTATCTCTTCTCTAATTCCTCTAAACTATTCCAACGTGAGTCCGATCATCGCGAAACCTTTTTCCCATTTACCTCCTAATTCTTCTTCTTTCGAAATTGATTTTTGTGCTCTACATTCATTCGTCATTGCCGTCCACATTCTGCTTTCTTCCTGTCTTATCTATGCCATTCATGGTCACCTTTTTTAGCGCCTCTTCCTTTTAAACCATTTTCATTCGTCAGTCCTGATATTCAAAGATCGTCCTCACCAGCAACTTCTTCGCTACTTTACTTAGTCCTTCTTCTCTTTCGGTCCCCTTTCGCTTTCACTCATCAGCTGCAGGAGATTCGGTAGCCTTCTTCCTCATCCCGTGGTTTTCTTTATTCTTCTTGGTAGCAGCCTTTGTACGTTTCATTTCTTCTCGCTTCTCCTTCAGGTTTTTTCGCTCTACTATCTTGGCTTTTTTGGCCTCTTCCTTCTTCTTTTGCAGCTGACACCTCTCTTCTTCTTTTTTCTCTTTTAGACGCTTGCGCTCTTCCAGCCTGGCTTTCTGCGCAACTTCTTTTTCTTGCTTTTCCTGATCCTTCTTCTTGAACCATTGTAGCCACCGTTCACTGGTAGCCACCGATGGCACATGTTCTTGACCACGACGCTTACGATCTCCTTTCTTAGGCGGCTCAATTCTTGGCCAGATCAGCACTTTATCGAATGGATCTTTCTGCTTGCAAGTCAAGGTAGATAGCACATTCGGTGCTTCCGTTGCGTCAGATTGTACATACGCTGGTTCTATATTAGACACTGATGTAGATATCTCAGCCAGTGGAACATGTTCTGATGTTTGCTTAGCGTTTGCGTCATGCTGGATTCGCGATTCAGATGTGGAAGCTGAAAAAACAATGGAAATGTTATACCACAAGTTCATGTACTAACAATCTTATGTATACCACCTGAATTCTCAAATATTTCACAATGATCGAGGGAGGCATCACGTGAATTTGGAGCACCGTTTGCAGTTGCTAGGGAAAAAAACTATAATTAAAACGTGTTAATTTAAAATTAATTACAGACATTTACCATAATCATCGTTTCCTCCATTTGGTTGGGGCATAAAGACGCACTCGCCTTCCGGGTCAACAATAAAATCCAAAGTGAGACTTTCATTTGGATTCAGTGGCTCCGTATAAAAAAGTCCTTCAGCTTTATCCTTTACTAGTCGACCCGGCAGACGTTGTCCTGCATAGTAGGCGAAAATGCGCATTATGAACTGCCCATGCGAATTTTCCATACGAATCTTTGTTAGAGTTTTCCACAATTTGCTCAACCTAACTCATGATTTTCGCATGAGAAAATATCATATAAACCCGTCGGAAACTATAACGAATGTTTCTGCTGAAGAAATGAAAAAATCCGTCCAGCCGTTTTCGAGTTATGCGGATACGAACACAGACCATTTCATTTTTATATATAAGAAGATGAGCTTCCAAAAGTTGAACAGCGCTAGCTCTTCAAGTGGACCATACCATGCATCTTTCAGTCTTTTGTCAGAAAACTTAAGAACCTGTTCGGCCGACAGTGCCATTTCGACGTATCGGAGTTGAACTTCATAATCATTTTCAGAAGTTTGACATGCAACTTCGGCAGTTGTATCGCATATGGTAGAAGTTTCCACTGAGTCCTCGAGCAGTTCATTCACATTCGTAGGCAACAAACTAAAGTCAATTGCATTTACATTCCATGGGCATAATCCGCACAAGTTGAACGCCTTTTGGAGACAACTTTTTGAATTTGTGAAGTTATCCACCGCGGTTTTCAAAAGTCCAGGAAAGTTGACTTTCGTTACTCTTGCCGAACTTTTTCCCAGGAGAAAGTCTTTGAGAACTTTACTCCAAATGGCTTTGAATGGTCCAAAGAACATTCGGTCCAGTGGCTGAAGAATTCTCGTAGAATTAGGGTAGAGAGAGATTAGTATTATCCGTTTGTTCAAGCAAAACTCTGTTAATTCAATGTTGATATGGCTTTTATGGCCGTCCAGAAAAACAACAACTGGAAATTCAGCTCCCGTTTTGACAAGCCATGGGTAAAAGTCATTTGTTATGTTCTCGAAGAAGGTCTTGGCTGTTTGCCATCCTTCGTCAGACACACCTACCGACCAACCCTCTGGGACGTTTTGAACGATTTCTTGGCTGATCCTTTTACCAGGGTAGAGAATCATTGGCGGAGTCAAGTCACCATCCGCATTGCACCCGAAAAGAGCGGTAAAACACTCTTTATCTGAGTTATTGCTAACCATGTAGACATTCTCAACGCCTTGTTCGCAAAGAGCTTTGAAATCTTTGGGAACCAGTTGAAATCCCGACTCATCGAAATTAAAAATTCGTTTGGGGTTGCCAAAAATGGACAGGTCGATTCCTTCCTCGGCCAGTATACTCTCCACTTCGAGAAACCAACTCCGGAGAAGATCCTCTGTTACGTTGGCGCCAGATCGTGAGAGGTGGGATGTGTACTTTTTTGTAATTTTCGGATGTCTTTTAAGGAATCGATGCACCCAGTTCTTACCTATTGTGGAGTCAAACAAATAACATAAAAACATTAAAAATAATACGACCTTGTCAAGTGCCAATACATACTTGGAAAGGAAGCTGGTACATTTCGAGTTTTTCGGATCTGGTCAGCCAAATCTTTGACGGTGTTGGTCAAAACAGATTCGCTTACGGGAAATCCTGCTCTAGCCATGTAGATGATCCATTTCACCAAGCGAACTTCTTCATTTGTTCGCAAGACTGTTGGTGGCCCAGGATTGATATTCTTAGGGGGTAACTTAAGATGACGTTGCAGCGTTGTGAAAGGAACCTGGGTAAGCTTTGCCGCCTTACGGATTTTTCCAGTTTTTCGAGCATCGAGTACTGCTTTCTGTAAAGCTTCGGATTTGTATTGCATCCGTTTTTGATGTTTCCTGAAAGTTAAAGATGATACGCTATGATGGGAGGCTAAAGCCAGAGAAACAGTGATAGCTGGTTTTAACTGAATTTTATTGAAATCCAATTTCTTAAAAAAAAAACACCTAAATAAAGACAAAAAAAGAAACTCAATTTTGACGGATTTCCACAGATTCGTCTATATTTGATCTCGGTGGTTTAGCGGACCTGCGAATTCTCAAGAACGATACGGCGTTGTGGGAGAATCACTAGATTCAGGAAAATACTTCGATGGAAAGTGATCCATAATTGTGGGAATCTACTCGTTTCTGGTCACAATTATGGATCACTTGAATATCCTTCAATTTTCAACAGAATAAAACGAAAATGTAGTAAACTCCGTGTGATTTGTGAAAAACATGCCTTAACTTTGGTGTACGGGCCATTTTTTCACTTGGATATGGCATATTTAACTATTTATAAGCTTATGAATGAAGGAACCACTTCTTGTGAAGCCACCAAAAAATGTTGATATTTTGACAGATGCTCAACAGCAAGCTTGCACTTGCACAAAACTACCACTCCTTTTTGGTTGAAAAGCATGATAAACGCAATAAATGTTAGAAAATAAGAGTTTTTATGTCACAAAAATATGTCCGGTGTTATATTATTCATATCAAGCTAGAAATTCATTGTCAAACACAAAAGTGATCCATAATTGTGGGTGATCCATAATTGTGGGAGGAGTTCATATCAGATGGAAATAGTAATAAAAACAACTGCTGTCTATGTGGCTCAATACAAATGATGGGGCCTATCAAAATGCAGAATTTTTTTTCAAAAACTAGGTACGACATAGTCATCTTGTTGTGGGATAAACAAACATGATTCATGAATGGCACTTCATAATCGGAAATTATCATTTACGTGGTTTGAATTAATTTGCTATAAGGGTACGCTAATAGTATTTGCCACGAACTTGGATTTGCTCATCGAATTCCAATTATAGAAAAAGAGATGAAAATTGTTCTTCTACAAAACGCCAGCTAACGTTTGGAGAAAGCCTACAAATTTGGGCAATACCACGTTGTAAAAAGAAACCCGTAAGATGCATCAACAGATAAGTCGAAAGTTTCATTCAACGATCGACCGAACGACCAAGTTAAAACTTCAAAACTGTTTGTTTATTGTGTACTGCATCCGATACGAGTGGAACGCGCGCACGGCGGCGGTGCTCACCGCAATATCAATGACCAGCCATCACCTACATTTTCCTGATTGCCTACGACGAACCAATCGGTGAGGAGCGCCGAGTACCCAAATTGGAAATCGAATCAAATTTGCATTCGGAGATACACCTATAAAGTGCGCCTATTTATGATTGGCCATTTTCAGTAGGCATGCCTAAGCCAAACTATATCAGTGGAGCAGTATGGACAAAAAATAGCCAATAAATAACTAGACGCAACGGTTCCAATTATTGTACACGGCGCTCCAACGGCGGACGCGCCGGCAGAGAAAATATTTCCTGCTCTACGGTAAAAAGATCAACATACCTCAGCTACTCACATTGATTGCACTTTCGTTGGGTGCAAGAGCGGTATCCAGTGGCCGATTTGTTTACACACAACGTGTGCTTTCGTCGGTTTGATTCACTACAGATGTCTTACCAAACAAAGAGATTGAATTAGTTCAGTAAAATGTTTGATAAGTACTATTTGAATAGTTTTAATTCATAATTTCGGTGTAAAGGCAATTAAATTAAATTTAGCCTGTGACTGGTTGAAAAATCATTACTTGACAAGGCTAGCGTTAATGAAACCATGCGATGGCACATGAATAATTATTGTTCGTCTCATAAAATCCTATTTGGCGATCGTTGATTATTAAAGATTATCTGGCTTCGATGAACATTAGACTAATTGTATCAAAAAGGAAGCGATGATGAGATAGCAGAGTTTGATTCGAAGAATAATTATTATTATGAAAAGGTTCAGTACCTTGAGGAAGAATTCCTGTAGAAACAAAGTTTTGTAGAATTACAAAACCACTGTCTTATTCGCTTTGTAAATTCCAGCAATGTTATATTACAGAGAATTATTCTGAACGACTTAACAAAGAGTGTCAGGATGAATGTGCTGTAAGGTCAATTTCCATATTCTATCGAATATATCAAATATACGATAAGGGTCTGGTTTAGGTGCATGATTTTGTGGAGCAGGACGATGGTACTTCAATTTTTAAGTAAATGCAATAATTGCGTAGATTGACTAATTCAATCTTCACAGGACCAAAACTTCAGGCTCCACAAAACAAGCCGTTAAAATTTGCTCAATCAAGTCGTATTAAAACATTGCATACGTTGGGCAGGTGTGTACTCCGCACTTACTTCTTGGTTGTCGCAGGTGGGTGGAGTTCATAAAAACTCTCACTTTTCTCTCGTTCGATTGCCCACGTCCCACAACCTCCCGAGGCATTGCTTTCAATCGATTTCCCCGTTGATTGTCCGGGGTCATAACGTGTGACCATCCGCGTATGAAAATATATAATCCACTGCATTTTCCCCTTCTTTCCGGGAAGAAAGCCAAGTTGTATGGAGTAGAGGTGCTGGCAGCAACAAGCTTCACCCCGCTGCCCATTGGCAGTTGATAAAATCACCTACGGTGGAAATTGCTGCCATTTGTCGCGGTGTGGCACAGGGGAACTGCTGAATCTCGATGGAATTCCTTTCTCGGAGGGTTACGACACGTCGAGTTTTCACTCTCTTCAATCACGCGACCGGCGGTGGCGGATCGGCGGGTGGTGATCCATCAACGTATGGCGACAATTGCAATAGCTATGGCGAACCGTATAAAGAATTTGCGTTGTTTTTCATCCTCGCAGGTCAAACCGGGCGACGTGTAGGGGTCACTTTCGTTCCACAGCCAAGATTCAATGCAAATTAATAAACGGTGCTGATCTGTAGCTTGTGTGTTCGTTACTTTCGCTTCAAGCTACCTTTGTAGCTAGTTAGCACCGTGAAAGGAATGGCTTTTCTTCTCTCTGGTTCTCACTGGTTTCATCAAGGATAAAGTTGATGCTTGTTCTTGTTTTCGAATGAATTACAAAAATCTTTTTTTTTCAATTTTTACTTGACTCTATCAGTTTGTGTGTTTATTTGGATAATCTGTTTTCATTTTGTTGAATATTGTCCAGAATGTCTGAAATAAATGACGAACAACGAATATTTGAATTCGTAACTCAAACTCCATTAGTCTCCAACATTAATACAAAATTTTTTCTTGCCTAATGATGAAACTTTAAATTAACCGTTGTTTTGGATCTCAATCTATTAACAATGTAAAACTAAAGTGAAATGTATAATTATCAATAAATCACGAATCTACCTACTTTGGTTGAGACCGTCATTTTTCCATACTGTATGAAGAATGAACAATATTTGCATAATGTATTTCGACAAAATGTAAATAACTACACGTAATTTACGCAACTAGACATATATCGCAACTTTTTTTTCACATTTCATTAGGCAACTCTAATTAGACTTATTTTACTTTGCGTACGGATGCACGGCAGCGTGGAAACACGAACACATGATCATTACCCAACTGAAAGCAGCATGAATCAAAATATCATAGTCGGAGTCAAATTACGCTGCATCTGCAACAATCGATCTGTTCAGTTATGGGGGTACTGAAAGTGAAAAGCGATCAGACGCAATCGATTGTTAAACAGTAAGAAGATATCAAATTAAATCCATTATTATGATTTCCTGGTGATTCCACGAAGGATGAAACTGAAACCTGGCGTGATTATGATAGTTGCTTTATAGTTAATCACCACCCGCTGGCCAATTCATCGCTTATAAAGATTTGTTTAAAACGCATAATTATATCTGGACAAAAACTATAAATTATCTCCATTTTTATCAAAGTTGCACAATTGAACTCATCTCTATATATAAAAATGAGTTTGTATTTTATTTGAAGCAAAATGAATAACTCACGAACGGGATGACAGATTTGCAAGATTTTCTCACCAATCGGTTCGTCTTGGGCTTTACTGTGTTTGTATATTCAAATCATTGATAATTTTTAAGGGCAAAGTATGAACATTGTGAATATACAAATATGTTCTTTGGTTTCTACCCTTTATTTGAAATATCTTAGTTTTTCTATGCGAAGTTTGTAACTTTTTAATGGGACGTTTCTAATGGGATCCATCCAAGCTATCTCAAAGTACCACCTCTTTGTCGGCCTCTTTTGTCTGCTTGATGGAATTCAGACAGCCCTGAGTCGGATCTCGGAATCAAACTCCAACCCAAGTATCAGACATCACCAACGATTTTAGTGTCATCTAAAAACCATCCAAGATACGGTTTATGATTAAGTCTCTATAAGTCTTTCTAAATAACTATACATAGTTGTTGTTAAATTTCACCGAGAACAATATTTCACCGAAAAGGACATTTCATCGAAAAAGTCATTTCACCGAAAAGGACATTTCACCGGGACAGACATTTTACCGAAACAGACATTTAATCGAAATTAACATTTTACTGAAACGGACATTTCATGGAAAAAAACATTTCACCCAAAAAGAAATCAGCATTAGCATTAGCATTGTTACGGTGTAATTCGTAGATTGGACACTAGTGATACTCATGTTTTACTTTTGAAATCCTTATCAAGAATGCTATCAGAAATCAAGAAGGGGAGTGGTCCTTGATTCCAGTCTTAAACAAAAATAACAAAAGCATGAGGATTACTACTCCTGGCCACGCCCATCTTCACCGTAACTAGGGAGAGGAAGGAAGTGTTGATGTGGTACTTACTTAACGAGAGGCCACCGACTTAGCGACACCCTCATAAGAACCACGGAGTTGGATAATGAGGAAGGTATTCGTTGGGTCAGGATTTGCCTGTAGCTGGCAATGTAACCGTGGTAGATCTTACCCCGTAACACCCAAAAAGAAATTTAACCGAAACAGATACTTTACCGAAACGGACATTTTGCCGAAAAAGACAATTCACCGAAACTTACATTTCACTGAAAAGAACATTTCACCGAAAAAGTCATTCACTGAAAAGGACATTTCGCCTAGACGAACATTTCACCGAAACGAACATTTTACCGGAACAGACATTTCACCGAAACGGACATTTCGCCGAAACGAACATTTTACCGAAACGGACATTTCATTGAAAAGAACATTTCACCCAAAAGGTCATTTCACCGAAAAGAACAATCTACCGAAATAGACATTTTACCGAAAAAAACATTTCAAACATATTTTGCCGATAAAAAATGAATAATCGAAATGAACATTTACCTGAAAAAGACATCATTAAAAATTTCCTAAAAACAGCATTTCCCTGAAAATACATCTCCCGGAAAAGGATCATTTTCCGAAGAGGACTTTCACTGAAACAGACATTAAAAAAGTGCATTACACCGAAAAGGAATTCCAGCGAAACGGACATTTCACCAAAAACAACAATTCACCAAAAAGGACATTTCACCGAATAAGACATTTCACCGAAAAGAACATTTCACCGAAGCGGAAATTTCACCGAAAAGAACATTTAAACGAAATGGACATTTCACCAAGAAAAAGATTTCACCGAATAGGATATTGCAACGAAACAAGAAAAGGACAAATCACTGAAACGAACATTTCACAGAAAAGGACATTTTACAGAAAAGGACATTTTACCGAAATAAACATTTTACCGAAAACTGATATTTCACGGAAAAGGAAGTTTCACCGAAAAGGACTTTTCACCGATATAGACAATCCACCAAAAAGGACATTTCACCGAAACGGATATTTAAACTAAAAGGACATTGCACCGAAAAGAACATTTCATCTAAATGGATATTTCACCGCCAAAGACGGTTCAACGGAAAATACATTTTACCGAAACGCACATTCCACCGAAATAGACAATTCACCGAAACAAATATTTTACCAAAAATGTCTTTACACCGGGCATTTTGGAAAACGAAACGGCAAATAAAACGATTCATCGAAATGTATATTTGCCTGAAAAAGACATTTCACTGAACATTTTTCTAAAAAAATACATTTCCCCTAAAGGACATTTCCCGGAAAAGGGCCATTTCCGCAGAGGATTTTTTTTTCGAAGAGAGTATTCCACGAGAAAACATTTTATCGAAATGGACATTTGCCCAAAAAAATCCAAACGGACGAACGGACGGTTTTACCGAAACGGAGATTCCTCTAAAAATGACATTCCACCGAAAAAGACATTTTACTGCAACAGACATCTTACTGGAACGGACATTTCACCGATAAGAACATTTAACCAAAACGGACATTTTACCGAAAAGGACATTTCATCGAAAAAGTCATTTCACCGAAAAGGACATTTCACCGGGACAGACATTTTACCGAAACAGACATTTAATCGAAATTAACAATTCACTGAAACGGACATTTCATGGAAAAGAACATTTCACCCAAAAAGACATTTAACCGAAACAGATACTTTACCGAAACGGATATTTTGCCGAAAAAGACAATTCACCGAAACTAACATTTCACTGAAAAGAACATTTCACCGAAAATGATATTTCTGCTAGACGAACATTTCACCGAAATGAACATTTTAGCGGAACAGACATTTCACCGAAACGGATATTTCGCCGAAACGAACATTTTACCGAAACGGACATTTCATTAAAAAGAACATTTCACCCAAAAGGTCATTTCACCGAAAAGAACATTCTACCGAAATAGACATTTTACCGAAACAGACATTTCACCGAAAAAAACATTTCAAAGATATTTTGCCGAAAAAAAATGATTAATCGAAATGAACATTTACCTGAAAAAGACATTTCACTGAACATTTTCCTAAAAACAGCATTTCCCCGAAAATACTTCTCCCGGAAAAGGATCATTTTCCGAAGAGGACTTTCACTGAAACAGACATTAAAAAATGGCATTTCACCGAAAAAGAATTCCAGTGAAACGGACATTTCATCAAAAAGGACATTTCCCCGAAACAAACATTTCACTAAGAAAGAGACTTCACCGAATAGGATATTGCAACGAAAAGAACAGAAAACGACACTCAAAGGACAAATCACTGAAACGAACATTTCACAGAAAAGGGCATTTTACAGAAAAGGACATTTTACCGAAACAAACATTTTACCGAAAACTGATATTTCACGGAAAAGGAAGTTTCACCGAAAAGGACTTTTCGCCTAAACAGACACTTCACCTAAAATTACATTTCCCCGATATAGACAATCCACCAAAAAGGACATTTCACCGAAACGGATATTTCAACTTAAAGGGCATTACACCGAAAAGAACATTTCATCTAAATGGATATTTCACCGACAAGGACGGTTCAACGGAAAATACATTTTACCGAAACGCACATTCCACCGAAATAGACAGTTCACCGAAACAAATATTTTACCAAAAATGTCTTTACACCGAAACGGGCATTTTGAAAAACGAAACGGCAAATAAAACGATTCATCGAAATGTACATTTGCCTGAAAAAGACATTTCACTGAACACTTTTCTAAAAAAATAAGTTTCCCCAAAATGACATATCCCGGAAAAGAGCCATTTCCGCAGGGGAATTTTTTTTCGAAGAGGGTATTCCACGAGAGAAACATTTGATCGAAATAGACATTTGCCCAAAAAAATCCAAACGGACGAACGGACGGTTTTACCGAAACGGAGATTCCTCTAAAAAGGACATTCCACCGAAAAAGACATCTTACCGCAACAGACATCTTACCGGAACGGACATTTCACCGATAAGAATATTTAACCAAAACGGACATTTAATCGAAAAGGACATTTCATCGAGAAGGACATTTCACTGTCACTGAATAGCACTTTTTTTCGTAAAGAACATTTACCGAACAGGACGTTTACCGAAAAGGACATTTCACAGAAAAGGGCCTGAACGGACATTTCACCGAAACGGAAATTTCATCAAAAAGAATATTTAACCGAAAAGGACATTTCACCGAAATGGGCATTCCACCGAAAAGAACATTTCACTGAAACGGACATTTCACTGAAACGGACATTTCACCGAAAAGGACATTTCACCGAAACAAACATTTCAACGCGAAGGATATTTCACCGAACCGGACATATCACTGAATAGGACGCAGAAAAACAAATGGCGTATGTTCTGTTTTAAGTTTATCACCGTGGAATTCATTAATTGAGAATGATTGGCTTTTACGGTGTTTACCGAAAAATATGAATGAATAAAAAATATGAATAAATGTACATTTGCCTGAATAAGACATTTCACTGAACATTTTTCCAAAGAGAGCATTTCTCAGAAAAATACCACTTCAAGCTCTATCTGAAATAAGGGCGAATGGCGCAAGAGAGAATTCTCTTCAACGACGTCCCCTCTTTTGAATAAAAGCGACAAGCAGTTGTTTTCTGCATGGTTTATTACCCCAGAATGAAAGAAAACAATGAAAACTTGCAATCTGATGTGATGAGCCGAAGCAAAGTCTTATTGTTCGATTGGCATGCATCAATGAGAAGATACCTACGTTTTAAATTCACAGTTTCGGCAAAAACTCATTGTGTGCGTTCTGAGATTTTGAGTGATGTATTCTTTTGAGCGTAACGCGTTCTTGAACAAAATAATTTCTACGAAATTTCATCCAAATATCACTATTTTAATTTATTTTATTTATTTATTTAGTCTAACATAGTCTTCGACTATGTTATTCATCATACAGACTAAAAAGCATCCTTCTTACTTAAATTAAAATCATACAAATGACTGATGACATCAAAGCATTCACAACAAACGTCAAACGGATTTTTTTTGCCCATATAATGTACGGTGTGAAGGGCGTCGGAAAAGTCTGCTCTCCTTACTGTTCTTTCGGGGGCATTAGAACAGAGTTTCGACAAGAGATAAGGATTCATTCATTCATTTATTTAGTTTACATCTAAACAGATAACACAGAATTAACAATTTGACGCCACAGTACACGGTTCGAGGCCGCATCTCTCCATCCTCGGATACGCCCCACGCTCGCCAAGTCGTTTTGCACCCGTCTGCCTATCTCGCTTGCTGCGCTCCACGCCGTCTCGTACCTGCCGGATCGGAAGCGAACACCATCTTTGCAGGGTTGCTGTCCGGCATTCTTGCAACATATCCTGCCAATCGTACCCTTCCGGCTTTAGCTAACTTCTGGATACTGGGTTCGCCGCCATTCTTCGCCGCCACACACCGTCTTCTTGCACACCACCAAAGATGGTCCTAAGCACTCGAATACTCCGAGTGCTTGCAAGTCCTCCTCGAGCATTGTCTATGTTTCATGTCCGTAGAGGACAACCGGTCCTATTAGCGTCTTGTACATGACACATTTGGTGCGGTGGCGAATCTTTTTCGACCGCAGTTTCTTCTGGAGCCCGTTGTAGGTCCGACTTCCACAGATGATGCGCCTTCGTATTTCACGACTAACGTTGTTGTCAGCCGTTAGCAAGGATCCGAGGTAGACGAATTCCACGATCACCTCGAAGGTATCCCCGTCTATCGTAATACTGCTTCCCAGGCCCGCCTGTCGCGCTCGGTTCCGCCCACAAGCATGTACTTTGTCTTTGAGGCATTCACCACCAGTCCAACTTTTGTTGCTTCACGTTTCAGGCGAGTGTACAGTTCTGCCACCTTTGCAAATGTTCGGCCGACAATGTTCATGTCATCCGCGAAACAAATAAATTGACTGGATCTGTTGAAAATCGTACCCCGGCTGTTATACTATATCCACACTACGGTCGAATAACATGTTATTCGCGCTTTGGTGTTATTCGGCCAATAACATGTTTTTCGAAGGTAATATTCCCATACATTTCTGACAGCCGAATAACACCTTTGAATAACATGTTATTGCGAATAACATGATACAACTGATCGAATTTGCTGCTCGACTGAAGGCCGAAGGCCCTGCGCATGTTTTCTTGCATTCAAGTGGTTGGTCATTTCACGTGTCCAATTGGATTATACGGCAATGTCATTTTTGATTTCCTATTCGTTTTCTATCGGATTCTTCAATCAGCTGTGTAGAACAACGGAGCTGAAAATTGGAAAGGTATACTTCATGATGGACTGTCGCATTTAATATTTAATATTCAATATTTAATGTTTAATATTTAATATTCAATATTTAATATTTAATATTTAATACAATTTAAAAAAATTTAATAAAATTTAATATTTATAAATATTTAATATAAAATATTGAAAATTAAATATTTAATTTTAAATATTAAATATTAAATATTAAATGTTAAATGTTAAATTTTAAATTTTAAATATTAAATATTAAATATTGAATATTAAATAATAAATATTGAATATTAAATATTAAATATGTATTTAATATCATATATTAAATAATTGATATTAAATATTAAATGTGTAATTAATATTGAATGTTAAATAATTAATATTAAATATGTAATTAATATTAAATGTTTAATAATTAATATTAAATATTAAATATTTAATATAAAACATTGAAAATTAAATATTAAATACTACATAAATATTAAATATGAAATTTTAAATACTAAATATTCAATATTAAATATTAAATGTTCATTCGCTCAACATAATATGATCTCTAAATTTAATACAACAAAAGCTGTTGACAAATGAAAAAAATACATGCAAACATTTTTTAGAATTCCATTTTGATAAAATAAATTAAAATACACATACATGTGGATCATAACTACATATCTTCTAACTAAAACAAATGTCAAAAAATGAACATGTTAATTGTAAGTTCGAGAAATCATCCTGGCGGCATGTTTTATGTCTAGAGAGTGTAAAAGAAAATATTTTGAAAAACCAAACAAATATCAAAAAATTACATGTTATCAGAAAGTCGTGAGAATGTAATACAAAACATCTTCTATCAATCAATAAGCTGTATGTTTAACAGAAACCTTTTCAAAACTTACTTCAAACACGTTATACATCAATTTTTAAATTCGGTATTACTTGGGAAACTTTCATAAATAATTTTAAAATTCATAAAAAATAAAGCTAGATTAAAAGTGAATTGAATCCATAGTTAATAAAAACAAGAATAGATTTTTAGGATTCCTTACATTATATTTGAACCGTCTAATTCATATTGACTTGAATATATTCAGCCCTTAAGCTATCTGCCTTCAACTGAATGCGTAGGACTGCGAATCCAGAGTTAACAAGTTTGATTTTCGGTTAAGTCTAGTATGTTTTCGAGTGGAAAACAATCTCGATTGCTTGGGCATAATGTATCCATTGTATTTGCCAAACAGGACATACACTTATGCAATGGCGGGCATAGAAAAGCTTTCAAATTTTAACTGAAAAAATGGTGAAGGATACCAAGTTGAAAACGCGCCAGGTTCCACTTGGAATGTAGACCCGTAGAAGAAGAAAAAGAAGAAGAAGAAGTGAATGCGTTTGAATATCTTTATTTCGTTTGAATCATTTCAGTATCTATTTTAGTTAGTAGTACTCCACGATCCATTCCTAGCGAAACACAACAACGTAGTTCCGTGCCTGGCCTCGTTCACCTAAGTTGAGATATAAATGAAATGTGATGAGTGGTTTTAGCTGATTTTGGCAACTAATACCATCTCCTCTGATGATGATTACGTGCGATATCATCCTGCGTTGTTTAATTGTTATTTTAATATAAAAATTGGAAGTTACTTTGTACATCCTCTTGTGGGTGAAACGACGGTGGGTTTCTTACTCTTAAAACCAATTATAATACTATCACTACCCGCAACTTGTGGTTTTCCGATTGGTGACCTTTTGAGCAAAACTGGATCTACAAAATAGGTGCAGAATAATCCGATCAACGATACAACCAAATAGGGGAGGACAACCAACACTGATGACACTTCCCATTGGGTCCAAGACGCATCTAAATACATAAAATTATTATCGTCAGTAACATTATTTCGAAAATTTCAAAAATATGTTGCATAATAAACTGTTTCGGACTTACCCCAGTAAAAAGCCGTCGGTCGCTCCAAACGATAGCACTGAATATTTTTGGAATTTCCACCGTAGTTCTCGAGTTAGTTCGGGTTCCAGGAATCCTGTTTTCTCACGCTGAAGTTGTTCCATGAATTCCATTGTCACACTGTTTTGGCGATACAATTTTGTTTTGAATTCATGTTGGCTCGTCTTGCAGCTGCTAAACATTGTTTTATTTCTGATCCATCTTGACCTTCCAGGCTCCATTGATGCTTTCTGCCTGTGTAATATTTATGGAATCCTCGACTTCACATCCCGTTCACCGGTGACGAAACCTAAGACAAACAATACACACTATTTTATATAGAAAGCAACATCAGTAAACAAGCTAATGAAATTACCTACTTGTAACCACAGTTCCTAGCCGATTTCCGAAGGAAAAATGAGCAAAATAAAATTTAAACGAAGCACACAAATACTTCTGGCTTTTTAGCGCACACTAATCACTATCAGTTTCATCCCATACTGAACTCACGCCTTCGGAGTTTGGTCCGCTTCTTGCAATTACGAAGAAAATAGCAAATTAATAAATCTCATTACCGCTGAACAGTTCTTTATCGCAAACAGATTAATTGTTTAATAATAATTGAATTCTAATTTGAAGAATCTCGCTGCATATTTGTAAACAAACAACAAACTGCTCGAAAAAATTTGGCGCTTGACACATGCTGTCAGCTGTCAAATAGTATTACCTAAAATGCTAGTGCGAACGGTTTTGTTATTCAGAAGTAACACCTTCGAATAACATGTTATTCAGCTGTAATCTGAACAAGGCATTACACCCGGTTCTCCGCATGACACCTTCTAGCGCAATGTTGAACAACAGGCACGAAAGTCCATCACCTTGTCTTAGTCCCCGGCGCGATTCGAACGAACTGAGTGTTCGCCCGAAATCTTCACACAGTTTTGCACACCATCCACCGTTGCTTTGATCAGTCTGGTAAGCTTCCCAGGGAAGCTGTTCTCGTCCATAATTTTCCATTTTTTCAGCATCTGCAATAACTTTTCAATTTATCCATCTGCTTTTCTATCAGATTTTATTAATAATGTACAAAAGTTAAAACACGTTTGCAATAAATTGTCTCCGTTAGAGAAGTGTCCGAATGATGATTTATTGATGTTCATCTATGGATACGATATCATAGAGATAAAAAGTTTTTCTTTATAGAACTGCCAAAGAAAATTGGTGCTTGTGGACTGTTGAAATTATTAACACAGGGTACGGAATTTTAGACATTTTGTACAGATTTGATAGTTACAAATGAAAATAAGTCGAATTAGATGCAATTTTGAGTACCGTTTTGACTCAAATCCCGAGCATGACTCATATTCCAAACAATGCCATTTTAGTGCCCCAAAACTATCGATTTTCAGTTCTGAGAAGATCAAGAATCTGAGTCAAAACGGTAGGTCTTATAGCCTATTCAAATTACGCCATTTATGATAATACATATCGTATTAAAGTGGAGACAGAAATGTATGGGGATTGGCATCAAGATATTCTTTATCATAATATTTATTATCATAAATGGCGTAATCTGAATAGGCTATTAGAGTGTGAGTGCTCGTAATATGAACCAGAAAACATAACTTTGTTCAACAGGACATTGCAGTGATGAACTTTATTTCTAATTAAAAAAATCACTTTAATAAATAAACTAAAAAAATAACAAAACATTGCTTTAAAACCAGCGTGGGAGCTCATGTGTCATGCAAAAGACATCATGTCAAATGACACGTGAATTTTACATTCAGGGCAATGTACTGTTCGAGAAAAATAAATGACGAAAAATCTTCAAATAAAAACTAAGCCTTCATGGAAAATGTGGATCTAATTAATCAAATGATATTTGAACCATGATAATAACTGAACATCTAAAAATATCTACGTCATAATATTGTTGTATTTTCATAAAAATAAAATAACAATTATTTAGCACAGATCTTCTTGTCTTATAGATACAAAATGAATTGGATTCAGTTTGTATACGAATTACTTGAAAACATGCTGATTGGGTTTTGTTATTCTTGGTTTACAATATATTTTCGAATAGCAAAATGTCGAGTAAAATTATGAAAATCATGAAAAATTAAAGATTAGTATGGGAATTTGTGGGGCAGTTCACAACGCGCATTCTCTCCTATTATGCAGGACATTGTCTGTAAAATGGGATCCAGAAGCGTTTCGTTCCTACACAAATGGGATCCGTAAGCGATTCGCTCTTCCAATTGAATATTTAGAAGTGGATCTTAATTTTTTTTTTTTTCAAAGAGATCCCATGACAATATTTCTCTGATATTGTCGGATGTCTGCCAAGGCGCACTAAATGCCTGTAAAAAAGAATCAATTTTTTGCACAAAGTAACGTGTAAACGTTGAATAGAGTGTCAATAAAGCAAGGATGTTATCGATTATTTAGAAATTTGCGTTTGATCATTTAGTAGGTTGTTAATAACTCATTCCAGAAGCTGAATTTCAAAATATGTTGTATGGTGGATTCCTAGAGCGAAGAAGAAAACTACAACTCTGCCAAAGGGTTCGTTGTTTGAATTCCACTAGTAACCGAGTTATAGCTATAGTATCAGCAACTAGCGCTATAACTTCGTTATTGAAAAACCTTCGCACTAGAAGTCCACCATACAACACATTTTGAAATTCAGCTTTTGTAATGAGTACTACTAAATGATCGAACGCAAATTTCTAAATGATCGATAACATCCTTGCAATAAAGTTATTATTGACAAAACGTGTCAAATATTTCTCGGACCAGTAATCGAGGGTATTCTTTATCAAATGAGGCCACAAATAGATTAGAATATTATTATCATTATTTTATGTTCTTTTCACGAGCAAAGTACCTATGACAAAAAAAAAAACAAAATTGTTAAGTTAAAAACGATTAATTAAAAATTCATTTAAATTTCGTTTCAGCACGTCAAATTTTGAATCTCATACCTAGGACCTCAATTTCGTATCGTTTCGAAGTTATGGAAATAATTCTCATTTCGTTTTGTTTCGCAAGGAAAAAGTGTGTTATCGCATACCCTTACAAAGGACTTCTCACCGCAACGGACATTTCACCGAAAAGGATATTTTACCGAAAAAGAATATTTAACGAAAAGGACATCTCACCGAAATCGACATTTCACAAAAAAAAAACATTTCACCGAAACGGACCGAAGAGGAAAATTTTCCAAAAAAGACATTTCACCAAGAAGAAGATTTCATCGAATAGCGCATTTCAACGAAAAGATCAGAAAAGGACACTGAAAAAGACAATTCACCAAAACGGACATTTCACCGAAAAGGACATTTTACCGAAACAAACATTTCACCGAAACGGATATTTTACCTAAAAGGTAATTTCACCGAAAAGACATTTCACCAAAAAGACATTTCACCGAAACGGACATTTTACCTAAAAAGACATTACACCGAAAAAAAAAACATTTCATCTAAACGGATATTTCACCGACAGAGACGTTTCAACGGGAAAGACATTTTACCAAAACGTACATTACACCAAAAAGGAAATGTCACCGAAATTTCACCGAAATAGACAGTTCACCGGAACAAATATTTCACCGAAAAAATCATTACAACGAGACGGGCATTTCTCCACCGAGAACTCCACCGAGAAAGAAGGAGAAACTTTAAAGATATTTTACGATAAAAACGATTCATCACCTGAAAAAGACATTCCACCAAAACGGACATTTCACTGGAAAAAACATTTCACCGAAACGGAATTTCACCGAAAAGAATATTTAACCGGAAAGGACATTTCACCGAAACGGACATTTCAACGAAAAGGACATTTCACCGAAAAGAACATTTCACCGAATAGGACATTTCATCGAAAGGTTAATTTAAACGAACATTTTTATTTAATCGAACATTTCACCGAAACGGATATTTCACCGAAAAGCACATTTCACTGAGCAGGACTTTTTAGCTTAGCTTAGCTTAGCTTGATTGCCTGTACACATCCTATTTGCATGTCGTAATTTGCCGAGAAACAACAAATTTGCACAGCTCACCAAATGAATAGATTTCCTGGGATTAGAAAAACATTCTCACTGTACATGATTTGAAGTTTAAATTATTCAAGACCTATAACGATGCCGGTCACGTCCTCGCAGTCAATTTAGGATTAGGGGAGGTCCAACACTCATTGCTACAAGAGACAGAGGAATCCTCTGCATCCCCACGGGAAAGGGATATTTGGTTAGATGATAAGGTAATCTATGGGAAGTCGCCTTGGTAAGCGACTATTTATTTATTTACTTATTCAGAACGATTTATTTATTCCGAACGTGCGCGATCATTCTACTGTTCTTAACATGAAAAAACACGCACTGATTAACTTTATTACCGACCGCACTATGTAGAACACAATATTTCGGGAGATCGCACGACCGTTCTGCTGTTCGTGACATGAAAAAACGCGCACTCGAACAGGACTTTTTACCGGAACATTTTTTAGAGAACAGGCATTTCATTGAAACAAACATTTTACCAAAAGGGATATTTCACCAAAACATGCATTGCACCGAAAAGGATGATTCAACGAAAAAAAAAACATTTATACGAAAACGACATTGTCGCAAGAGAGAATTCTCTACACCGACTTCCCCTCTTTTGAACAAAAGCTACAAACAGATATTGTCTCCACAGTTTATTACTGGAATGGAAACTTGAAATATGATGTGATAAACCGCGAAGAAATCCTCTGATTGAATCCTCTCTTGCGCAATTTCCCTATTACCAGATAGACCTTGACTTTCCAAGTAGAACATTTCACCAAAACGGAAATTTTTCCGAAAAGTGTATTCTCAGAAAAAAATTTTTTTATCGAAATCGACTTGTGCCGAAAAAAATGCATCGAAACGGACAAACGGACGGTTTTAACCGAAAAGGAAATTCCTCTGGAAAAGACATTTCACCAAAATGGACATAGGGGAAATTGCATATTCAGGGTATTGAATTTTTAGGAGTTATGGCGTTCGGGGTTATGGCATATGGGTAATAGCATTATTCCCCAAAAAACGTTACAACAAAGTTGACCATTCACAGAAACGGACATATAATCGAAAAAGGTATTCCTTCTAAAAGGATATTTTACTGGAACAAACATTTAAAAAAATCGGACGTTTCCTCGAAACCGACAATTCACCGAAATGGGCTAAAATGGATATTCCCCTGTAAATTATCCCCTGGTTGTTTTTTTTTTAGAATAGGACATTTCACCGAAACGGATATTTTCTCAAAAATAACCTATCGTCGAAACGGACATTTGTCCGAAAAGACAAAAGAATATTTCCCGGAAAGTACAATTAAAAACACAATTCCGAAGAGGACATTTCCCATAAAAAAGATGTTGCCGAAAAAGACATTAGCTCAAAAAGAACCATCCTCCTAAGGAGGGCATTTCCCAGAAAAAAAACATTGAAATGGACATTTGATATTACAACGAAATAAAAAAGTGTTATCTCGAAAGGACTTATTTCTGAAAGAGACGATTTTTAAGGAGGACATTTAACCGACATAAAAATTTCTCTGAAAAGAAGATTTCACCCAAACGAACATTATGTCGCAAATGACATTTCCCGAAAAAAAAACAATCGAAATTGTCATTTGCCCGTTTTGATTTTTGCTGAAAAGGACATTTATCCGAAACGGACATTGGACCAAAATGACCATTTGCCTGAAAAGGATATTTCCCCAAAAAAAACATTTCATCGAAATGGACATTTTCCTGAAAAAAAAATTTTTCACTCAAACGAGCATTTTTCCAAAAAGATCATTTCCTCAAAAGGACATTTCCTGGGAAAGGTCAATTTTCCGAAGAGGACCGCAAAAGATGTTCCCCCGAAATGGACATTTGCCCAAACAGCATATTTTACCGAAACGGAAATTTCCCTGAAAAAGACAATTTTCCGAAAAGATCGTTTCCTCGAAATTACATTTCCGTGTAAAGAACACTTCACCAAAATGGAAACGTTAAAAAAAATATTCCATCGAAATGGATATTGGCCCGAAAAAAAACATTTCACCGGAACGGAAATAAGTTTCGCTTAGCTTTTAGTAAAAGATTTATATCTTTGGTTGTTTTTTATTCCGTGATTATCGAGAAATTGCAGAATAAATCGACAAAACATCTGACTACGATAAGTCCATTATGCTCTTTGTGCACTCCGGAGACTCAGTAAATACAATGATCAATGACGAAGCCGGCCACGTCCTTAGCGCTAGGAAAGAAACAGGAAGAAACAATAGCAGGTGATTTTTGCTATTTAGAGACCGTGGGGCCCTTAGCAGTGCGGTAAGATGCGCGGCTACGAAGGCAATTTTAGGATTGGAAACTGTCTCGACTTCCCTGGGCATAAATGTATCATCGTGCTAGCTTCATGATATACAAATGCAGAAATGATAACTTGGCTTAGAAACCTCGCAGTTAATAAATAACTGTGGAAGTGCTTTATGAACACTAAGCAGCGTCCCAGTGGGGATGTAATGCCAATGAAGAAAAAGAAGAAGGTTACTTGAAAAATCACGTAAAGGAACAATTGTTAATGGGAAACTGTCGTTGGGTATGGATTCACAGTACAGTATCGACCTGATTTTGTTACTCCCCAATTTTGTTTACCCACGATTGTATCACGTTTTCGACACGATTTAGTCGTCCTTTTTATTGTAAATAATACTGCAAACAGCAATGAAAGTGTTGATGCCAATATAAATTTTTAATATAGTGATTTTCGCATCTGTAATGAACTTAATCGTTGAATGCCAATAAGCGCTATAATAATACCTATATTCTATGCCATGCATTATGCGCACAGCTTTTGTATTGAACACCGTATCTGCATCTTTATTGACCATAACGAGGAGCCATTGCTGCTAGCTTAGGAAATGATAACCAGTGAACTTTCGCTTCGCTGCCGTTACCCAATGAAAGTGCATTGTTGTGTCTGCTATTACGGGGAGACAGGATTTCTCGTGTGTAGTGTCAATCTCATTACATGGGTTTCACGACTAGTAATTCTACCCTGTAGCGCTTTACTTAATAGCTCAAAATTAAATTAAAACCATTGGGCAGCGGTTTTACGCTACAATCTTGACGATCCGCGAAGGTTTGATAGCTGACCCAACCGAGCGAAAGCGATGAATTTATGGCCCTAATTTATTAGTCATGCCCTGAAAGGTTCAACAATTTTTCCGCATCTCTGGATGGATTTTTGTCTTTCTCGTGCATTAAGGTATACTGAAACGCAATATGTTCACTCTGAAATCGAATTTTTCATAGACCGAACAACTCGGTGCAAGATACATATCATCATTATTATACGGTTCACTAACGATTGATTTGATCACGTAGATTCAAATAAAAGATCTGCCAAATCGATGGATTTGAAATAATTACCTTCGCTTGAAGTCTTACCATTTCTTAATTGATACATTTCAAATATTGTAACTAATGTTCCGTCCACATTACGATCAACATCACTTGAAATAGAGTAAATTGATACCAATGTTCGTACATCTAGCGTCCACTGCAAATGATTCATATGATTTTTCATATGTTTTCTGGACGGCACATAAACATTTTACACAGTTTGATTAAAGATTAGAAGATAACAGTGCATAACGCATCCATGGAGCCATAACTCATAAAATTACTCATACAATCGTTCATAGTACATTTCTGAGAGGTTATTATCATTAAAATTCAATATTGGATATTCATTTTCAAAATTTAGCGCAGAGTTTGAGAAATACCTTTGATTTTCACCGAAAATCAACATTGTGTGGGTTTTTTAATTCTACCGGAAGATATTCGTTCAAATGAATTTTACTAACAACCAAGCGTTCACCTTCATTTCTCATGCAAATAAGCCATTTAGCATCACATCAAGTGCACTTTGTCCCCGACCCATTTTTTAAGAAATCTTAAATGCTTAAGAAAATCACAAACACCTACTCATTTTAAGTAAATTTTGTGTCTGCACTTTAAAATTATGCGATATTTCGGTTTATATTGGTTGAACGTCGAAAAAGCTCAAGTGTGGCATTTTGGACCTTTTTCTTCTGCATTTATTTACGATTCAAATGTTGGAAGCAATTAACTTAGTTGAATAAAATCAACATAAATTAGAAGAATAGTTACACTGCCATGTGGTCGACTGATTTCACTTTGATTATAATTGAGAATGCAATGGTTTCCCAAAATAAAAATAAAATATACTGACAAGAAACACATCACGACTGCTATGTGGATCAATCTATGTTGCTGTTTAAAGGGTCGATACCTTTCCACTATCAGATACCTTCATTATCAACTGTGCCAGCCGTTTTGAACAGTTAGCATCGTTGATATTTATAAACGTACTGGAGCGCATCGTATAGGAATGGATTATCCACCTACGCTAAAACACCTCGTCTGAGTCTGACGGTGTGGCGCTCTTTAACCGACGACAACAAACTTATTTCTTTTTCATTAATTCTCCAACTTGTAGCAAACAGTCATATAAACTCGAAAGTGGAATTAATCGAATTCAACTTTATAATCGACCCGCACCACAAGTGCATTATTGTGGCGAGGCAAGCTGTAAACATGGACCGCATCACCGACCGATCCGGCCTAGCTGTGGCAAGTGGCGTTCCGAATGAGGTGGTTGCTTTCTCGACGGCGGTTCAAAAGATCATACAGTACGCAATAATTATTAGGTGGAAGTTGTTCGCCGTGTGGTAAATGGACAGTGGCGGCATTTAAGCAGCAGCGGATTTCGCTTGTTTCAGCCGCCGTGGGATCCTTCTTCATGGACCGTGGGATTATCAGGAGATGGTTGAATTAGTTTTGATTTGTAATTACCTCGCGATTCAGGAACAAAAAGTAGAAGATTGTACCCTAGACACGACCATCAATTATACGTAGGATTACGCAAAGTCTAATTTATTTGTTTTGGAATTCTGAATATACTTATTAATGCTGATCTGAGGCTGTTGTGACCACTATCGATCCCATTGTTGTATTTTGTAACTCGGAGAAAAATGATGGACAAAATATTTTTTTTAATCGCGAGACCCGTGGAAAAAACTCACTGTTTTTTCGAGCACTTAGCCTCAACCTTAACCGAATTGCTTGCGACAAGTTGCATTCGACGTGAAATCCTGTCTTATTGTTTCCTATCGAATCTTGCCTAAAAAATCACTTGACTATGATAATTTTTCGATAAGACGCTACCTACCATTTAATATAAATTTTCAGCATCGCCACTGATGTCGCGGGACAACTGACGTCATTTTTGCAATCACCTTTTTCATCTCAATTGTTGGTCTTTAAAAGAACCAATTTTCTTTTCTTATTGCGCCTTTCTAATTACTAACATCGACCAAACGATAGTCCGAACATTCCGTTGAAACTTCATTTGAGTGTTTTTGCTGTTGGCGACGGCCGCTAGATGATGATTCACTTTCTGCTGGAATTCTGTTTTCCGCTCGTGGCCGCTTCCTGTGTTTTCTTTCTTGAACTGAGAATACGAGCCCAGTAAGTTGCACGATTCCACGATACTGAATTTGATTGATTTGATTGCATGATTTTGATGTCTGTGCTTGTGATGCCCATACGGTGCATCGATTTTGAACTTGAGCTATCTTATGTTTTCGTCTTTCTTGAATACTATGAATAGGGTATATGTCCCTATGTCCATCTCAATGAGCAAAGCAAGCAAACATATCTCGCGCTAAGTTTCATAGGGGCGTAACTGTATTAATCGATTCTTCTCTTAATCGATTTTATATTTTGTTAATAACTCAATTGTTTCAAAAGCTACAACCGTGATTATTGATTCTGGTGCAATATACAATCATCCTTTATCACATCAAACCAATAAATCACCGAAAAACTAGCGCAATTCGGTACAATAATGAAAAGAAAACATCGACGAAGAGAAATCGATTTATACAGTTACGCCCCTATGAAACTAAACGCGAGATATTATCATTGAGAACAATACAATAAATTCATATTCATTGCTCAAATAAATATCAAATCCGTGCTTGCTCACAATCGATGATTTATCTGCATTAAGAAAATAATGCAATTTTCTTCCCCAATTAAAAAAAATCAGAGGGGTTGTGTACAAGACACGACCGCTCGACGTAAACTACGTAAAACCTCTTAGTGCAATGAGAATCGTAATATGAACATTAGGTTGAATACATGACACAATGGCGAATTTCAACCAAACATTATTTTAAACTGTTTTCAGAACAAACATTTTTCTCAATCGACCATACAGATGTTAGTGGGACCGCTACCGGCGCAGCCATCGTCTCAAGTCAATTCAAAAGCTACTCTCACGCGCGCGTTTGCGGTTTTGCTTGAAATCATCGTGCGGTTGTCATCAGCATCGGCAGCGTTCAATAGAATTTGTTTAATTTTTTTAGTAGAACAGGTTTGTCGACAGCGAGTTAAAATGAGGAGAAAATTGCATTTACACAATTCTGTTGTCACCTACGACAGCCACTTAATGATTTTCCGCTTATTTGCTACATACATCATCTTTGTGAATAATTTTCTGCAACAACTACCCGTCGACGGGTAGACAAGACACGTCGACGACAGGACATGACTATGCACAGGAAAAATGAAGCGGTGAGCCAAAAGGTGTGTGCGTTACAGCAATCTGATGTCCGTGTTGGGGATGGATGAACGGAGTTGGTTAGTTCTGAATCGTTTTCGACCGCAGTTTCTTCTGGAGCCCGTAGTAGGCCCGACTTCCACAGATGATGCGCCTTCGTATTTCACGACTAACGTTGTTGTCAGCCGTTAGCAAGGATCCGAGGTAGACGAATTCCTCGACCACCTTGAAGGTATCCCCGTCTATCGTAACACTGCTTCCCAGGCGGGCCCTGTCGCGCTCGGTTCCGCCCACAAGCATGTACTTTGTCTTTGACGCATTCACCACCAGTCCAACTTTTGTTGCTTCACGTTTCAGGCGGGTGTACAGTTCTGCCACCTTTGCAAATGTTCGGCCGACAATGTCCATGTCATCCGCGAAGCAAATAAATTGACTGGATCTGTTAAATATCGTACCCCGGCTGTTACACCCGGCTCTCCGCATGACACCTTCTAGCGCAATGTTGAACAACAGGCACGAAAGTCCATCACCTTGTCTTAGTCCCCGGCGCGATTCGAACGAACTGGAGTGTTCGCCCGAAATCTTCACACAGTTTTGCACACTATCCACCGTTGCCTTGATCAGTCTGGTAAGCTTCCCAGGTAAGCTGTTCTCGTCCATAATTTTCCATAGCTCTACGCGGTCTATACTGTCGTATGCCGCCTTGAAATCAACGAACAGATGGTGCGTTGGGACCTGGTATTCACGGCATTTTTGAAGGATTTGCCGTACAGTAAAGATCTGGTCCGTTGTCGAGCGGCCGTCAACGAAGCCGGCTTGATAACTTCCCACGAACTCGTTCGCTAATGGTGACAGACGACGGAAGATGATCTGGGATATCACTTTGTAGGCGGCATTAAGGATGGTGATCGCTCGATAGTTCTCACACTCCAGTTTGTCGCCTTTCTTGTAGATGGGGCATATAACCCCTTCCTTCCACTCCTCCGGTAGCTGTTCGGTTTCCCAGATTCTGAGTATCAATTTGTGCAGGCAAGTGGCCAGCTTTTCCGGGCCCATCTTGATGAGCTCAGCTCCGATACCATCCTTACCAGCTGCTTTATAGGTCTTTAGCTGTTGAATGGCATCCTTAACTTCCCTCAAGGTGGGGGCTGGTTGGCTTCCATCGTCCGCTGAACTGACGTAGTCATCTCCTCCGCTGCCTTGACTTTCACTGCCTGTACTCTCAGCGCCATTCAAATGTTCCTCGTAGTGCTGCTTCCACCTTTCGATCACCACACGTTCGTCCGTCAAGATGCTCCCATCCTTATCCCGGCACATTTCGGCTCGCGGCACGAAGCCTTTGCGGGATGCGTTGAGCTTCTGGTAGAACTTGCGTGTTTCTTGAGAACGGCACAGCTATTCCATCTCCTCACACTTCGCTTCCTCCAGGCGGCGTTTCTTCTCCTGAAAAAGGCGGGTCTGCTGTCTCCGCTTCCGTCTATAACGTTCCACGTTCTGCCGGGTACCTTGCTGCAGCTCGACCGCCCGCGCTGCGTCCTTCTCCTCCAGAATCTGTCTGCACTCTTCGTCGAACCAATCGTTCCGTCGACTTCGACCCATATACCCGACGTTGTTCTCCGCTGCGTCGTTAATGGCTGCTTTGACTGTACTCCAGCAGTCCTCAAGAGGGGCCCCATCGAGCTCACCCTCTTCCGGCAACGCTGCCTCGAGATGCTGCGCGTATGCAGTGGCGACATCAGGTTGCTAGGTCGTACCGCGGCGGTCGTCGGTACCGAACATTGTTGATGACGGATAGTTTTGGGCGCAGTTTAACCATCACCAGATAGTGGTCCGAGTCGATGTTAGCGCCACGATATGTCCTGACGTCGATAATGTCGGAGAAGTGCCGTCCATCAATCAGAACGTGGTCGATTTGTGATTCTGTCTGCAGTGGTGATCTCCAGGTGTATCGATACGGGAGGCTGTGTTGGAAGTAGGTGCTACGAATGGCCATATTCTTGGAGGCGGCGAAATCAATTAGTCGTAGGCCGTTTTCGTTCGTCAGCCGGTGAGCGCTGAACTTCCCAATAGTCGGTCTAAGCTCCTCCTCTTGGCCAACCTGAGCGTTTAAATCTCCTATGATGATTTTGACGTCGTGGCTTGGGCAGCTGTCGTACTCACGTTCCAGCTGCGCGTAGAATGCGTCCTTATCATCATCAGTGCTTCCGGAGTGTGGGCTATGGACGTTGATTATGCTGAAGTTGAAGAACCGGCCTTTGATCCTCAACCTGCACATTCTTTCATTGATCGGCCACCACCCGATCACGCGCCTTTGCATATCACCCATCACTATGAAAGCTGTTCCCAGCTCATGTGTGTTGCCGCAGCTCTGGTAGATGGTATGATTACCTCTAAACGTTCGCACCATTGATCCCTTCCAACAAACCTCCTGCAGCGCTACGATACCGAATCCACGGTCCTTGAGCACATCGGCGAGTATGCGTGTGCTTCCGATGAAGTTGAGAGATTTGCAGTTCCACGAACCGGTTTCCAATCGCTAGTCCCTTTTCGTCGCAGTGGTCTTCGCCGATGGTTCCGGTCCGTACTCTCTTGTTGATTGTTCGTTGCTTATGATTTTTTAAAGGCTGGCTTGCAGGGCCTGACACCAAACCCCCTAAATTTCCGGTGGACCATGGTGCACAGTTTCACTTAGAGTCCCTCGCTGGCACTCGGACGATGATCAGCCGCCCCTAACATGGAGAACAGACGCTGTTGTGAGCCGATCCTGACATGGAGAACAGACGCTCAATAAGATTTGCACCTCCGGAGAGGAGCAAACCCCCCTTCCCTGTCAGCATACGACCATAGTTCCCACCGGGGTTGGTTACCCGATCTTCCCTAAGGTTGCTCGTATCCCGGCCAGCACCGCGGGGAGGTAGGGATAGGAGTTGCTGGGTAAGAGGCTAAGGACCGCGAGATGGGGTCTATTTTATTCCTTCAGGTACGCGAAGTACCAATGGTACGCTTTACCCAGCATTTGCCGTGCCAAATGCATTGATAATCAATAGTTTTAAAACAATTAACGAATTGGTGGAAAGTTTCCGAAACTATTGATAAAAAAATCTCGAAAATGTATCGAAAGATATAGTCGCTATTAACTTTTGAAATCTTACATGATTTCGTGACAGCTCCCAATTTGGAAATTTTCATTTGGCACCCTGTATCCGAGGCTTCCCCTTAGACGTAGTTTACACGCTAAAAATGAACTACTCAAAATTGAGTCGAATCCGACTCATTTTCATTAAAAACGGGACAACTCAAAATTTGAGTAAAAGATACTACTTTAATAAAATGATGATTGCACTTAAACTAGGAGTCTGTTTGTCGTAAAATGCACTTAGATAGATAGATAAACTTGATTCGCATCTGTCGTATTAAAAATTGATGGAAGGCCAAGCTTAACTTTCGCGAAATCATTATTTTATTGAAGTAGTATATATTACTCAAATTTTGAGTTGTCCCGTTTTTAATGAAAATGAGTCGGATTCGACTCAATTTTGAGTAGTTCATTTTTAGCGTGTACGTCAAAATGCTGGCAAATTAATTATTTTGTGTAAAATGGTGATTCTGAAAAATCATAATCTTGAGAGAAAATTTCACTTGGCAACAACTGACGCCATCCATACGAATACATATTTGCAGCACCTACGATGCTGCTGAAATAACAAAACCGAATAAGAATCTTGATAGAATTTCACTGCCACTGAAGCCATCTCCCTCCGATGTGCGCTCGTGATTCTGCTACGGACGGCAGGCAACTTTATGGCGTCGCCAAGTGGTTAACTTTCACTTTGAATAAAATTCGCCTCGCCTCAATCTTCCTTTGTGTAGAATGGTGGCCCTGAGAAGAACCGATTAATTCCAAATATGTCGACGACGACCACATGATCCACGACACGAGCTGGAATTCGCTCGGCAACTCTGCTGATGATGGAACCGCTCCCCACGACATTTCAAATGAAATGCCTCGCGCGCGCCGGAGAGCAGTTTTCTTATAATCAATAAAGATGGCTCATTAGTCCCGCCTCTTTGTTGTCCGGTATGAATGAAAATATTGTGTAACCGTCACAAACCCCCCAAAGGGGCGTGGCTACAGGTTCAACTTTATTGATTACAAGAAAGCAGCTCTTTCGCGCGCGCGAGCCATTTCGTTTGAGATGTCGCGAAGAGCAGACCGTGGTACCACCTTTGGCATCGGCGGAGCACCTACCGGAAATTATATTCCCGGCGATGCGATGGTGTGGGTCGCGCGGTCGTCGTCATTAACATTAGCAGCGCTCAGTTTAAATTTTCTTGTATGAAGTAGGGGGAATGACGGCTTTGACAGGTTTTGTTCTATTCTCAGGGGGTTATTGTTGGCCAAATTTTATGAAATTTGGCCACAATATTGTTTGATACGCAAAGAATGTTTTGGCCAAATTTGAGTATAATTAGTAACAGAAAACCCACTGACAATAATAGAACAAAACCTGCCAAAGCCGTAATTTCCCTACTAACAATTGGCTACCATCAATGAAAATAGCTAACTTGAGGCGAGATGAATTTTGATCAAAGTAAAACTTAATTGCTTGGTGATGGCAGATTGTTTTCCGTCGGTAATAAAATCACGAGAGCACGATTCAGAGAAAGACTTATAATTTTGGTAGATAGTCATCCATGCGAAAACATTTTTGCAGCTTCTCCGTTTGACGCGCGCTCGTGATTCTACATACATACAGAAAACATATGATGATTCAACTCATCCATGAGTTTTTAGGTGCTGAAATGCCACGCGCGCGCGGGAGAGCAGTTTTCTTATAATCAATAAAGATGACTCATTAGTCCCGCCTCTTTGTTGCCGGTATGGCTGCAAATATTGTGTAACCGTCACAGACCCCAAAGGGGCGTGGCTACAGGTTCAACTTAATTGATTACAAGAAAGCAGCTCTTCCGCGCGCGCGAGCCATTTCGTTCGATATGTCGCGGAGAGCAGACCGTGGTACCACCTTCGGCATCGGCGAAGCTCCTATCGGAAATTTTATTCCCGGCGATGGTGTGGGTCGCGCGGTCGTCGTCATTAACAGTAGCAGTGCTCAGTTTAAATTTTCTTGTATGATGTAGGAGGAATGACGGCTTTGGCAGGGTTTGTTCTATTATTGTCAGGGGGGTTTTTGTTGACCAAATTTTATGAAATTTGGCCACATTATTCTTTGATATGCTATGATATGGTATGATATTTGATATGAAGTATTAACAATCGGCTACCTTCAATGAAAGTGGCTCTTAAGGTGACTCGGGGAGGCACTACACACCGTGTTATTTTTCCTTTCTTCTGTCTCTTTCTAACATTGTCACCTCGTTATTTTGGAGTGGCGTATTTCGGTTTTCAGTTGTTTGATGTAACTGTAAATGTATCAGCATGTAGATTGCGAGTAAGCACGCGCTGGTGATACTTTTTCAAAATCATATTTGTTGTAGAAAAAAAATTAAGCATTAATGATAATCAATAGTATCAATAGAATTGGCAAATTGCTGAAGGATTTCCGAATCGATTGATAAGCAAATGTCGAAAATAAGATAAAGACGCTATTAGCGTTTGAAATCTATCCTAATTTTTGTGACAGTCTCGAATTTGGAAATTTCCGTTTTAAGCCATGTATCTGAGTCTTCCCCTTAGACGAAGTTTACGTCAAAAAATCTGTAGCAAACATCAATACTGACGCCATACAACTTTTTTCAGTCATAATGCGAATCAATTGTTTGCATGGTCTCCTTCCGATACTTGCTTGGGATTCAACTACCGACGTTAGCGTTGCGCTTTGAATAAAGTTCATCTCGGCACCGATTTCTTTTTCAATCGACAGGAAAAATACAAAATTAGTCTCGCGGGAAAATTTCATGTTGTGCCGACAACATCCAAATCGTTGCAAACGCCACATTAGTGAATAAATTGCTGTAGCAATCTTCCGATGACAGCCTATGCTCGGACCGGCACTAATGCTATGATTCCGCTACCGATCCCAAACAATTATGCTTTGTTCTATGAAGAAAGTTCGTCTAATATCAACATTCTCAATCACTAAAATCATACAACTCCGAATCACGCTAGAAAATTTCACCGATGAATTTTCCAGTTCCTAACGGTTGCACTTTTGAAAAATTATTTCAACTTAACCTTCCTCCCAAATACAATGATGGTCCTGAAAAGAACCGATTAATTGCCACTTATGTGCCCTATCAGCAGCCACTGGGCTGCACGACCGCCATCCGATGATTCGGCTCAACGAACGCCGTCGATTGCCAGATCCGCCGAAGATGGGACACGGATGAAAATGATGTGCTGCTGCTGCTGGTCCACTCGCCGTGACATCCAGAATGAAAATGACGTGCGCACGCGAAACACGGGGCTTTTTATACACAGGGAAAACGAAGCAGTGGATCAAAAGGCCCGTACCTTACTGCAATCTGATGTCCGTGTTGGGGATTTATGAACGGAATTGAATTTTTCACCCGACTTGGAAAGAAATAACATTTTCAATAGTTTAACGTTGATAATCAATAGTATCAATAGAATTGGCAAATTGCTGGAGACAGTGGCGTAGCCAGAAAATTGGTCTGGGGGGGGTTTTCTGAACATTTTCTTTTTCGAAAAAAAAAATTTCTTCTAAAAATGATGTCCCTGGGGGGGGTTTTATGCCCAAAACCACCCCCCTGGTTACGCCACTGGCTGGAGAGTTTCCGAATCTATTGATAAGCAAATCTCGAAAATCCATCGAAAGATAAAGACGCTATTAGCGTTTGAAATCTATCCTAATTTCGTGACGGTCTCGAATTTGGAAATTTCGGATTTACACCCTGTATCTGAGTCTTCCCCTTAGACGTAGTTTACGTCAAAAAATTGTCTTTATTAGCGAGACTTTTAGCCCTGGGCTGGCTCGTCTCGACCAATTAAACAAATTATCGTTCCAAAGTTCCAGCGAATTGAACATACACCCATCCCATCGTACATTTTGTTTATCTCAAGCGGTCCCTAGTAACATTTTGGTTATATGTTGGTTTTATATCACTCTGGAAGAGTAAATTATGGACTCAGCGTCATAAAACTTGAAATGTTACTTGGGATTCGCGGCCAGTGAACCGTTATTCGTCTTATTTTTAATTTCTTAATAGTTACTTCACACTTCTGTAGCCGTTTGGCCGAATATACATCATTTGGCTGAACAGACCATTTGACCTTCCCTGTAAGGGCCGTTTGGCTGAATGCCATTTGGCCGAACAGACCATTGAGCCTAAAGTCATTTCGCCGAACAGGTCATTTGGCCGCACAGGTCATTTTGCCACACAGGTCATTTGGTCGCACAGGTCATTTGGCCAATCAAGTCATTTAGCCAAACAGGTAATTTGGCTAATCAGGTAATTTGGCCAAGCAGGACCTAATACGTCAATTGACGTCTCACTTCTGAATCATCATATCTTACTTCTCACTGCGAAAAGTGTGGAATGAGAGGTTGGAGGGGCCCTCCTTAGCCGTGCGGTAAGACGCGCGGCTACAAAGCAAGACCATGCTGAGGGTGGCTGGGTTCGATTCCCGGTGGCGGTCTAGGAAATTTTCGGATTGGAAAGTGTCTCGAATTCCCTGGGCATAAAAATGTCATCGTGTTAGCCTCATGATATGCGAATGCAAAATGAAACTTGGCTTAGAAACCTCGCAGTTAATAACTGTGGAAGTGCTTAATGAAAACTAAGCTGTGAGGCGGCTCTGTCCCAGTGTGGGGATGTAATGCCAATAAGAAGAAGAAGAAGAAGAGAGGCGGCTCCCTTCTTAATTTGCTCTTCTCACTTTTCGCAGTGAGAAGTGAGAAAATCATTCTGAGAAGCGAGAAATACGAAGTTAATAATGAGACGTCTCACTTCGCATTACTCATTTTTACTGTGAGAAGTGAGACGTCTCACTTCGCCCTACTAATTTCTCATTTCTCACTGTGAAAAATGAAAAGTGCGAAGTGAGTAGTGAGACGACTCACTTCTCTATTCGCACTTCTTACATTTCACTGTGAGGAGTGAGAAGTGAGAAATAAGAAGTGAGACTTTTTACCTTATACTTCGTACTACTCACTTTTCACGGTGGGAATTGAAAGGCGATTCACTTATCACTTCACGCTACTCACTTTTCACGGTGAGAAGTAAGAAGTGAGAAATGATTAGTTAGAAGTGCAAAGTGAGACGTTTTATCTCTCACTTTGCTCTATTCACTTTCACAGTGAGAAGTGAAAAATGATAAGTAAGAAGTGAGAAGTGAGACGTCTCCCTACTCATTTAGAATTTCTCACTTTTCACAGTGAGAAGAGGGGAATGAGTACTACGAAGTGACAAGTGAGACGTTTCACTTCTCACTTATCATTTATCACTTCCCACTGTTAGAAGTGAGTGGTATGAAGTTCGAAGTGGAGCGTCTCTCTCTTCATTTCGCACTTCACAGTGAGAAGTGAAAAATGAGTATGGCGAAAAGAGAAATGAAACGTCTCACTAACAATTTTTCACTTCTCACTGTCAAAAGTGAGTAGGACTTAGCATTTCTAACTTTTTACAGTGAAAAGTTAAAAATGAATAGTGCGAAGTGAGAAAAGAGAAAAGGTGAGAAAAAAAGGGTTCTATCAGGCCATAAACTCGAATTTTATTCTCCCGAATAAACCCGGAGTCTGGTCTATAATAAGATCAAACGCACGAAAAGATTATTTTCTCGAATGGACCATTGGCCCAAATGCATCAAATGCCCGAACCAATGATCTTCAATTGACATTATCCCCAACGTGAATGATTGCTTGTTTCATATTAAATCGCATTTGTCCGGAATAAGACACATGGCAATTTGGTTCCTTCTTCAATAGCGTTTGTTGGGCATAATAAACGTCACCAAAGAACAGCCCAGGCCACAAAGAAGGTAGATTTATATATATATATATATATATATAAGATATATAATCAACTACAGAAAGTTGATTAGGACAAAAGGTTCAATTAACTTAAGTTGGAGATTTTATTCTAGATTTTCATTCTTTTAATCAAGGGCTGTGCTTTTGAGTATTGCATATTAATGTTCATGTTTCAGCTAATATTATTTTATTCTTCAATTTTTCCTTCTTTTAAACATATGATGTTCTTTGAGAGTTATACATTATTATCATTATTAGTTTATTGAGTGTTAATATTGTATTCTGAAATTTAGCCTTCTTTCAAACATGGGCTGCTCTTCAGAGTTATTTATTCATATCAACATTTCCATTGAGGTGATTTTAGAAATAACCTTTTTTCATACTTTCGACCTTGTGTCCCAGTCACCTGATTCACCACCGCACCAAATGTTTCATGTACAAAACGCTTTATGGCGAACACAGCATCCAGAAGGTAGCTAAAGCTGGAACGATACGATGGGCAGGACATGTTGCAAAAATGCCGGACAGCAATCCTGCAAAGATGGCGTTCACTTCCGATCCGGCAGCTATAAGATGGCGTGGAGCGCAGCGTGCGAGTTGGGCTAACCAGTAACAATACGACATGGCAAGCGTGGGGCGCATTCGAGGATGGAGAAATGCGGCCTCGAACCGTGTATTGTGGCGTCAAATTGTTGATTCAGTCTTATCTGTTTAGATGTAAGCTGGTAGGATGGAGGATGCTCCACTTTTTATTGAAAATTACGCTTTACGCTATGTTTTTCTCGCAAATATTTGTTGTAAAAGATATAATTTAAACCCGTGATAACGTGGCTTATTAGTTTTTTTATACGATCAGTGATTATTTAGACTTGTATGCTTAATTGAAAGTTCATAGATACCGAACGAGATGGATATGATATACAAGCATTATTAACAAAATCGTAAAATGTAAACCTAAAAATGTAAACAAAATTTAGAGTAGGAATTATTTCAACTCAGAGCTCACTAATTGATAAACCTAACTAATAACCGCGAGAAACAGAGAGAAAAGTTGGATTTAAATGTCCATTGCATAAGTTTTCTTCACTACTCATTTGATGACGAAACGTGATTTCAATCACATCACTAATTATTCACGAATCGAATTATCTCGACCGTACCTAAACCCTGCCAAACTGACAACAAAAAGACACCGTAACTTGTTAGCAAAACTCGAGTGCTATGAACAGACAAGACAAAATATCGTGATTTGAAATGCTTGTTCGTGTTGTTTTCTCTCTCTCATTTTTCGTCAGCTGGCATTGGCAGTTCGGTCATTATGTTGATTCATAACAATGCATATTTAGAGGATATTACATTGCGATTGGCATTATCTTTGATTACTGCTATAATCGATTTACCTATTTGAAGCGAATTAAATTATCTAGGCCTGTTGGCATAAATAGAAAATAAGGGGAAAATAATTATTATAAAAGTTCATTAAATCATGTTAATACACTTACTCGTTTTATGTGAACAGCTTCATTCTGATATCACTGTTACAACTTATTGTCGTTAAAATGAAATTATACAAAAATTTAACGACATATAAAAAGTAATCATTTGTCATAAATTATATTTATTGTCCGTATACCCGACGATACCAACACGTTATAATCATAAACTGACCTCAGTTCATCCAGCAACAAATCGAAAGTCAATTACGGTGTAAGTGCTTTGTGGTCGGTTAACTGCCCCCAGGCAGGGAGCAGTCCAGTTGACCATATGCATTTTCGTTTCCCCAAGAAAGGATGCCGGCAGAGCTTATCCGATGACTGTGAACCACAACAACGTCAACGACAAGCCAAACCAATCAATCAACGTGCGGACGTCGAGGCCCGAGGAAGGGCATTCTTTTGTTGGCGATTGAGAGCATGTACCTCTTGTACGTAGATTTGTCCGCTGCCTTGTGGGATCCCGCTCGTCGTCAATGCTGGGACAGTTTTATGATTCGTCTATGAAGTGAAAGTGTACTTAGTCGCATCCCGTCATTAATAATTGTCTCGGATAATTTACCAATCTCGCATTGAATATTAAACTGGATCTTATTTAATTCCTTGAGGAACATCGCATCTTACATTTTATGTTTTTTTTTTGTTTAGCATCTATAAAACGTACAGGGCGAGGCGCCTGCAACCAAAAGTTACAAATGATTACAGCCACCCACCCACCTGCAAGCTCTGGCATCAAGACCATGGCTCATTGGGTTCGCTTACTACGCGGTGGCATCTCTTCGGGCGGCCGCGTAACAAATTGCCACTCACTTTGGGACCGACCGGACCCGCGCCTCTTTTCCATATGCACTCTGAAGGAAATGATCCGGATCCGGACATATTCGCGGTTGGTTGCCGTTTTATCACCTTCCTACTGAGTTTTCTGCCCTCTCACGCTCGAGACTGACTGGTGTGCGGCTCTTCGCGCATGCCCTTCTGATGGTGACTATTATGCGCTTCAACGCCACATCATTATTAGACTGTGCCAGAATTTTAAAAATTATATATTTACTACATATATTACAGTGTTCTCCTAATCCTCAACAAAATCACGCGCTGGAAATTGATCTTCACAATGCATTAAATAAATAACTTCAAAATTCAAAGCGATATCTAATAATTTGCACCAGAATTATGAGAGAATTTCTTTTTTGTTTATTTAGCAGTCTAATGGCCATGCTAATGCTGCTGCACAAGTAATGGGATTGCAATTGCAATACATATTTCCTCTCACACGTAGATTCATATTTTCTTTTGTTTATGGAGACCTTTTGCCGCCACCGAGCCGTGCGACGAAGGTGGCGCATGCACGCGCTGCAGTTGCAATCGCAATAACGGCAGGTGCTTTTCTCCGCTCTCGTTTGAAACGGTTCAAATGGAATGCCTTCTGAAGTAGAGTAATGATGTTTTATCTACCGTGTGTGAATGCCAGTAGTGATTCGCAGTTGAATGGAATGACCAGATTAGAGAAAAAACATAAAAAGAGGTGTTCAAGGTGGCAATGAATTCCACGGTTTTATGCTTACTACTTTTAGCAACTTGAACTCTGAATGGGTTGATCTGTTGTATGAGGAAGAAAGTTGGTTGTTGAAGTTTGAAATATGAAAACAGTCGAAACACATTTTATAATAAAACCTCCTTGGTGGCAACAATAAAATTTTGAGAAAATTGTGTAAATTATCAAAACAATCTTTAACAAATCTGTAGGTTTTTTCGGTTTTATTTATACGTATAAAATATAGGAAGAATTCCTGAAGGAACTTTCAGGTGAAATCTTGGAGGAAATTTCAGAGGAATTCCCGGAGGAACTCTTACAGAGCTTCCGAAGAAAACCTTAGAGGAAGTTTCGTAAGAGTTCTTGGAGAAACTTTCGGAGAAATTCCTGTAGGATCTATTTAGGGAAAGTCTTGAAGCAGATTCCAGACGAATTCCTGGAGATCTCCTTGGATGGGTTGTTATAAATTCCCCGGTAGCTAAAAGTGGGATGACTCAAACATGGGAATTTTTGCATCTACGAATCAAATCATTACCAAATTTACGCATTATTTATTTAATTATTTCTACGTCTTCAACTTTTGTTGTACAGACTGTTATGTTCAACGAGCCCAACAAAGCCTAATTAAGGTCACGTTTTCGGGGGCACACCACTCGATACGGAGGCGGCGGACAACTGTCATTTTTGTTGATTCAGCTTTGCTGCGTCGCAGCATGCGTGAAAAATAAAAATGACAGTTGTGCGTTGCTTCCGTATCGAGTGGTGTGCCCCCGAAAACGCGAGCACTCTGAAACTTGGATTCTGTCAGGAGTGACCTTAAACACGAACGGCAAAGATCGTCTTAACTGATGTTTGATCGAAACACAGCAGCGTGTGTGCCTGCAATTGAATTGTTATTTCTTGTTTTCTGTTCTCGCGCCAACTGCTAGCGTTATGTGCGTAGCAGTTGGCGCGCTGTAAGTCCAATTAGAATTTTAATTTGAATGTTCATGCACACGTTCCCAATAGTTGTAACATTATTATATAATTGTCCTGCCGTACCAAGAGTCGCCTATAAAAGGTGATTCCTCAAACCATGTGATGCTTCAACTTTGGGCACGGAAACAGGAACTGCCGCATGAAGCTGCGCTGCAACAAGTGTGGCGACAAGCATCGGGCCACCACAAAGGGCTGCCCAAAGCGAGCCGAGTTCCCGGAAATTCGGAAGAAGGCTTCCACCAGGAACCTTCCGAAGAAGAACCATGTTCCTTCAGTCAACAAGGTTAACTATCCGGCCATCGTGGATCCCCGGCGAGCGATTCCAATTTTCCCACCGTTACAACCGCAAAAGCGACTGGCAGCGGCTGCTGCGTCGGTTCAAGCTCCAGCAACTGATGCCGAGCTCCTCGCAGCTCGCCACTCGGCTGCGCGGCTGCAAAACGCGTTTCGACCAGGTCTTCACTCTTAACATGTTCATCAATGAACGCTTGCCCGCTCAAGAGAAAAACAATCGAACGGATTTCCTCCAAGATAAAGAGATCGACGTGGCGTTCTTCACCGAGACGCACCTAAAACCGGAGGTGAACGTCTACATCCCGGCTTTTCGTATCGTGCGACTCAACCGGCCGACCAGGGAAGGCGCTTTGGCCATCGTTCTTCGCTACAACATAAACTGTCGCCTGCTGCCAAGCTTCCAGCTGAGTATGATCGAGGCCATCGGTGTCAAAGTGACCACTTCCGTCGGCACAATCACGCTCATCGCGGCGTACTGCTCAACTCAAGCCAAAGCCGGTCGACGTTCGGAGGGACATCGTCAAGTTGATGCGGAGACAAGGCCAGCCGGCGACCTGAATGGCAAGCACCAAACCGGGGCAACAGTCGCGGCTACCAAAACGGCGCCATCTGGAGCAACGACGTGGAGGAAGGCCACTACACGATCCTGAGCCAGGATGTCAATCCGGCGTTCATTCGATACACTCACCAAAGATTTGATTCGATTGCGGAATATCACTCGCAGGCATTTTCAGCGCACTGGACTGCCTGAGCTGAGGACGCTGCAATCGAATCACAAAATTCAAGGCCAGAATGGTGGACCTCAAAAATAACGATTTCCCGAATAAGATCCACACTCTCCCAGATTATGCTAAGCCGTTCTGGAAAATGACCAAAATACAAGAATCTATTCCACGGCCCATTCCACCTTTGATCCCACTAGACAATAATGGCTCTAAGGATCGCTTGATAACTCTCGCAGAGAAGGTCGCTGAAATAAGGCGTCACTTCGTCAGCCCACACAATCTTGGGCAGAACATTGTCAGTCCACACGAAGCAGCCGTCAACGAGAATGCTTACAACATCCATTTGATTCCCAACGACTTTTCGGAGGAGTTGGAGATCTCAGCTGGCGAACTGACGGCCTATATCAAATCATCGAATAACAAGGCCCCAGGCTTCGACAGCATCCTGAATCTCGAGCTCAAACACATGAGTGTTCTGTTCTTTGAGCACCTCTTGCTGATCTTTAATCAGTGTCTCCGGCTCAGCACTTCCCATTGTCCTGGAAGTCAGCTAAAGTCTTCCCAATCCGGAAGCCTGGGAAGGATCCTTCTTCCCCCAAAAGTTATCGTCCCATCTGCCTTCTCTCAGGACCATCCAAACTATTCGAAAAAGCTATTCATCACCGGTTACTTGAGTCTGCCGAAAATCTCAACATCTTGCTCGAGGAAAAGTTTGGTTTGCGTCGCGGTCGGTAACTGACTCGAGTTACCAACGTCCTCAGACGGAACAAGTTTGTCTCTAAAACATTCGCCATGGTCTTACTCGGAGCGGGCTTGGTAGTCATATGGCTACTGCTTGTGCCTCATACGCAGGAAGTCATGGGTTTAATCCCAGGTCCGTTCCATTATCCTACTTTGTATCTTTCTCTATATTTCTCATGTTCTAGCAATCACTAGAACTGGAAATTGACTTCCATACCGTTACCATTACTATTCCTATACCTTCAACTTGAGTATTCTAACATTAATCTGCTAGAATTGGAAATGAACTTTAGAGCTCGCTTCCTACATCCAATTAGAAATTCCACTAGTTGCCTTCTCCTATCTATCACATCCGAGGTAGTGTCCAGACCACATGTGACAAGACACGAACAACACGTGTTTCGCAGTTTCCTGTAAACCTGCGTACACCAAACACTCGGGTGAGGCCGAGCAAGCCAGCTGCGTTACCTGCACTGTGATTTTGCAGCACGCTTAAACGCCGGGCACTTCGAACTCCCCATGGGGTGCTTGCTGTTCACAGCTTTGCTGGAACGAATCAAACAATTGGGAGGGTTCGTGCAGCATTGTGCCTTGTGTCCCTCCAATCCGCTGCAGATCCGTCGGCAGATATTGCTTCTGTCAGGGCCTTTGCAGTCCCATTGCTTGTGCCCCGGTTCCAGGTACTTGAAGCAAACTTCGGGTTGCTCGTATATGCCCACAGGGCACACCGACCATCCCACCTTGACGCTCCCTAACTTGACTACCTTGGAGGCATCCGCTGCAGATAGCCGAACCAATGCTGCCTGCGTCTCTGCCGGCCTTTCCGTAGCCGAACGGCTGCGGTGGGCGTCTCCACTGCACACTGTCGCCGCAGTGCCGTGACGAGCTCTTCGACTTCGGTGATCTCGTCCAGGTATTTAACCCTTAGATTCACCTCCGTCGTGAGTGCCCCCACCTTGACAGTCTCGCCTAGGACTGCCTGATTTACTAATATATCTCTGATTTACTAATATCTCTATATTTAACATAATTATGAATATACATCATTACTCCTCCAGTATGTCGCGATGTAGAGAAACAACAGTAGATGTTATTGTTTCTAATACTGTACTCATTAATATCAATATCAATTGTCAAATGTGTTTCAGTTAACATAATAACAATATCTAACAAAATAATTTCCACTGCACTACTTGATTGCTACCTTAAAGCCTGTCCACGTTAAAATTCGGACACCCATCATCCAATGCTATTTTTTTTTAATTTTCACAAACCACTGAGAAGATTAATTTACATGACAGCTGAATTTTTCCGCTTTATGTGATTCTTTGAGCATGTTTTCATTCTTGTCAAAGTGATGAAATGGCTACAAATCAATTGGACATTGCCACAATGTCCGAAATTTAACGTGGACAGGCTTTATTGTAGTCAATATACTGCCTTGAAATTTTGCGCCTTCTCAGGTGGATCGGGCATTCAAAACTCCATGCTGTATGGTTGGTCTCTAGCTTTGTCTTTCTTTCCTCATTTGAAATACAACAATAGGTACATTTAACGATGAGCACACTTTAATGTCACGATCTCCAGCACATTTCGCACAATGAAGATTATTAACACAACCGTTTGATTTATGACCACAACCACAACATTTGAAGCAACGCAGGACATCAACACTCTCTGTCACTCTACATCTGTCCAGATCTATGCAAACTTTCCCCTTTCTAATGATTTGCTGAAACGTAGAGTGCGTGATTTCACTTGTTTCGGACAGCAGAACGATCGCGTGATCTGCCGAAATATTGTGTTCTGCATTGCGCGAACGGTAATAAAGGAATTGAGGTACCGAGATGGACTTTCGGAATATCAACTGACACGACCAGCGTCTGATACATTACTTTCAAGAATGCCCCTTGAATCTGTATTTCGGTTACTTATAAGTTAGTTTACAAAATAAGCCTACAACATAGAGCCAGCGTGCGGAAGTCTGTTGTCAAGGTTCATTGTCAGCAATGTGTCGCGCAGCTGTTGGCTTGCGCATGCATCGGCATAAAACAAAAATGGTTAAGGTCGCGTTTGGGATGTTTTGCCTTCACAGGCAGAACTGTGTTTTAATATGAAAGAAATGCAATGTAAGAAGGTTGTCCGGCAATTATGTAAATACGTAAAAGGTTCTGAAATGTGATAGGGTTTGCGCCTTGTGTGGCAAACTGGAATAAATTATGATAGGGTATTTGAAAGTCGATAGTTAGGTCGTTGGCTGTTCATGTATGCTACAGAGATGAGCCAGCCAAGGGCTGAAAACCTCTTTAATAAAGACAATAATAATAATAATAATAATAATAATAATAATAATAATAATAAGTAGGTGGGAGCTCAGGTGAAATACCCTGGGCGTCCATGAAAAACCACCATTTCGAGTAGGTGGGAGCTGAAGGCCCAATTCCTAAGCACCAATGAAAAACCACCCTCGGGCGAGCACTGGCGCTTGAACCTAGCTATTTAGCACTGTAAAGAATTAAATAACTTTACAGAACCCGTAGCTTCCGGGAATGAAAGCACACCCAAATATGGAGTTACGCTCAAGAACAATACCACCCATGCGATTGCCCGAGGAGGGAGCCCCTACTGGAGCTGGTCCTGGAACGGGGGACAGAGCGAGCGGCCAGCGGCTAGAGGAAGGAGAGGTGCAACAGCGACCCTCTAGTCATCGGGCTCAGCCCGTGCCGACAAGGCAAAACAGAAACGGCAGCAGAAGAAATCACCAAGGCAATGCTGCACCTGCTGATGTTGCTGTGGTTGATCGACGTCAATCACTCACGTTGGGAGCGGGCCATTTGGCATAAAGTCATTTGGCATAACGCCATTTGGCATAAGGTCATTTGGCATAAAGGCCATTTGGCATAACGGTCATTTGGCATAACGGACATTTGGCATAATTGTAACCAACATCAAAAGTGAGGGTCTTTTGGCATAACGGACATTTGGCATTTTTTTTGCGTTCGTTAAATGATGACTAAGTGGTGCGGGAAACACCTCGGAATACTAAATATAACACCCGTCGATAACAATATTAAAAAGACATTATCCTCTCGTGGAAAGAATGCAATGCAAAAGTAGGCGCATGCCCGGATTAGAGCAGTGGTTTATGTAATCCCCACTTTAGAAGTAGGCGTGTGGCCGGATTATGGCAATGAAGGATATGATACCTTCTATAAAAGTAGGCGTGTGGTCGTATTAGAGCAAAAGTAGGTGCTTGCCCGGATTATGGCTATGGAGGATATGATCTCTTCTTTAAAGGTAGGCGCTTGCTCGGAAAAAGTAGGTGCTTGTCCGGATTATTATAATGGTGGATGTGATTCCTTCTTTAAAGTAGGTGCTTGCCCGGATTATGGCAATGGAGATATGATCTCTTATTTAAAAGTAGGCGCATGCCCGGATTAAGGCCATGGTGGATGCAATCCCTTCTTTAAACGTAGGCGCTTGCATGGATTATGGCAATGGAGGATGTGATCCCTTCTTTAAAAGTAGGCGCTTGCCCGGATTATGACAATGGTGGATGTGATTCCTTCTTTAAAAGTAGGTGCTTGTCCGGATTGAAGCAATGGTGGATGTAATCCCGTCTTTAAAAGTAGGTGTGTGGCCTGAATTGTGGCAATGCAATGGTGGATGTGATCTCTTCTTTAAAAGTAGGCCCTGCTCGGATTATGGCAATGGTAGATGAGACTGCTTCTTTATAAGTAGGCGCTTGGCGGGAATAAATCAATGGTAGATGTGATCTCTTCCCCCGAAAAGCACATTTCAGATTGATTTGGTTGCAATAACTTATATGTGACTTGATTGGTTTTAGTAACTCGTCTACGACAAGAGTGTTGCTTAAGTTTTTAATGTTAGGCGCTTTCCCGGATTAAGGCAATGGTGGATTTGATCCTGTCTTAAGGCGCATGCCCGGATTGAAGCAATGGTGGATGTAATCCCTACTTTAAAGTAGGCATGTGACCGGAATAAGTCAATGATGTGATCCCTCTCTCGGAAGTAGTTCTGCCGTTTTGTTATTTCGTTCTTCCGGAAAATGTCTACCATCAGTCTAAATTTATCAAAAAACAGCCTCGACCTACTTTATCTACGCTAAACATTACATGAAGTATCCCTTTCGCTTTCACAGTTCCAAATTATGCCAAATGTCCGTTATGCCAAATGACCCACTCTTTTCTTGCACTTCAAAATTATGCCAAATGTCCGTTATGCCAAATGACCATTATGCCAAATGGCCTTTATGCCAAATGACCTTATGCCAAATGGCGTTATGCCAAATGACTTTATGCCAAATGACCCAGACCCACTCACGTTAGCGGGCCGCCGACGGCAACGGATCATGTGGACAAGGGAGATGAATCAGTACGTGATCCGTTGCTACTACGTTTGCACCAGGATGGAGACGGATATGTCCGGCAGACCGGCGATGCTGGAGATGTTCAATGAGAGGTTCCCTCGGTTTGCACCCCAGCTTGACCAGAACAAATTGTACACACGCCAGAGAGCTATTATGTCACATAATATGCTGACTCCAGAAGACGTAGAGTACATCAAGCGGGAAGTGCAGAGGGAATTAGGAGAGGAGGAGGAGGCAAGATCGAGCGATACGTCGAGAAGGAGTTCTGTTGGGTTGGATGCATCAATCGCAAGTAACCGTCGCGATTCGATTGCACTCGCCGCTCCAGGACCAACAGTGGAATTGCAACGACAGCAATTGAAGGACGAACTAGCTAATCATATGGGCACAGCAGTTACACAGTTCCGTGGGACAGACCCATGTCCCGACACCGGATACCCAAGTTGCAGTACTCCTATCGGTTGACGAGTACAGTAAGCATCCTTAACCAGGATATTTTGCCACAGTACTTGGAAACCGTGGAGAACCTTGAGGAGCTGCAATTTATCGTGTATTCGGCTGCAGTGGCTGTTGTAAGAACGTTGGGATTGCGAACGCGCCCACAAGGTGAGAGTGATGGACGCGCACGCCCCAAAGCACGAAAACCCGCGTGGATGCGACGTCTGGAGACCCGCATCGCCACACTGCGGTCAAAGGTTGGTCGATTAACACAGTACAAGAAGGGGAATCGATCAACCAGGCTAGTTCGGAATGTTGCTGAGATTGTGAAACCCACAGAACTCCGTGATCTCACCGAGGCGAACATAACTGAGATCCTCGACACCCATGTACAGCGGTTGAGTGCTCTTGCTAAGCGACTGCGACGTTATGGAGAATGTTCGAAGAGGAAGGAGCAAAATCGAATGTTCAACATCAACGAAAGGGAGTTCTACAACCACATCCGAAACGACAAAGCCGACTTTGGCGAGGGCCTTCCGGAGATTGGAGAAGTCACGCAGTTTTGGTCCAATCTATGGGAGAACCCCGTCATACACAACGGCGACGGGGTGTGGATGGCAGAAGAAGAGCAATATTGTGGTGGAATTGGAGACATGACCGCTATCAACGTGACCGCCCAAGACATACGTGAGGCTACTCGGTATACCAGGAATTGGGCTGCACCAGGACCCGATTTTGTGCATAATTTCTGGTATAAAAACTCACAACGGTCCATGGGCGGATGGCGGAATGCTTCAACACGGTACTAGATAACCCCGGGCAGCTACCGGAATTCATCACTAGGGGTGTCACTTATCTTCTGCCGAAGGATCGGAACACTTTGAACCCAGCCAAGTACAGACCAATAACGTGCCTTTCGAGTCTGTACAAAGTGCTGTCATCGGTAATAGCGAGGAGGGTGCAGAACCATTGCGACGTCAACAACCTGATGACCGAGGAACAAAAAGGTTGTCGACGTAACACACGAGGCTGCAAGGATCAGGTCATCATTGATGCAGTCGTTGTTGGGCAGGCCACCCACAAGCAAAGAAACCTGAGCATGGCGTATATCGACTATAAAAAGGCATACGACTCAGTACCTCACTCGTATCTTCTTAAGGTACTGCAGTTGTATAAGATAGACGGTAACGTCATCAGGCTAATGCAGCATGCTATGGGGATGTGGAGCACATCCCTACACATTACCGACGGAGAAAAGGTGGTACGGTCCAGGACTCTCAGCATCAGGAGGGGCATATTCCAAGGCGATACCTTTAGTCCTCTATGGTTTTGCCTTGCCATGAACCCTCTTATCAGAGCACTCAACCAACACAACTATGGCTATCATTTGAAGAGTGGGAAAGGCATACAAACATTACCCACACCTTCTTTATGGACGACTTGAAGCTGTTTGCGGAATCTGTGGAGAAGCTGCACTAATTTCTGCGGCTTGTAACGGTATTCAGCAACGACATCCGGATGGAGTTTGGTATCGATAAATGTCGATCCATACATCTACACCGGGGTCACCTGGTGGATGCCGACAGTTTCCGCGTCAACGAACAGGAGGAGATTCGAAACATGGTTGAAGGCGAAACGTACAAGTTCCTAGGTTTCCTGCAACTGAAAGGAATTCGCCATACGACGATCAAGAAAGAGCTGCAGGAAAAGTTCTTGCATCGTGTCAACGGTATTTTGAAGAGCCTCTTGTCGGCCGGCAACAAGGTGAAGGCGATAAACACGTTTGCTGTGCCCTTGTTGACATACAGTTTCGGGGTGGTGAAGTGGACCAAGACTGACTTGGAGGCGTTAGAACGAGCAGTACGAGTGGCGTTCACTAAGCATCGCATGCGTCATCCAAAATCGTCCATTGAGAGAGTCACCCTGCCACGTACAGCAGGAGGAAGAGGCGTCACCGATATACAAACACTATGTGTTTCCCAGATCCAGCAGCTGCGAAAATACTTTGTGGAAAGCCAGAACCTCCAAGAAATCTATCGCGCTGTGTGTTAAGCTGACCACGGATTCAGTGCCCTGCATCTGTCGCAGGAGGAATATCAGCTGAATTGCGACATCAAATCTGTCGACGAGATGATCGCATCGTGGAAGCAGAAGGAGTTGCACCCCCATCAACTGGAGCTGGAATATATCGACAAAGCGGCGTCGATTACGTGGCTGGTGCGGGGTGAACTCTTCTCAGAAACAGAAGGATTCATGGTAGCCATCCAGGACCGGATAATTGCGACGAAGAACTATCGGCACTATATATTGCACGAAAACGTGGAGGACCGCTGCAGGAAGTGCAATTCAGTAGGAGAGACGATCGAACATATCGTGTCCGGGTGTTCAGCCTTAGCTGATTCAGCCTATCTCGGTCGTCATAACGAAGTAGCCAAGATTGTGCACCAACAGCTTGCTTTAAAGCACAACTTGGTTAACCAGTTTGTCGCCTACTACAAATATGTGCCTGTCCCGGTTCTGGAAAATAGTTTCGTGAAGCTGTACTGGGATCGCGAGATCATAACGGATGTCCTCATTCGTGCCAATCGGCCCGATATTGTGGTCTACGACAAAAGGATGAAGCGGGTAACCCTCATCGACATTGCTGTACCGCTAGACCATAATGTCCAAAACAACATTCTCCAACAAGATAACGAAGTACCACGACTTGGCGGAGAAGTTGAAACAGATGTGGCACCTGGAGGACGTGCGTATAATTCCGGTTGTTATCTCAGCAACCGGAATCGTCCCGAAATCTCTTCTGAGATCCTTAGGAGAGCTGGAACTATCTCATAACCTCCATAGCATCCAAAATACAGTGGTTCTTGGAACTTGCAGCATCGTAAGAAGATTCCTGAACCACCATAACTAATACATCCGGTGCAAACGTTTATTATAGGATTTTAAGTCAACCGGCGAATGAGATCCACAGAGCCTAATCCCCTTTGGCATTCAGATTGCCCGGGGTAGGTGAAAATTCCCAGCACGCTTGCTGAGGAAGTGCCAAAACTCTATAATAATAATAATAATAATAATAATAATAATAATAATGTTCAGCCTTAGCTGATTCAGCCTATCTCGGTCGTCATAACGAAGTAGCCAAGATTGTGCACCAACAGCTTGCTTTAAAGCACAACTTGGTTAACCAGTTTGTCGCCTACTACAAATATGTGCCTGTCCCGGTTCTGGAAAATAGTTTCGTGAAGCTGTACTGGGATCGCGAGATCATAACGGATGTCCTCATTCGTACCAATCGGCCCGATATTGTGGTCTACGACAAAAGGATGAAGCGGGTAACCCTCATCGACATTGCTGTACCGCTAGACCATAATGTCCAAACAACATTCTCCAACAAGATAACGAAGTACCACGACTTGGCGGAGGAGTTGAAGCAGATGTGGCACCTGGAGGACGTGCGTATAATTCCGGTTGTTATCTCAGCAACCGGAATCGTCCCGAAATCTCTTCTGAGATCCTTAGGAGAGCTGGAACTATCTCATAACCTCCATAGCATCCAAAAGACAGTGGTTCTTGGAACTTGCAGCATCGTAAGAAGATTCCTGAACCACCATAACTAATACATCCGGTGCAAACGTTTATTATAGGATTTTAAGTCAACCGGCGAATGAGATCCACAGAGCCTAATCCCCTTTGGCATTCAGATTGCCCGGGGTAGGTGAAAATTCCCAGCACGCTTGCTGAGGAAGTGCCAAAACTCTATAATAATAATAATATATTTATTATATAATATATTTATAGGTGGGAGCTCAGGTGAAATACCCTGGGCGTCCATGAAAAACCACCATTTCGAGTAGGTGGGAGCTGAAGGCCCAATTCCTAAGCACCAATGAAAAACCACCCTCGGGCGAGCACTGGCGCTTGAACCTAGCTATTTAGCACTGTAAAGAATTAAATAACTTTACAGAACCCGTAGCTTCCGGGAATGAAAGCACACCCAAATATGGAGTTACGCTCAAGAACAATACCACCCATGCGATTGCCCGAGGAGGGAGCCCCTACTGGAGCTGGTCCTGGAACGGGGACAGAGCGAGCGGCCAGCAGCTAGAGGAAGGAGAGGTGCAACAGCGACCCTCTAGTCATCTGGCTCAGCCCGTGCCGACAAGGCAAAACAGAAACGGCAGCAGAAGAAATCACCAAGGCAATGCTGCACCTGCTGATGTTGCTGTGGTTGATCGACGTCAATCACTCACGTTAGCGGGCCGCCGACGGCAACGGATCATGTGGACAAGGGAGATGAATCAGTACGTGATCCGTTGCTACTACGTTTGCACCAGGATGGAGACGGATATGTCCGGCAGACCGGCGATGCTGGAGATGTTCAATGAGAGGTTCCCTCGGTTTGCACCCCAGCTTGACCAGAACAAATTGTACACACGCCAGAGAGCTATTATGTCACATAATATGCTGACTCCAGAAGACGTAGAGTACATCAAGCGGGAAGTGCAGAGGAATTAGGAGAGGAGGAGGAGGCAAGATCGAGCGATACGTCGAGAAGGAGTTCTGTTGGGTTGGATGCATCAATCGCAAGTAACCGTCGCGATTCGATTGCACCCGCCGCTCCAGGACCAACAGTGGAATTGCAACGACAGCAATTAAAGGACGAACTAGCTAATCATATGGGCACAGCAGTTACACAGTTCCGTGGGACAGACCCCATGTCCCGACACCGGATACCCAAGTTGCAGTACTCCTATCGGTTGACGAGTACAGTAAGCATCCTTAACCAGGATATTTTGCCACAGTACTTGGAAACCGTGGAGAACCTTGAGGAGCTGCAATTTATCGTGTATTCGGCTGCAGTGGCTGTTGTAAGAACGTTGGGATTGCGAACGCGCCCACAAGGTGAGAGTGATGGACGCGCACGCCCCAAAGCACGAAAACCCGCGTGGATGCGACGTCTGGAGACCCGCATCGCCACACTGCGGTCAAAGGTTGGTCGATTAACACAGTACAAGAAGGGGAATCGATCAACCAGGCTAGTTCGGAATGTTGCTGAGATTGTGAAACCCACAGAACTCCGTGATCTCACCGAGGCGAACATAACTGAGATCCTCGACACCCATGTACAGCGGTTGAGTGCTCTTGCTAAGCGACTGCGACGTTATGGAGAATGTTCGAAGAGGAAGGAGCAAAATCGAATGTTCAACATCAACGAAAGGGAGTTCTACAACCACATCCGAAACGACAAAGCCGACTTTGGCGAGGGCCTTCGGAGATTGGAGAAGTCACGCAGTTTTGGTCCAATCTATGGGTCATACACAACGGCGACGGGGTGTGGATGGCAGAAGAAGAGCAATATTGTGGTGGAATTGGAGACATGACCGCTATCAACGTGACCGCCCAAGACATACGTGAGGCTACTCGGTATACCAGGAATTGGGCTGCACCAGGACCCGATTTTGTGCATAATTTCTGGTATAAAAAACTCACAACGGTCCATGGGCGGATGGCGGAATGCTTCAACACGGTACTAGATAACCCCGGGCAGCTACCGGAATTCATCACTAGGGGTGTCACTTATCTTCTGCCGAAGGATCGGAACACTTTGAACCCAGCCAAGTACAGACCAATAACGTGCCTTTCGAGTCTGTACAAAGTGCTGTCATCGGTAATAGCGAGGAGGGTGCAGAACCATTGCGACGTCAACAACCTGATGACCGAGGAACAAAAAGGTTGTCGACGTAACACACGACGCTGCAAGGATCAGGTCATCATTGATGCAGTCGTTGTTGGGCAGGCCACCCACAAGCAAAGAAACCTGAGCATGGCGTATATCGACTATAAAAGGCATACGACTCAGTACCTCACTCGTACCTTCTTAAGGTACTGCAGTTGTATAAGATAGACGGTAACGTCATCAGGCTAATGCAGCACGCTATGGGGATGTGGAGCACATCCCTACACATTACCGACGGAGAAAAGGTGTTACGGTCCAGGACTCTCAGCATCAGGAGGGGCATATTCCAAGGCGATACCTTTAGTCCTCTATGGTTTTGCCTTGCCATGAACCCTCTTAGCAGAGCACTCAACCAACACAACTATGGCTATCATTTGAAGAGTGGGGAAAGGAGTACAAACATTACCCACACCTTCTTTATGGACGACTTGAAGCTGTTTGCGGAATCTGTGGAGAAGCTGCATCAATTTCTGCGGCTTGTAACGGTATTCAGCAACGACATCCGGATGGAGTTTGGTATCGATAAATGTCGATCCATACATCTACACCAGGGTCACCTGGTGGATGCCGACAGTTTCCGCGTCAACGAACAGGAGGAGATTCGAAACATGGTTGAAGGCGAAACGTACAAGTTCCTAGGTTTCCTGCAACTGAAAGGAATTCGCCATACGACGATCAAGAAAGAGCTGCAGGAAAAGTTCTTGCATCGTGTCAACGGTATTTTGAAGAGCCTCTTGTCGGCCGGCAACAAGGTGAAGGCGATAAACACGTTTGCTGTGCCCTTGTTGACATACAGTTTCGGGGTGGTGAAGTGGACCAAGACTGACTTGGAGGCGTTAGAACGAGCAGTACGAGTGGCGTTCACTAAGCATCGCATGCGTCATCCAAAATCGTCCATTGAGAGAGTCACCCTGCCACGTACAGTAGGAGGAAGAGGCGTCACCGATATACAAACACTATGTGTTTCTCAGATCCAGCAGTTGCGAAGATACTTCGTGGAAAGCCAGAACCGCCACGAAATCTATCGCGCTGTGTGTGAAGCTGACCACGGATTCAGTGCCCTGCATCTGGCGCAGGAGGACTATCAACTGAATTGCGACATCAAATCTGTCGACGAGATGATCGCATCGTGGAAGCAGAAGGAGTTACATGGGACGCACCCCCATCAACTGGAGCTGGAATATATCGACAAAGCGGCGTCGAATACGTGGCTGGTGCGGGGTGAACTCTTCTCGGAAACAGAAGGATTCATGGTAGCCATCCAGGACCGGGTAATTGCGACGAAGAACTATCGGCACTATATATTGCACGAAAACGTGGAGGACCGCTGCAGGAAGTGCAATTCAGTAGGAGAGACGATCGAACATATCGTGTCCGGGTGTTCAGCCTTAGCTGATTCAGCCTATCTCGGTCGTCATAACGAAGTAGCCAAGATTGTGCACCAACAGCTTGCTTTAAAGCACAACTTGGTTAACCAGTTTGTCGCCTACTACAAATATGTGCCTGTCCCGGTTCTGGAAAATAGTTTCGTGAAGCTGTACTGGGATCGCGAGATCATAACGGATGTCCTCATTCGTGCCAATCGGCCCGATATTGTGGTCTACGACAAAAGGATGAAGCGGGTAACCCTCATCGACATTGCTGTACCGCTAGACCATAATGTCCAAACAACATTCTCCAACAAGATAACGAAGTACCACGACTTGGCGGAGGAGTTGAAGCAGATGTGGCACCTGGAGGACGTGCGTATAATTCCGGTTGTTATCTCAGCTACCGGAATCGTCCTGAAATCTCTTCTGAGATCCTTAGGAGAGCTGGAACTATCTCATAACCTCCATAGCATCCAAAAGACAGTGGTTCTTGGAACTTGCAGCATCGTAAGAAGATTCCTGAACCACCATAACTAATACATCCGGTGCAAACGTTTATTATAGGATTTTAAGTCAACCGGCGAATGAGATCCACAGAGCCTAATCCCCTTTGGCATTCAGATTGCCCGGGGTAGGTGAAAATTCCCAGCACGCTTGCTGAGGAAGTGCCAAAACTCTATAATAATAATAATAATAATAAAGTTAATCATTTCAGTGCATGATTTCTCGTGTTTCAGATTCTCCAGTAATCAGAGCGATCGGCCGGTCGTCGAAATTAAGTTTTGCTTTGTGCGGAAAGCAAAACGATCGGCTGGTCACCGAAATTTTGTTCTGTTTTGTGCGAGTGAATAGCAGAACTATCGCGCGATCGGCCGAAATATTGTGTTCTGCATTGCGCGGCCGGTAATAAGAGTAGTCATCGAACAAGTAAGTGCAGTGCGTGTTTTAGTCGTTGGGAATGAAATAAAATATCTATCTTGTGTTCGGTGTCGCGCATGACGCGCGCGGTCGAAAAAAGCGAGTTCTTCAATAGTTTGCTGTAGCCATCGAGCAAGTGAGTACAGAGTGCTGCGCTTCCGTGCGGTCGTCCAAAACGCGAATCTCCGCAGTTTTCATATGTCACCGGGCGTGCATGTTTTAACTTTTAACTCGAATTAGTGTTATTTCCCATCCCATAGATCGTATCGCTTACCAAAGTGAATCCAGATAAATTATCCTTTGTAACTAAAACGATATCCTATCCCAAGACAATCGTGGAGATGCAGAGGTATACTCGGTCTCTAGTAGCAACGAGAGTCGGACTAACAATCCTTCCATTCCTATATGACCGTAAGGACGTGGCCGGCGCCGTTATTGACTTTAAATATTTGAGCTCCCGAAACGTGTACATTGAGAATGGGTAGCTAATCCCAAGCACCATTAATTGTGTTCTCTGTACAATTTCGCAAGTTCAGTCAATCACGGAGTAGCAACTACGAATTGTGCGGTCATAATGCTCATGCTCTTAGAGTGGCCCAAGCTTATATGGAAAAAGTGAAAAGTCTGGAATTTCAAACCTTGCACCCTTTAATGACAGTTTGGGGGTCCCAGAAGCTACCCTGAAAATTTCAGCTCATTCGGTCCAGTGGTTGGCGTGCGCAAATGGCTCAAAGTTTGTATGGGAAAAGTGATCCAAATGTATGGGGAAACGCAACCGTTTCAGTTTTTTACTTCTAAGTGGCGCTGTAGTCTACGGATTTCTGTTGTGGACAAAATGTAGAACCTTTTTTATATAAGGAAGCGACTGGTGAAGACCGGATGTAAATCCCTTTTAAATTGGCCAAGTTATAAGCATCCAAAGTCAAGGGTGTCGAGCGTGTCTCCCAGGGGTGTTTAAAATGAGAGCAACGTACCACCGACCATTGCGGCGGCGATGCAGGCGTATTCGGTGCCGTGCAAAATGCATTTACGAAATGCAAATCATGCATTTATGATTATCACGCAATCTCGCGAATTTTTATCCGATTGGTAAATACTTTCCGTGCTCTGTACAGTAGTGTAGCTAGAGAGGGAGAGGGTGACTTACCACTGAAGCCAACGATCTGAAGTTTTTAAGGGGAGACAAAATTCATGAAATATTTGTAACGAGTTGTTTTCGGACATCGTGATGCCCGTTGCATCAATTTTAGAACGATATGATATAATCGTTACAGACAGAGGGACAGAAGGACAGAAAGCCAGAGAGACCGGGGATATTATATAAGTTATATATTTTTCAAACAACAGTTTTAATGTTGATAGCATAATTTATTAACTGTATAAAACTACAAAGTTATCAACAAATAACACTTATACCTATATTGATTATTTATTACAACTGCCAGGCCTTCCTTTATAACAGAGCGAATGCAACCTGGAAAATTTTGCCTATGCTGTTGAACAACTTTGAGAAGATATTGAAGCTGTTCTTCATTTTTTGTCAGTTTTTCACAAAAATCTTGAACTAGTTTAACTCCTCTTTCAGCACAGTCATTCACTACCAAAAATGAAATAATTGTATGTCTACTTTCAACAAATTCTTCCAATTCATTCCATATACTAGGATCTTCTTTGAGAAAATTTGCAGATATTCCAGAAATTTAAAAAAAAAAATCATCGTATTTTGAGAAACAAAATCCGATAGCGTACAAGAAGTCAACTTATTCTTCTTCTTCTTATTGACATTACATCCCCACACTGGGACAGAGCCGCCTCGCAGCTTAGTGTTCATTAAGCACTTCCACAGTTATTAACTGCGAGGTTTCTAAGCCAGGTTACCATTTTTGCATTCGTATATCATGAGGCTAACACGATGATACTTTTATGCCCAGGGAAGTCGAGACAATTTCCAATCCGAAAATTGCCTAGACCGGCACCGGGAATCGAACCCAGCCACCCTCAGCATGGTCTTGCTTTGTAGCCACGCGTCTTACCGCACGGCTAAGGAGGGCCCCTATATCGATCGTAGATACTTTCAATTTTATTTTTCTTACTTCATCACCCTTACAAGATTTTAAATTGTATGCCATTTCTTTTCTCTCATCAGTAGATATTTCTGGGTCGAAAAAAGCCACAGCGACTAGTTCTTCACTCAAGTACCATAGATAATTTGCAAATCTTGAAGCCGCCAGCCATATACACATTTCTTGATTGTTCAGGGAAAGCATCTAGTAAAGTTATCATTTTTTTGCCACGTTTAGATCATTTCGTGCTGCTGATGAGGGTAAAGGAGCTTTAAACCAAGACCAAATGTAAACTCGTAAAATAAAAGCACACATTTCCGGAATTTTTCGCCTTTCATCATCGGTCATGTCAAATTGGCCTCTAAACAGCCATATTTTAAGACAATATATTGCTTTCGCCATCCATCTGGCATTGTTATGTGCTCCTGGTGGCGAAAATTTAATTCTTTTCACACCAAGAAATGCTAAAGATAAATTTAGCAACTCTTTATAGTCTTGTCGTTGCTGTTGAATATTGAGTTGATTTTTCAAAAATTCAATCAAATGTTGTGTTTCATCACCAAGGATCTCAATAATGTTTTCGTCTACCATATTTTCATCAAAGGATTGATCCATAGTAGGCCATGCCGATTTAAATTTTATAAAAATACTTGAAGAAGGGCCTTTTGAAGGAAATAGTTTCTCCCAAGCTGCTGTCATCAAAACTTCGGCAATATGATGCCTACACGCCAGCCATAAAAGATCTCTGCCAATCCGCTTCTCGATTAGGGTACAAGCGCCTTTTTTTGATTCCTGTATTTGCTGCTGTTGTATTAAATCCCATTGCACAGATGCGATCGCTTAGTTCCCATGCATTCATCAATTTGCAAACTTCGTCTTGCCTGTCTTTCACCAGTTCCAGAAGATAGTTTTGGGACTCCAAGCAGCTGAACATTTGCCCCAGAAGATACCAAAACTGGCAATCTTTCTACTTTGTCAGTACCTGAAAAGAAAAAAAAATCTGATAGATTCTAAAAAAAAAAAGTTAAAAATATGTTACAAATAGCTTCTTAAAAAAAAACAAATATTACCAAATGTAATCTAAAATTGTAGGAAAGAAATTTCAAATAACAAAAAAACCTATCGATTACTTCAAATCATGCTGAGTTAGAAGATATCCACAAATCATAACACAGAATAACACATTTCAATGCTATAAAAAATACTTAAATATATTACCTGTGCGATCTTGAAGCAGCTTTTCATCCCAATGTTGTACATTGGTTTATTTAGCGGTTTATTTAGATCAAAATTGCTTTGGATATTTCGAACAATCTCTTCGCGATTTTCAGCACGGGTCCTTGAGATTGTTTGTCTGCTAACGGTAAAATCGTCTGAAAAATAGATAAAGTTGATAAAGATTTTGTTTTATTTACTGGTTCCGTTGTTGGTTCTTCTTCGATTTTGCTTTTTTTAACTCTCGCAAAGGCAGATCCAGGCCTTCCAACTTCCCTTTGCAGAATAAGGAACTGTTTATCCTTATCGTTTTTAATCAAATTTAATGCATTTCGTCGAGCAATGTCAAACAATCGATCCAAATTATTAATGAAACTAGACTCTTGCTCTTTCTGTTTATCTCCCGCATGAGAAGATTTTTTGATAATTGCTGGCATTTTTATAAATAATTTTAGGAGCTTAACATCAGCATTGTAGTGTTTCATTAGAGGAATTCTATATTTCTCCCAAAAAATTTGAAGTTCAGTTACTACAGTTTTAGCAGCTGGTTTTATACTCAAGTGTTGATTTTTCATTATAAAACGCATCCGACCAAGCACATCACCGTTTGAAGGCAACTTTACACCTTTAAAACTTTCAATTGGGACAAAAAGTTCCATACTTAATTCTTCCTTAGATTTTGAATCCATTTTATGTATTCCACTTGCACGATCAAATATCACTTCACAAAAGCAAGAAGCACATTTTTCTTGCAGGACCAATGGTTTTGGAGATACAACGATTTGAAGAGTGAAAAATTAGTTACGTTATATCGAGGTATACCTGTAGAAATAAAGAGCTTTTATTTGATTTGTTAATACAACAAATAGGCCTAATGATTTGGGAGTTAAAATTTTATGAAAAATTAAAATTCCTGAAATGATCGATTTTTCTGAATACCCTATATTGAAATTGGTCACCATAAAGGGGAAATAATAAAATGGGTCCAGTATTGCTGTATAAGGAACGATCCTTCCAAATATAAGGTAATTTTGAGGGATCATATCAATAATGTTGGAACTGGATGGCTGTATATTTTTATTTGAGGCTAACAAAATAAATGGAAGAAGGGCTTAATTTATTTCGTGTATTTACATTCACGCTTCGAAAATTGAACTCTAAACTATAGCATAAACCAAACTTGACCAAATTTTGAGTTCTTCAATTTATGTCAATTTTGAGTAATTTTTTTTTAGCGTGTTAGCTCGAAGATAAAACGACGCCAGAAAATTGCGAGAATAAACATCGAACGATATCCCGGATGTGTTTTGCTACTAAAAAAAAATCAACAACATTCAACAACAATTGAACCATTCACACCGTTTCGAACATTTCGCACACCCATTTGGGATGGATTTATTTTATTCCTCACCTCTTTTTTAGCTTTTTGATTGGTTTGCTGTAACGCTGGTTTCATTATCAACATACATTCGACTGAGGTTTCAGAACGTTTATCATTGTCAACCGTTGCAATATTCACAATATTGTTGTTTTTTTTGCACATTATCATTGGTATGGCCCTTGCCATCAGATTTTGCAGACTCACTTTTATTACCAACGCGACCGAAACGCAACACTGAATCATTCACATTTAAGATTTTACTACCACCAGCGATTGCGATTGCGCTTTGAAGGGAGTAATGCGAAGGGCAGGTATTGACACGAGTGGTATGATTTTCACGAAGTCCGTCCAGTTATCTGGTTTTGAAGACGACATTGATATCATGGCACGTAACTTTGAGAGGATGGTGACCTCACTGGTGACCGCTGATAACGATACCAGCAGAGAAATTCGGGGACGCATCATGGCAGGAAGTCGTACGTACTTTGGACTCCGCAAAACGCTTCGATCGAGTAGAGTTCGCCGCCGTACCAAACTGACTATCCACAAACGCCTATTTAGACTGGTAGTTCTCTACGGACACGAGATCTGGACGATGCTCGTGGAGGACCAACGCGCACTGGGAGTATTCGAAAGGAAAGTGCTCTTACCATCTATGGTGGGGTACAGTTGGCGGACGGTACATTTAGGGGGAACTTGTTGAAAAAGAACTGTGTACGGCCAGAATAGTGTAATTTTTATATATATTTTTACGCGATTATTAGTTTTTACTATTTCTTTCTGTGAAGTTATGAATTAGTGAATTCTTTTCTAATCAAATCTAATAAGAAAAATTACAATTTTTCTTGTTGGTACGAAATTTTATGATTGGTACGGTATACGAAATATTTTTTAACATTATCCAGTTCCAATTTACAGCATAAGTAAGGCATTTTGGCAGTAAAACCCAACTTAATTCACCGAGTGGTGATACTGCCTTCTCGCTTTTAGCCAAGACACCAACCTTATATGGAGCTTATATAGTTCGATTCCATTTTCTTAATAACTTTTAAACGCAATGGTTTATCGTTATCAAATTCAAAAGTGATCAACATGGCTTTGTCTCTGTTGAATGCAACTTGTTACGAGAAAATCGGTCAAGAATTACTGTATGAAAAAGTGGCTAATGTTTTTCGGTTTTTGTGTGCACACACACACATACACACTGCTGAGCTGAGTCGATTGGTATATAACATCATGGGTCTCCGAGACTTCTATAAAAAGTTCGAATTTGAAGTGAAATGATAGCCTTTCGGTAAAACTTTGTTGTACGAGAAAGGCAAAAAGGATTATTTTTTGGAACGCAAACTAATTGTTTTAGATGGTATATCTGTTCACGGGAGATAATCCATAAGAAAATTATTATTTTTGTAATAGCGTAGTGATTCATAGCAAACGGTGTGTCTATGGGGAAACATAATTTTTCAAAAATCAGTATCTCTGAAACACCCACCACGTGAAAGTAGATGCTCTTTTCTTTCATATAGTGGGTAAACTAAAATGTTCTATCGGGGGATCTAAAACAATTTTTATTTTTTTCACTATTTTTGGTGCAATCTCCATAGAAATCTCAAATGATAGCAGATTTAACCCCCAAAAAAATGTATGGAAAAATGACCCCCGATAGAACATTTTTAAAATGCACCTACGTGAAAGAGGAAAACCTATACTTTCGTGTAATGAGTGTTTTAGAGATACTGATTTTTTGAAAATAAGCCTCTTCGGGCAAACACACCGTGAGCAAAGCAATGTTGGTGGAGCGCCGACGCACAAATTATCGGCAGCGGATGTAAAATACCCTCGTAGGCGTGGCGTAGCAGCGCACATGACTACAATTGAAATAAAGCGTCCAAGAGATGACCTTCGTATTCTAACATGTCTAAGTATCTGCAAACGGAACAACCACGAAACTTAACATGAAATTAACGAACAGGGAAAACTTCAATCACGTTAGTGTAACGGGTGAAATCCATCAACATTATATTACTATAAAATCACTAATTACTCACTCATGTTTCTTGAGCACCCCTGCATGTAATCGCATATCTTTCTCACTTCTTCGTCGTCTTCTTCTTCTTCTTCTTCTTATAGGCATTACATCCCCACACTGGGACAGAGCCGCCTCGCAGCTTAGTGTTCATTAAGCACTTCCACTAGTACTACTAGTATTCGTAACCAAAAGGGCGCCATTACGGAGCATGAGATTTGATCAAATTATTCGTAGTACTACTGAACTGAAAGTTGTGTATCACATACATACATAAAAACTAGAATATGAAATCCAATGTTTAGTCTTTTTCGATGCAATATGTAGGGTATCCAATCATTGAACTAGTGAAAAGCGTATCATGGTTTGAACCATTTTGAAATCAGTCGTAATTGCTGGTATACTGGAAGTGCTGAAGTTCATTTAAACTTTCGTACATATTGTTTAAGTAGGGGTAATGACAGCTTTGGCAGGTTTTGTTCTATTATTGGCAGGAGGTTTTTTTTATGACTGATTATGCTCAAATTTGGCCCAAACATTCTTTGCATATCAAAGAATATTGTGACCAAATTTCATAAAATTCGGTCGACAAAAACCCCCTGCCAATAATAGAACAAAACCTGCCAAAGCCGTTTGTTCTCCTAGTAAAATGGAGTAATTTAAAAACGTCCTGAATTTGCGCTAAATTCCCCCCACCACAAAGTGGTTAAAATCCCGAAAAACGTGATCGTCAGCTTTTTCGTATGAAATCGTGTTTTAAATGGCATAGTATGTTCAGCAAGCATGTTGCATACATCAAGGGGTATCATTGGAGAAAATTTTATTTTTGATTAATTCACCTAAAAGTGAGATAGAAATTTTATTTTTTCCAAAATTTGTTGAAACAAAATGGCGTCTTTGGGAAAGTTGTGAGAAATAATGTACAGAAAAACTTTGTCAAAGACACTACGGTCTATCTATTGGAACGAAAAAATATGACTCAATTTTAGACAATAGGTCATTTAACCGTATAAAAACTGGTATACAATGAATAACTTTGCATGGTCAAATTTTTTAGGGTAACAATGTTCTACAAACTTACTCAGTACATAAAATACAGCAATCAGCTACTAAATCGTAACAGAATTTTCAATTGTTAAAAGGAAATTCGAGATTTACGAGCAACATTACACTTTTTTCACATCAAAATATTTTACATAGTTGCAACAAGTGGCAGCCAAATCAATGCACATTCAAAAGATAAGCTTCAAAGCTTTCTATTACAAGTGGTTTTATTTGTATCTCATTGTATCCTCGTCAGATATTTGTTATTGACTAAATTTTTTTCTACATGTTCGAGTAAATAATTCTTTGGTATAAGATAAATATTTATGGTACAAAATCAACTGGTCTTAATTACTATGTCTGAAACTCAAATCATGCATATGCAAAACATGTGATAGATTTCTCGCCTAACTTTTCAAAAGGGCCTAAGTAAAAAAATCATGAATTAATATTGGACTGTTGATTGCACTATTCAAATTAATTTATGAAAAAAATGTTACTTAGGTCCTTTTGAAAAGTTAAGCGAGAATTTAGTTCGAAAAATGTATTGGAGGGTAACCACTTCCTTCGGTGGGGTTTCATTCCACGAAACCAGTACGCTAGACTGTTGCTTTCCCTACTAAGCTACGAAGAGTTAGCTCTGAAAAATAGATTGCGAGAGTTCGGCTACGTACCTGATGCTGGACATTTTGGTTTCATCGGTACCGAAGAAACCAAATTAGCTTTTCTATTGGTTTCCTCAGCGTTTCATGCATGGAATTAGTATTATATTTAGGAGCTGCTGCCAGTAGTTCAAACCATGGTACGAATCAAAATAATGTAATTATTAAGTTTTTTGTCAATGAAACTAAGCATAAATTTGAGAACCCTGGATGTTTTAAGAAAGATAATGAACTAAGCTTCCATATAAGCTAGAGTTCGCAGTTGTAACATGTCTCTATAATGAAATAAATGAACTTTGTTTTGACGTCTCATCTGATTCCTGCCATTTGGTTCAAACCATGATTGGATACCCTAGCATTCAATAGGGAATTTTATTACCCGTCATACGATGTATGTTTCATTTCGCGCTACGAACTATTTCACTCTATAATTTTAAATTTGATCTAGGACCGTAATTTACACTTCTTCTGTCTGTATCGATAGGATAGGTGCTGAATGGTGATAGGATGAATATAAGACGAATTGATGGGCCACTTAATTATTTGTAGCAACTTGCTACGGAATTACTGCCAAGTATGCAAAACGCTATAAAAATCATCATCATGAACAGATCAACAATGCTAGTTAGTTCTGATTGATTTCAATCTTTCCGAAACGTCATCCGGAGCTTTCGTTACATACCGGAGGCAACATTAGCTGCCCTACTATTGAGCGTCTTGCAGATGATCACCATTGGAATTAGGACGTATATTTTGCCAGTAGCTCTTCAATGGGACGTATACGTATATAGACATCACATGAAGTTACTATCGTCATTGATTTTCACTAATCGTCCGCTGTTCACGCATTTGAAATGTTGAAATGACCTCAAAAAAGGCTTAATCAGCCAAGACCTAAAATGACTTGGTGGAAAGTTTTCCGTAATTCGTATGGATAGGTTCAGTCCCACGAAAAAAATGACCGTTGAATCATTAAATTTTTATACTATTTACCAAGATAACAAGATAATTATGTTTCACTTCTTGGGTAGATCTTCACTTCCGATGAAATTATTATTTAAGTGTTATCGCCAATAGCTTCATCTTAAACACGCAGACTTCTATGCCTAGAAATGCTTACTTTTCACTTTCCATTTCACATTTCTTATGCCACATAACGACTTAGGCCGACAATCAATTGCAAACCTCACTTACAGCAAATGATGATACATTGAAGCTTCTGCATCAATTCCGTTTAACCTGAGGTACTTTTCCCATCGTTTGTGAGTTTTAACGATCATCTGATGGGATGCGGCTTTAGGGAATCAGCAGATAATGATGATGATGAGGGTGATGATGACCCAACCGGAAAGCGCCAACAGCATGCGAAGGTGAGCGATAGGTTCCAGACATTTCTTTTCCGATGGTTTCGCTTGGACCGGATGATAAATGACGCCTCGGGCAGTGTCAACATAGTTGACGTTGTCACTCTCATGTTGAGAAGGATCTTCACGTCTATGACTAAATTTTATGAAACTCAAAAATATTGAAAATACTTGGGAAAATGTTGGCAAAAGTGCATAGGTTTCCCGCAGCGATAAATCAGTGAGGATGCGTGCGCTCTGTGCCGGAAAGACGGAAGGCGTTTTCTCTACAGCGGTTCCCATATATCTCTGACAAACTTTTTAACCAAGTCATGCCAAGCATTTTTTTTCTTTTTTTGCATTGCACCATAAAAAACAAAGCCCCTACGGGTCGGAAGAGGCGAATTTTCAGCTTTATCACACGCTTCTTCCACGAGATTTTGTTTTTGCGTTGAACTCAAAAGATCATCTAACGAGTACTTAGACATTCCCATATGTGTACATTCACTCGCTCTCGCTGCATATCTAATCTCAAGTGAAAAGTTAACCTTAAAAACGAGGACCGCTGCAATAAAGGCAAATAAAATTTATTATACAACTCTCACTCTCCCCAGCCGGTCGAAGCGAGGACGGATCAGACGTTCTCCTCGCAAGACGACCACCAGCTACCTGTCAGGGGGCTGAAGTTGACGGGTGCCTTTCCTTCTGGCGGGAAATGGCAACCGCAGAAACATTTCGTCTGATGAATCGCTTCCATGGTTCACCTGGCAGGCAGCGACAAGTCGTGGCAAATTCTTGCGAGGGACATGTAGGCATCAGGAGAAGCAGGAAGTCTCTTAGCTAATAGGCACTGCACAAGACCCGGACCGGAGACTTCTTCGTAGAAGCACGCCACCGACCGGGTGGATGGTGGATGTTGGCTTAGTGATGATGATGCGCGTATAGAAACAAAAACCCTCTAACCCCTGCTGCAGTCGTTCGGGGATATCTCGTTGTGCGGAGCGGATTGTGCACTGCCAGTGTGCAACCAAGTGCGGGTTCAAGCGAGAGAGAAAGTAAATCTAATAAAATTGTAATTGTAATTTCAAATGAGGTGAGGTGCTCCTGCCCTGGGGCATGGTTTCTAGCGAGCTAGCCGCGCTTTATGGGGCCGCTGGAACGTGATTCACCGCGCCGTGATGGCTTTTCTCGTGGGTTCGGCTGAGGCTAGCCATCGGGGTCGGTTTCCTCATCAAACGGGACAGCAGCAGCAGCAGTGCCAGCAGAAGGGATGCGACCCGTCTCTAAACTTGTCTTGCAGGAAAAGCGCGGTTACGTAAACCGACCATCATCGAACTCTGGCGCTGTGGATGTGGTTATGAAATCGTGAAGATCCGTTTTTGTTCCCGAGGAAGGTTCGTCGCTTGCTGGTTACGTTGAGGTTTTTCGTTTGGGTTTTTGTCGATTGAGTGCGAATGGAAGATGAATAAAGATTACTTTTAAATGACCTTTTTCCTGTAATAAATATTCGCATGAAGATGTGGTAACTGTATCCTGTGCTTAGAAACTCATCCCATAAATGAAGTCCTTCATGGAGTGCAATGTAAAGCTTGTACGAAGCCCTTCTTTCATTTTTCTCTGACCATTAGAATATTTCAAAGAGTGCCAATGAGACCTCAATGAATTTGTAATCAGAGCTTGTTAAACAATATAAAATATCACATCCATCTGATGATGTATTATGATTTTCAATCTGAATGCTGTAATCAGGATATTTGGACACCCAAGCACAAAATTCGGAGCATCGCAAAGAAGTTTTCAGTTCAAGTAGACTGCACTTCGGAGTGTTTTATCGTGCCAATAGTTTTCTTTTATCTATTTCGCATTATTAAAAGCGATTTAATTTAATTACACAGCAAACTCAGATTACGGGTGTCGGAATATTTTTTCTCGAGTTTTCAAACAGCTGAACGTTTGATAATGAGTTTGGTAATTCTTTTAATTACCGAATGCTCAGTTACCAAAAATGAAAAACGAACTGTCAAAAATTTGCAGTTTGTTTGGTAACAAATAAATAGGTTCAGTAGTTACATTACCAGATACATTTATAAAATTATGAGACGTCGGTAAAAAGTTGACAATGTTTTCGGAAAAGCTTTATTTGTTTTATTGATTAACCAATAAATAGATTAAATAATATTAAAAATGATAAAGAATATAAAAGAGAAAGCAAAGAATACTTTATAATGTTTAATTATTTATTAATTATACACAGTTGCACAAGCACGTCAGATCATCAATCGAAAATCATCTTACATGTATTTGGAACTTTACATTTTACTGCATCATATTCGGCATTTTTTACACGGTCACTCTGGAAAACATGCGTTTAATAAACAATGTAGATATGTTCTTATGTTATCGAAGCCTTCCTTGGCCGTGCGTTAAAATGCACGGGTACACAGCAGGACCATGCTAAAGGTGGCTGGGTTCGATTCCGGCCTGATGTAGTAAATTTTCGGATTGGTGTTGACCTCATGATATTTTTTTATTCCTTCATTTATTTAATATGCACTCTGTGTTCGACGACCGCTACTGCGCCGAGATCTACTGTGGTATTTTCGTCTCATAGAATCCACACAGAATCTATATCATCGTCCGTTCGTTCGTCCATATCGTGAGTTCATGTATATGCTTTGTTTCGTTTGCCATGGATCGCGTCCGTTGGAGGTATGCTTCCGAGAAGAGGGTCAGTTTATCAGTCGCCGACAGGTAGCTATGTTGATCAGACGAACCTATGATCATCCGCTCATAAAGCGGACGTGTAGCCGACGGGACTCCCCTAGCCTCATGATCTGGGAGGGAGCTCTCGATACTACACATTAAATTAAATAAATACTGTCGTCATGCAACAAGTAAATTTTCAACAAGAAAAGACAATCAACGTAGGCGCCACCTGAAAAGACCAAATTTTGTTTTGTGTGTTATTGTTGTTATATTTCCTTGGAAAATTTTCTTGCCAACAGTTTTGTTTTCGGCTCACACTGACAGCTAGATTTCGGCTCGGCTTGACATTCACATTTTTCGAATCTGTTTCTCCCTCCCAGCTCATGATATATGAACGCAAAAATGGTAACATTGCTTAAAAACTTCGCAGTTAATAACTGTGAAAGTGCTGAATACGATAATCTGATTGGTCTGAAATCCTGAATGATTTGGAGAGTTTTGAACATCACCTCTTTGTGCGCCTGTTCAAAGCTGTTCGAAGTAATCCGTTCAGAAATCACTCTTTTCGTGCTCCAAAAACTACATCGACGCCGAGCAACATGGATTTTAGCCGAAGCGATCAGTCTCAACAAATCTAATGCAGTTCACCTCCAACTGTTTGCGTTGCATGGATTCGGGGTGGCAGACTGATGCTGCTTATATGGACCTAAATGCGGCATTCGATTCAGTGGACCATGAAATTCTTCTACTAAACTGGAGAAGCTTGGCGTTTCATCAAGCTCTGTACTTTGGCTCCGATCCTGCCTGATAAACCGCTAGATAGGCTCGTCGGAATCGGAAACATTCTGCAACAACTCGGGAGTTCCGCAGGGCAGTAATCTTGGTCCTCTGCTTTTCTCGATTTTGTAAACGATGTCTCGTTGTTGCTACCTACCGGCTGCCGCTTGTTTTACGCAGATGACACAAAAATGTATAAAGTAATAAAATGTGACACGGACTGCTTGGAGCTTCAACATATGGTGCGTACCTTCGCCGATTGGTGTTCCCGTAATTTGTTGTACCTAAGTGTCGAAAAATGCAACATCATTTTGTACCACCGTAAGAGCATACCGATCATCTTCGACTACAACTTCTCCGGACGTAGTCCCACCCGAGTGCAGTACCTTAAGGATATTGGCGTTAGCCTGGACAGTGGACTTACCTTTCGAGTTCACTACAATGATATAATCGCCAAAGCTAATCGACAACTGGGCTTCATGTTCAAAATTGCTGACAAGTTTCATAATCCCTTTTGTTTCAGAGCCCTCTAGTGTTCGCTGGTGCGATCAATTCTGGAGTCGAATGCTGTCAGCCCATTCCATGCCAGTTGGATCGCCCGAATAGAAACTATTCAAAAAAAGTTCGTGAGATATGCACTTCGGTTCCTCGGGTGGCGCGACCCGATGAACCTGCCACCGTACGCGGAACGTTGTCGTCTTCTGCAAATAGAACCTCTTGAGGTTAGGCGGTCAATTGCTCAAGCCGCTTTTGCTGGGAAGTTACTAACGGGAGATATCGACTGCCCGGCTCTGCTAGCTCAGCTCAATTTGTACGCTCCTGAGAGGCCACTCCGTCGACGCGATTTTTTGTACCTGAACCCACGAAGCACAGACTATGCTCTGCACGAGCCAATTCGTTCAATTAGCTGCCAACTAAACACGTTTTTTGACCTATTTGATTTTAATGTTTCTTCGGACGTGTTTCGTCAACGGATGCTCAATCTTTTTCGCACCGCTGATCGTTTCCAGTTAGGTTAAGTTTTATTCATTGAGACATCATTTGTCAGTTGGATTATAAATGTTATAAATAAATAAATAAATAAAAATCGTATTTGATCATACATAAGTCGTAAATCATAAACATGTTATCTGGCAGTGTTGTCCTTCACTCTGTGCAAAAAATCTGCTCTTTGATTTTACTCCATCTAAACGATTTTATAATCTTAACTCAGTAAGTGCAACTAATAGAAGAATATTTAAATTTTTTTCTAATGTTTTTCTTTAAAACGTCAAGCCCAATGTTTAAATTGGGGAAGGGCCGTTTGGCCGAAACTTGTTTGGAAAATATACCATTAGGCCGAAAAGACCATTAGACCAAAAGCCGTTTGGCCGAAAGGGTCGTTTGGCCTGAAGGTTTATTTGGTCGTAAGGTTTGTTTGGCCGAAAGGGATATTTGTCCGGAAGGGTCATTTGGCCGAATGTGTCATTTGGTTGAAATGGTCATTTGGCAGAAAGGGTCATTTGGCCGAAAGGGTCATTTGGCCGAAAGGGTCATTTGGGCGAATAGGACATTTGGCCTAATAAGACATTTAGCCGAATAAAACATTTGGCCGAATAGGTAATTTGATAAGTGAAAAATTAGGAGTGAGAAGAGAGACGTCTTAACTTTCATTCCTCATTTCTTACTTCTCACTGCAAAAAGTGAGTAGCGCGAAGTGAATAGTGAGATTTTTCACGGTGATAAGTGAGAAATGAGAAATGAAAAGTGAGACGTCTTACTTCTCACTTCTCATTTCTCACTGTAAAAAATGAGCAGTGACAAGTGACTAGTGAGACGTCGCACTACTCACTTTGCGCGTCTCCCTTTCAACAGTGAGCAGTGAGAAGTGAAAAGTTAGCAGTGTGACGTCGCACTTCTCACTCTTCATTTTTCTCTTCTGACTGTAAAAAATTGAGAAGCACGAAGTGAATATTGAGACGTCTCACTACTCATTTCGCGCTTCTCATTTTTAACAATCAGGAGTAAGAAATGAGGAATGAGAATTGAGACGTCTCCCTTCTCACTCCTCATTTCTCATTTTTCAAATGTCCTATTCGGACAAATAACCTATTCGGACAAATGTCTTAATCGGTCCTATCGGTTTTGAGAACCTTGGTAAACCAACTCGGGTAATAAAATAATCCCAGGTAGCACACATGCTGTAAACAAGTTACTCTTGGTAATATACAACCAAATTCAGTCATATATGAGTTGCCGAGCATTTGCCGTGCTCTCAGTAAAGCGTACCATCGGTACTTCGCGTACCTGAAGGAATAAAATAGATCCCATTTTGCGGTCCTTAGCCCCTTACCCAGCAACTCCTATCCCTACCTCCCCGTGGTGCTGGACGGGATACGAGCAACCTTAGGGAAGATCGGGTAACGGTGGGAACTATGGTTGTATGCTGACCGGGAAGGGGAGGGTTTGCTCCTCTCCGGACGTGCAAATCTTACTGAGCGTCTTTTCTCCATGTCTGGATCGGCTCACAACAGCGTTTGTTCTCCATGTTAGGGGCGGCTGATCATCGTCCGAGTTCCAGAGTCCCTCTCTAAGTGAAACTGTGCACCATGGTCCACCGGGAATAAGGAGGAATGGTCCTCCGGAAATATAGGGGGTTTGGTGTCAGGCCCTGCCAGCCAGCAAAAAAAAACTTACGCAACGAATAACCAACAAGAGAGTACGGACCGGAACCATCGGCGAAGACCGCTGCGACGGAAAGGGACTAGCGATTGAATACTCGGTTCGTGGAACTGCAAATCTCTCAACTTCATCGGGAGCACACGCATACTCGCCGATGTGCTTAAGGACCGTGGATTCGGCATCGTAGCGCTGCAGGAGGTTTGTTTGAAGGGATCAACGGTGCGAACGTTCAGAGTTAATCATACCATCCACCAGATCTGCGGCAACACACACGAGCTGAGAACAGCTATCATACTGATGGGCGATATGCAAAGGCGTGTGATCGGGTGGTGGTCGATCAACGAGAGAGTGTGCAGGTTGAGGATCAAAGGCCGGTTCTTCAACTTCAGCATAATCAACGCCATAGCCCACACTCCGGAAGCACAGATGATTTTTTTTTATTCATATATTTATTTGGTAGGCACTCTGTGTTCTTAACCGCTACTGTGCCGTGATCTACTATGGTGTTCTGCTGTACAGAATCCACAGAGAATCTATTTTTAGATATCCATTATACGGTTATTGTTGTCGTTGCCAGTTCATCTTGTCGTGAGTCCATTGTGTTCGTTTGTCCATGTCGAGTATCCAATGATCGTTGCATTGTTCGGTTGCCATTTAATCCGGGTAACGTTGGAGGAATGCCTCCGAGAAGAACAAGTTGTCAGTCGTCATCAGGCAGCCGTGACGGTAAGACGCGCACCCCAAACGCCACCGTACGGGCTGCGGATCCGGCGACTGACGAGGGTTTGGTGGAGGGGCTGGGAATCGAACCCATGACCATTCGCTTATAAGGCGAACGTGTAGCCAACTACGCTACGGGACCCCCTAGCACTGATGATTATAAAGATGAAAGATGCATTCTACGCGCACATGGAACTTGAGTACAACAGCTGCCCAAGCCACGACGTCAAAATCATGATAAGATATTTGAACGCTCAGGTTGGCCAAGAGGAAGAGTTTAGACCGACTATTGGAAAGTTCGCCGCTGAATCTATGACAAAAGGTCGAAAGACAAAAGGTCGAAAGGACAAAACGTCGAAAGACAAATGGTCGAAAAGACAGAAGGTCGAAAGGACAAAAGGTCGAAAAGACAAAACGTCGAAAGGGACAGAAGGTCGAAAGGACAAAAGGTCGAAAGGCACAGAAGGTCGAACGGGACAAAAGGTCGAACGGGACTAAAGGTCGAACGGGACAAAAGGTCGAAAAGGACAAAAGGTCGAAAAGGACAATAGGTCGATCAAGAACAAGTTGATAACAAGTTGGGTGTATTCCAAAAGAATTTATGAAATGCATTCAACTTTAGGCAGAAATAACACACTTATCACATATATCAAAGTTGAAGAATGAGCAATTTTCAAAGAAGGAGTAATTACTATGAAACAATATTATGAATATCTAGATAGTTCTGTTAGAGATAAAAAAGATTGTTGATTTAGGAAATGAATAAAACTTGTATTGCGCGAGACAGAGTTGTCCTATACAGTTGGCAAAAAAGTTGCTCTCAAATTATTTTGAGCAATTAAATAAAATTCATTCAATGAGTGCAAATAATAGATGCATATCTAGGTTTTCTGAATGTCACTTCGATTTGTCAAAATAGTGCACTCCGCAGCCACGCAGGCGCACGCATTGAAAATACACCGGCGTGTAATATACGCCCGTGTATTTGATGTGCGGCGTGCACCATTTTGACACATCGAAGTGACATTTAGAAAACTCAACATCCATTTATTAGCTGTACTCACTGAATGAATTTTATTTAATTGTTAAAAATAGTTAAAAATAAAAGAGCAGAGTTTTTACTAACTGTGTAGGGCAACTCTGGAGCTAGATTAACTCTCTCCGTTCCAGTTCCTTGTTCATTTCGACCTTTTGTCCCTTTCGATCTTTTGATCTTATTGATCTTTAGTTTCTTTCGACCTTTTGTCCAGTTCGACGTTCTGTCCTTTTGTCCAGTTCGACGTTTTGTCCTTTCGACGTTTTGTCCTTTCGACCTTTTGTCCCTTTCGACCTTTTGTGCTTTTCGACCATTTGTATCTTCGACCTTTTGTCTTTCGACGTTTTGTCTTTCGACCTTTTGTTCTTTCGACCTTTTGTCTTTCAACCTTTTGTCCCTAACCCTTCGCCGCTCACCGGCTGACGAACGAAACCGGATGAATTCGTGGAGAAACTTTCAGAGGAATCCCAGGAAGCACTTTTAGCGGAATTACAGGAGGAACCTGGAGGAACTTCCAGAGGAATTCGTGAAGGAACTTTCACGAATTGTCGGAGGAACTGTAGCAGGAATTTCTGAAAGAACTTTCAGAAAAAAAATTGGAAGAGCTTCTGGAAGAATTTCCCGATGAACTTCCGGAGGAGCTGCCGGAAGAATTCTCAGAGGATGAATTTCCGGAGGAATTCCCGAAGGAAATTACGGGATGAATTCTCCCCTTGCCCTGAAGGGATGTTCAAAAAATCTTACAGCTGACTTTGAGGAAGTCTACACCTCCGTAGCCCGATAATCGACTATTCGGCACTGAAGCAATCAAGTCTAGTAAGGAATGCTAAGCTAATAACTAGATGGGAAGAAGTTGCTCTTCAGGACAATATACGTGGATGACCTGTTGATTTAGACGAACTACCAACGATTGAAGTAGAAGATGAAGGATTATTGACGCGGAGGATCGAAATGAAGAATTTGAGCCACACACTGTCTCGCCATTCGAATTCAGCCCAATTGACGCGGGGGCAAGCTTTGGTTGGTTAAAAACATACATTGAAGAGATCGATCGAATGTAGACTAGAGAAGACAATAGCCCCAAGGATGGAAATAAATAAAATGAAGATTAGAGATGTACCGCACAAGGAATCAGCAGGATTTGTGTTGAATCAGCTGTTTGTGGCCCAAGCCACTCGACCCGATATTGCATTTTCTGCAGACTGATACAATGCATTGCGAGCTGTTAAGCGTATCATCCCGCACAAAGATACAAAAGGAACGACAATGGAGAGCTGGCAATGGAGACTTTGATAGTCGCAGATCGACACCACCATTTTACCACAGTCGGTGGTTTAACGATACAAGGAGCCGCCACAGCCTGGAATGTGAAGAAGCAGCATCGCAAGGCAAACAAAAGAGATGATAAATACCCATCGCCATCGAACGATGGCGCCATAGCTAAAATTGTTTCTTTTTTAAGTGAAGGGAGCAGTGAGATGTTCGAATTGAACAGTGAAAAATGAGAAGTGAGATGTTCGAGGTGAGTACAGAGTAGTGAGAAGTGAGAACTAAGAAATGGAAGTGAGTACTTAGTGGTAAGATCTGTGCAGTAAAAAAATGAGAAGTGAGTATTGGAATGTGAGAAATGATAAGTAACAAGTGAGTGGTGAGAAGTGAATGAAGTGAGTAGTAATGAGATGCGATAGATGCAGAGTGAGAAGTAGGTAATGAATAGCGAGGAAAACAGAAGCAAGAGGTGAGAAGTGAAGAATGATAACTGGGATGTAAGAAGCGAGATGTTGAGGAAGTAAAAAGTGAGTGATGAGATATGACAGAAAGAATAAGCAAGAAAAAAGTAGGTAGAAGTAAAAAGGAATGAAGAAAGAAAGATGATGAAAAATGCAATAAGTATAAAAAAAGAAAAAGATGGAAGAAGAAAAAAGGACGAAGGAAGAAGAACGGAGAAAGAAGGCATAAGGAAGATAGAAGCAGAAAGAAGAAAGAAAATGGAGGAAAGTAAAAGAAAGAAGGAAGAAAGCAAAATAAACAAGGGAACTGGTAATGGAAAAGGAAGAAGGAAAAGGAAATATTGAAGAAGAAAAAGGAAATAAGTAAAGGAATAAGAAAGAAGAAAAATAAAAAAAGGAAACGAAAAGAGGAATGACGTAAATTGGAAGGAATGAGGATTCGTTTCATAATCTTCAATTCCATATTAGAGGGGAAGGTGGGTAGACTTGATCCCCGGGGAGACTTGACCACCCCCTGTTTTATCGAGAACTAAAGTAGTTTTGTTCTAGCGTATTTTTTAGTATTGATCCTCTAGACAAATGACCTTTATGTGGTGAGATATTTTTTGGATTGACATCCTTATTTATTCTGCAGGGCGGTTTGTATGTTTTGACCTTCCTAAAGATTTTTTGATTGGGCACGCAAAATTTGAATAACTTTTCATAACAATGACCAAATGCTTTCGTTTTTTCACAGCACAAAGCCATAAATGTGCTTAATGATCTGTACTAATGAAAATGTTAACATTCCATCAAAATTTTTGGATATTTGGATTTGAAGCTATTGCCTCAATATGGGGACATTTAATCCCCCATTAGTCACCCATACAACAAAAATGACGAAAAAATTCAAAAAAATATAAATCTGTTCTCAGGCTTCTAATTTTTTGTAGATTTGACAGATTTGATGAAGGGTTGTCAGGAAAAAATATTTATTTCATAGATATCATAGAAAGGGGATCAAATCTCCCCAAATTTCAAAATTGTATGTGCTGTCGAATTCGATAACAAAAATCGTTCATATATACGCACAGCAATTCGAAAATTGCGCGTATTTTGAAGGAAAAATATTTAAGAAATCTGAGGGCACCTTTCTAATTTTATCAAACCAAGTTCTTGGAGAGGGATCAATTTCCCCCGAATATTTTAAAAGTAGATTTTTGACAGCACTCTAAAAAGTCGATTGTGTATCAATAACAACAATAATTTCAGGACTGTCATACATCAGTAAAGTTAAATACTATATTTCTTAGAGAGTTTGTGTGGAAATCGCGTATGTTTATTTATGTTTGGCTGTGATACATCGGAAAGCAGAAAAGGGGATCAAGTCTACCCAGTCTCCCCTACTTCTCACAAATCACATCCCATTTCTTACTTCTCACTCATCGGTCCTAGGATCTCACTTCCTACCTTTTACTTCCTACTTCTCACTCCTACCTCTCACCCTTTACTCATCACTTTTCACCTATCGCTTCTTCTTCACTCACTTCTCACTTAGCCGTTCTCATTTCTCGTTTCTCAATTGTATCTTCTTATCTTCTTACTTCTCATTTCTTAATTCTCATTTCCTGCTCCTCACTTTGCACTTCTCGCTTCGAATTTTTCCTTTCTCAGTACTCCATTTTCACTTCTCACTTTACACTGTTCTCTACTCACTGTTCACTATTCTTTTCTCGCTTAGCACTTCTCACTTCTCAATTCTCAATTCCCACTTTTCAGTTCTTACTTTTCACTTCTCATTTATTTCTACGGAAGAAGGTGAACGAAGGAAGAAACGGAAGAAAGTAGAAGGAAGAAGGAAGAAAGTAGAATAAACATGAGAAAGGGCAAAGGAAAAGCAAAAAGAAAGAAAGTAGAAAAAAGAAGGAATCATCTACAAGAAAGAAGAAAATGGGTGAAGGAATTATTTAAAAAAGACAGAATTTTTTCACAATTTTTTATACTCACATCTCACTTCTTTACCTTGATGAACTTACCTTTAGGATAAAAAATCACGTTAATAAAGTTAAAAAAAATTCTCACTTCTTCCCAGTCACATCCAACTCCTCACTTCTCATTCCTCGGTCCTCAGATCTCAGTTCTCACTTACCACTTCTCATTACTCTTTTCTCACTTCAGGTCACACACACTCCGCATATCTCACTTTTCACTTCTTACTTCCTACTTTTCAATTCTCACTTCTTACTTCTCGCTTCTCACTTTGTTCTTCTCACTTTTTACTTCACACTTTTCACTTCTTACTTTCCACATCTCTTCCACGTACTTTCCACATTTTCAATTCTCATTTCTTACTGCTCACTTTACTGCTTTCTGCTTTACTCTCCATTTCTTACTGCTCACTACTCACATCCTAGGATAGTATGTGCCAATTAGTCATTAAAAATCGTACCGATTTTCTGTCAAAATCGTACCGGTTGCTAATGGGGGGAGATTACAATCGATTGCTTCGATCGGCGGTATTACATTTTTAAAAGGGCAACTTATTGTTACCTTGGCCGTGTTGCTGGGTAATTAAATTGAAATTTATGACAAAATTCAAAAGTTTGAAAATGATATGGAAATGCTAATATCATCTTCCAAACTTGGACGTACATGTTCATGATAGAATTAGAGACGAAAGTATAGAATTGATTGTTCCGTTAAGATACGGCAGGCATGAAGAATGTTTTTATAGAAGTCGATTTGAAAGCGAGCGGAGAGCAATATTTGTGATGGCACATATCACACGACCTTCCTTCTGCCAAGCTCCCTAACACTCACGAAATCATTAATTTAGTTCAAAAGTTTGTTTTTTGATTTTTTGGATAAAATGAATTTATGCTAAACTGCAAATTATGTATGCATGATTGTCAATTTAAAATTTGAGGAATTATCAACCAATTTGTTATCCATTTCACTGTAAAACTTATCTTATTCCATGTAAAAACTTTTGGCTGATAGTACGTAGCATCTTTTATTACGCATAATGGAAGGCGGATTCCGCATAAAAAATATTCGGAAGCACTGGACACCACCTCGTTGAAGCAACTGACTGAGGAAACAACAAGGCAGTCGCAATTCAATTGTCACATCCTATCCTAGCTCACATCTAACTTAACACTTCCTAATTCTCAATTCCCACTTCTTACTTTTCACTTCTCACTTTCCTTTTCCCACTTTTCGCTTTGAATTTCTCACTCCAACTTCTCACTTTTCGTTACTCACTTTTCACTACTCCCAATCTAAGCTATTTTTTAACTATTCGAATAAATAGCTTTCGGTCAAACGGAATTCAACCACATGGCTCGACACCGTGTATATTGTGCATGTGAACCGTTTCTTACAACATTGAGTTAGCGAGGTGAAAATGCATTGGAAAATTACTCCGACTCAGGGAATATCGGGTATGGGAGGTATCGACTTACGGAGAGAACGGAGCATGCTAGATTCAAGGGACTTTGAATTTCATCGAGTAAGGGAAAATATCGAGTTACAGAACATGGAGTAAGGGAGAGTTCTCTGTTTTATATTTCAAGTTGTACGTTATACCAAAGTTACTCTTATTAGGCCTGGATGCGGAGTTTCCACAACTGTTGTTCAAACCGACTGAAGACTAGTGTGAGAGAATTCGATCACTAACAGTAAATACGAGTTACGACTCCATAAAGAAAAATAGCATAATCATTCGTAAGCAAATAGTGTATTTGCAGGAATTTTTCAATTTATCAAGCATCAGGATAAATTCATCGAATTTGGATCTTGTTTCTTCACTGTCTCCGCAACAGACGGGTAATTAGGTAAATTGTCAAATTTCAATAAGAGATGTCATGCGATGTTTACATATCTGCCCCTCTTATTTTCTATAGAAATGCGAAGGATGAAAGGCATGCCACAAAAATCTCACCAATTTTTATTCCGTGACAGCGACTCAAAGTGTGCCATATCTGCTTCTTTATTGTACCTCTTTCAACTCGGTACATTAAAGGAATATGAATAATTTATCGACTAGTCATTGTTCTTACCATATATTTATTAAAATATTTTAGAAATTTTAATTTCAAAACAAAGCACAACATCCTTTTACGAGACGAGCCAGCCTTGGGCTGAAAGTCTCGCTAATAAAGATATATGAAAAAACATCCTTTTATGACTGCTTTTCCTGCGAATTTGATTTAAGAACTAACGATAGTTTCATCTGGTCGTCTGGTGTAGAAAAAGGCACTTTGCTCTCTGTCTTATGACGACCAAGACCTTTTGCAGTACTGGATTTGACACCCTTCCCTGTCAGCATAATTTCCACCCTAAGGTTGCTCGCGGAGGGTAGGGAGTTTCTGGGTGAGAGGTAAGAGGTTTCATCTTCTTCAATGCTTCAAAGAGGTTTCATCTTCTACTATTCAACTGAAACAGTTAAAAATTCGAAGCATTTCGCCATTGGATGCCATTGCATGAGTATGTATGTATCTTGTGTGGCAAGTACAATGGATACACTAAACATGCCAAAATGATATTAGCAATTCGATGCCATTGGGTGCAACGCTAACAGGAGACCTGGTAATGGGTGACGAACGGCGAAAAGGGGTCTATTTTATTCTTCCAGGTATGTGGAATACCAACCGTATACACAACAAGCATTTACTTTCATGTTATATAACTTTCTTTGGCAAACTAATCTCGATGAAACTTATATTGTTGGAGTTGGAATCACAGAAAAAGGAGAAATCCTTATAGTTCCTACATTATTTCTTACATTTTTCAATTCAGTTACAATTGTCTTTTATTTGATTCATACTGAAATGCATAAAATCCAGCATAAGAAGCATCAGCAGTGATGATTGAATAATGAATAAATTAGGATAAATGATTGAGGAAACCGAAATCGCAACTCACATGAAAGTTTTTTTTATTAAATTTTCTCGAATTTCAATCGTCTCTTATTAAATTCAATACTGCAACCCGGACCATCCTCATTCACTGTCGCTTTAAACCATTACGGGCTATTTTATTGCGGCACCACACAGCCCGGCAATCCAAATCCGGCACCGATTCATCATTGTCTAATTAAATTTTCCACGATCTGAGCACTGAGCGCCGAAAATTTTCGTCGTTTACATCATCGAGCACTCGCACGCATAAAAAGTTATGCTCATACTGATTCCGGGTACACCTAACCGAGTTACGGTCCACTCCACCCGTTGTCATCGTCGTCTTGGCCGGCGGGCCTGTGTTTTATTAGATTCATCATTAACCTGCGTGCACCCATAGGAAACTGTGCATTACTCGGTGCTGACTGGCCCTCCGAGGGAAGCCACGCCTCAATCGCTCTGCTCAGGCGCGCGCCCAAGTAAGCATTTCATGCAAGAAAAGAGCTCCATTAAGGTGAAATTTTCACCGAAAAGTGACCATGCTTATGCAATAGTCCGATATAGACAAGAAAACTTAAAAACAGAAAACCTCACCTACCTACCGTGCACGGTCAGTGCCAGCCGAAGGGTGCCATATCGGATGAATGGAAAATTTGCCAGAAATGATCGACTAGAGATATCTACCAATCAGCATCGCTAGTTAGCCGGGGGAAAATGCATTGAACCGTGGGCTATTGCACAGATACATAAGTGGCTCTCGAGGGAGAAACTTTTTCCAGCGGTAATGGATAGTATTGGTAACCAGTAATTGATTTCCCAAATTTTAGGTCGACTTTTACCCAATGGTAATTATTGTGCGGAGATGATGCACGAGAGATAGCAATGCTTTATGGAGGGACGAACATTTAAGAAATTTTCAACTGCGTTAGTGTTAGATAGAAAACACTTTTCCGAACCGGAATTTCCTAGAAACCTTGAGTGTTTTTATTAAGAACCGACAAATCAGGATTACGTTATGATGGGGGAATGGAGGTGCGTCGCTACTGAAGACCGCAACATCTGTGAAGAAATCAAAGGCAATAGTTTCCATGTTATTACAATATTTCGCAATATTTTCAACAATTCTATAAGTCTGTATGTATGCTGAGCTACGAAGTGGTAAGATTCCATGCAACGTCAATATGATTATGTTTCTATGAATCTGTCTAGGATTTAATTCGCAACATTTTTTTAGTTCCAATAGCACTTCCTTTCCATCATAAATATTCAAATTAAGCAAGCAAGTCAGATAATCGATTTGAATATATCACTTGTAGACCTGACAGTTGGAGTGCCATCAACATCTTCATATCCATTTTACTTGTTTGAGCATCAATCTTCGAGTGCAATCATTTGCTCATGCCTGCGCCACTTGGTTCAACATATTTTAGTATGCTAATTGCAATCTCTTTAATCAAAGCATAAATAAATTTCCTCATCTCTTCCTTCACGGGTACAAGTTAACGGTGGAGCTAATACGATTTGGCGCGTTCACCATTTTCCAGGTCCCATACGATGGGGCCCCTATTGTCTCACTGATTTGAGGTTGTTTTTCACACGACTGCACTGGCGAAATGTGTTAGGAAATTAAAATTCACATGCACGTGAGTCCGCAACGCGTGTTGGGTGAAATGCAACTTGCAGTGCAGAATGTCATCGGAGGTCGATGGTACACTAATTATGGAGGTTGTGAATGTTTTGAACGTGTGTACGAAAGTTCACAATGGACTTCCTCATGATTGACAAAAAAAATCTATGCACTTATCAATTGATGTATCATTGAGTTGGATAGAAGTTTGAATGCTGATATAGCATATTTATTACCATACTTTTACCACAGATATTTATCGTATTTTATAATATCTCCTAGTTGCTTTTATTATCATCGTTGGCTGTTATCGAAAGAAGTGTGTATGCATAAGTAAATTCGGTCTTATATAAGATATTGCGACGGATAGTGTTTGGAACATCTTATCATAAAAAAGAACCTGGCTCATGGTTTGATTCGAACACAGACCTGAATTCAAGTAAATTTAGAAATCGTTAAAATAATGCCTCCTAAATTGTCTCTCCGAGCATTTACCCATCTGCGTTGAAATTAAACCATTAAAACAGCAGACAACTGTTGCAAAAGCCTTTTGCTGATTGATTTATGGCTATATGTAAACAAAAACAAATCTGTTAATTATACAACCCATCTATGCTGCGGTGAGCAATGATGGAAAAAGACAAAAAAAAGACTTACCAAGCATTTCTCCTGCGGGGTCACTGTGAACTGCAATGGTGGAAGAAAAACAAGTGCATCGCTCCGGCCCGACCGCGCCGTGCGCTCTCGCGCATCTCGCACGAAAGAGACCGGCACTAATCCGGCCGACGAAAAAGGCGGAAAAAGTTAGCTCGCTTGTGTGGCCAAAAAAGCATACGGATTTTCGCGCGCTCGGATTGCTGACTTTGGTTTGGGAACTAGGGGTATGCGATATGAAAGGGAAATGACACATGGTTTTAGGCTATCAACATGTTGTCGTTCGAAATGCCGAACTTCTGAATAAATCAGGAAGAGTCTCACTTACAATATAGATGACTCTTCCTAGGAAATGCATTATTTTGCCGACGAAATTTTGAAAATTTTCTCAAGGGTTATGGATTTTTTTTTTAATTCAGGAGGAAAATTTTTTTTGGTGGAATTTTACCCATTCAACATTTTGGTACGTATAGCTGTAAAGCTGTATAGTATACTAATGTAGAACGGGGGTTCCACAAGGTAGCAACCTGGGGCCGATCCTATTTCTTCTTTTCATAAATGACATCTCTAAGCTACCTTTGAGAGGAAAACTTCGACTTTTTGCGGATGATACTTCTGTATTTTATGAAGGTAACGCGATAGATGATCTGCAGAGACAGATAAAACACGACGTCGCCCTACTGAATGAGTTCTTTAGCTCGAACCTTTTGTCGCTGAACCTCAATAAAACTAAATACATGATATTCCATTCACCCTGGAAAAGTCTACCCCCACATGATGGTATTGAAGTTAATGGATATCAAATTGAGAAGGTGACAGAATACTCGTTTCTTGGACTCACGCTGGATCCGTCGTTAAAATGGATAGCCCACGTAAACAGGCTCAAAAGCAAGTTGAGCTCAATCTGCGGAGTGTTCAAAAAAATAGCAAATTTCTTACCGAGGAAGTGGTTAGTCAGGCTATACCACGCACTATTCCATAGCAGACTACAATATCTTGTTGTTTGCTGGGGTTCAGCAAGTAAATCTGTACTGAAGGAGCTACAGGTTATTCAGAATAGGTGTTTGAAAGTAATATACGGAAAACCATGGAGACATCCAACAATCGACCTATACATGAATTGCGAAGACTCAATTCTTCCAATAAAAGCACTTTATAGTTACCAATCCCTTATGCAAGTTTGGAAAATTATCAACGAAAATTCAACACATCACAATACGTCCTTAAGAAGAGTTTCAAGAGTTCGGGATTCGAGGCAGAATGGAAACTTAGTTATAGGTCGACTTAACACTGAGTTTGGCAGGAGAAAGTTTAGCTATACCGGAAGTAAACTGTTCAACGAGTTGCCTGCTATGTGCAAATCAGCTCCAAATCTCAACCACTTCAAGCTGCGAACGAGAAAACATTTGAAAAGAAACCTTCCTCGCTACATTATATAAAATTGAGTCATTGGCCGTTACATTATTTAAGCTAGTAGTCGCTTGACGATTCAATTATTCTGTATCTTCTCTTATCGCCACCAGCCACCACCAGCCACCACCATCTGCCATCACCCACCACCAACTGCCCGCCACCCAACGCCTACCGCCAACCACCCACCGCCCAACGCTTACCGCCATATCATATTAGTATTATAACTAAGGATAAATGAAAGTGAAATTTACTTCCTTCAAAGAGATATTAAATCTCACTGGAAGTGTTCCTTTTGATGTAAACAAGTTGAAAAGAAGAGGAGGTTTTATGCCTTTGGGAGAAGGATGTTTGTATGATTCCACTCCCAGGGGCTTTTCCCTGCTCCAAATAAATAAATAAAATAAAAAAATAATACAGTCGACTCTCTACATCTCTAAATCTCTCCCTATGTCGATGATTTCCTCGATTCCTTCAATCTACACATATTTGGGCATTTTACACCTCGATAACTTCCCTCCTTATCTCGATATCTCTCTATCTCGATGTGTTCTGATCATATTTTGTTCTGGATTCACTCTCCTTATGTCGATATGTTCAAATTTTTGGGGTATTAGACCATCTGTGGACAATAACTAACATATCATGAACGAGATATGACATTTGTTTTGTTGTCGTTTTTCAAATAGTTGTTGTTTTTCATAGGATCTAGTACCCATTTCAATTTTCCTTCAAATCCTTGATCTCTCATCTTGATGGTTCCTTCAATATCGAGATTTGGAGAAGCGACTGTATTACTTTATTTTTGTGGATCAGTTCTTTACTTGTCTTGTCAATCCAAGGCCAGAAGGAGGGCCACCCGACGGTCCAACCTAGGGACCTTCCAGAAACGAGGTTTATTGTATTATAATAACAAATTAAAATTAATTAGGACAGAATACTTAAAACTAGGACATCAAAACCCGATAAAATATTGGCTGACGATAAAACTGTTTTAATAAACAAACAGGACGCTGCGTAAAATGTCACAGGATTATGATCTATCCGAAACCCAGTCCTCTCCTTCCGAAAAAACCAGCTAGTCTACTGGATTTTGTAAAAACACAGGATCTATCGATAAAGGTATGTTACGTGGCTTCCTAAACTTTGATTGGTGGTGTTTTTATGGCTGGAACATTGAATGAAGTTTAAAACGAATTATGTTCTGATCTCCAGGGTAATAAATAAATTAACGCCAATGTAAGTGAGACCTATCCTTCAACTGTTTTGTTCAAGCCGCTGTGTTTGGTTCACCATTAACATATACTAGATAAACGCAGAACATCCTGGACTACAGTCCAGATTGGATCGCCTCTTGAAGGTAGAGCGCACTATCAATGCTTCGGAAATAAAAATTTCGATTGCATATTGTGCAGTGACATCAGAAGACACGGCAGTTCCTAGCACCATTGCGAAAGCAATCCAAACAATTTATGTGGAAGGGGAGGACGAGCAAGTTGAAGCCACCCTCAGTTGGTCATAGAGCTGTAATTAATTTCTGTTTGATCACCGAGATGGGTGGGTCTTAGAGCCCCTGGAAGGTACCAGGAGAAGCCCGTTCGCTTCCGGGGGTGGGACTTACACGCGGGTTATGATGCCCGGGAGGCACAGGATGCCAACTAAATTTGCTGATATAGCCCTTCGTTTTTGAGAAAGCAGACGAGGGCTGCTAAGCTGGCGATATCATCAGCCAAAGCATCGAGGGGATTCCGAAGCTGGATTGGGTAGTGTCGAACTTTGGACACCGACAAATCACATGTTCGACGGAGTTCAACAGCTTAAATATTTCGAAAATGGTCTGTAGATGGGCATGTTATTCCAGGGAGCTGTTGATCCCTTAACCTCCCGTAGCTGTGTGGAATTGGAGACCACTGGTTCCCCCAATCTTGACTGACGATCCTTTTGATACAGGTTTTGGCATCAGCCAGGGGAAGCGACGTGGTGAAACGCCGGCCTTGGTGACCTACACCAGCCAGATTGTCAGCTGTAACATTCCCTGGCACTCCACAACGTCCCGGGATCCATGCAGAGGTTGTGGATTGTTGTACTTTGGCGAGAATGTCCTGAATCCATGGGTGTCTTGGGTGATCGCTTTAAAGCGCAGCAATGGCACTTGTGGCGTCAGTCAGGATTATGATAGGTTTGATGGAGGGTGTAGTGGCAGCGACAGGCAGGGCCGCGGTTTAGGCCGAAAAATGCGGCATTGCTTGGGAAGACTATTTCTTACTGTTAGGTTACTACCAGTGACTCCTATTCCGTGTTTAGCAACTCAGCCACTGACCTACGAAGAGTCTCCATATTGTCTCCTCTTTTAAAGTGCAAGCTCCTCGCTCCTTGTCAGTGGATCCTAGTCGTTGGGGGGAAACGGACGCCGGGTACCGCGCACAGAATCCGGTTCCCTTCAATAAGCAGAGGGATCCTGTGATTTCCTTCAGTCGAAGCGGTGAAGGAGGCAGCCTTGAGGCATATAGCAGTCAGAATGTGGTGGCGAAGTGGCAAGATGCCTGCCTCGGCGCAGGCAGACTCGGCAGGTGTTGAAGGTAGGAGTCCGGAGGCGATTCGAGCATATATAACTTTTATGGTATGCAATGCAGGTGAGTTCAAGACCGTACAGAAGCCGTCTGTCTATAATTGCTTCTCCAATGCGGAGACGAATACCCCTGTTGCTGATCGTGGGGCTTTGAAAGGATTTGGATTAGATTAACCCTGGTGCGATGGTTGACTTTGAAGGAGCGGAAATGAACCAGAAATGTGAGGCTTGTCGATGGAGACGCCGAGTACTTTAACAATTTTGCGGTTGTGGATGGAATATTTCCCCAACTTGATGCGCGGTCCTGACAGTTGATGCCTCCATTGACACACTTGACCGCGTACGCATTTGCTGGCGCTCATGCTAAACCCTGGCGGCTGGCAAAGTAGGTTCCGGGTTGACGTAACTGACCCGCCATTCGTCTGGAAAGATTTGGCCCAACCAGGCTTGGCTGACTGAATCCAGAAATAGGGCTTTAGCGGGAAGGGGAAGGCTTTCGATCATCGGGTAGTCCATCTGGTCGAGAGGAATTTCGGTGGACAGCTCGGCGGCAGAGAAAGCCTGGTTGAATGAGGAGTTGGACAAGTCCGGGGGACTTGAAAGTCCTCGATGGAGCAGGATCTGGTGGTGATTGTCGTGTCAGTAGGAGACTGCTGCATCCGAATCAGCCATCTCCAGCTGCTGCTCGATCCGCAACAGCTCGGAAGCACTACTACTTCCCGCGAAATACATCACAAAACTGAAGGCTAATTCAGCTCATCTGTCACCCTCACATTTGGCACTCGTGACCAATGTATATGCCATCTTATTCAGTATATATATATTTTATCATACCCATCTCAATCCCTACAGTGATGAAGCAATTGCTTTTAAAATACTTCACGAGAGCGTTACGTATGACTCTTGATATAGCTTTTATAATTCATTTAAACTTATATAATGCCCAAATACGTATCAATCATTGAATCAAACTACCTAAGCAACCAAAAGTTCAGATTTTACTTAAATTTGTTCTCAACCGAACCAATTGGTTCACTTTTGGTTCACATTGAGTTCCAAGCGCCTTAACGGAACTTCAAAGTTCACTTTTGCGCTCCCACCATACAAAAAATACTTAAAATGCGAGCTGATTAAGCCAAAGCATCCCCTCTTATCCGAACTTTTGGTTGCTTGGGAAAGCTAAGCTAGCTTTCCGGATGTATTCACGGCCATTGAATTCTGCTTATTAAGCATTTAATGATTATCTACCGTGAAAATTAGAAGAGAAAACTTTTCCAAAAAACTCAAAGGTGCAGCTCTTCTTTTGCAATCAACCCTTTATGTAGGGGAAACTGGACACACGTGATCCCCGGGGACACATGATCCCCCCCCTGTTTTCTCGTAAACTAATCACATTGTTATACCAGTGATATGTGCAAACGAATCCGCTAGATAGATTATTGAATCTGAGTAACATTTGATATTAGTTACTTTATGTATATGGGTTTTAGAGAGGTTTTATTATTTAAGCATTCTCAATCCTTTTTTTCTTCAAAGGAGAAAAGTTTAATAACATTTAATATGTCCAACCAAAACTTACCAAATTTTTACTGGACAAAGTTTTATTATTGTAGAGTTGAATAAATTCATTCAATTAACTATTGCTTATTTTCCATTGAATACAAAAAACAAAACAAGATAAATACTCAACATGGACACACTTGATCCCCCACAGTTTGGACACACTTGATCCCGATATTGCATATATTAAGGCGTTTGTTGTATACCATCGCATATTATTGTATTGTATGTAAATAAATTGATCTGTTAAAATTCTTTTCTAGTTAAATAGTATAAATAATTATATTTCTCTTTAATTTTGTCAATCAGACAATACACGCGCAATTTGAATTTCTCAATATCCTTATTTCATTAACCAGAACAAAATGTAGTTGAACATACTTAGTTTGATTAGGCTCACCTCTGGAGAGGGAGTTGATTAGTTTTATTAAATGCATTTTAACATTATTTTCAATGAAAAAGAGTCTATATTAAGCTTTGAAAATACTCAACAAATCACAGGGCTTAAAATCAGTATTGTTCGATCTGGTATTATTTTAGGAGATAGGAGGATAGATAGGAGAAGTTTGCTTACAATCACCATTTAGGGGAAACTGGGGTAATATGCACCCTCGGGGCAAAACGACCCTTTGGCATTTTTGAATACATTTTCGGCAGTTTTTCGAGAGTATTTACTACAGTGCATGTAGTTCGGATCTCGAACTACCAGTTCAGTAGTAAACATTCTTGAAAATCACTCTGGAACACCGCTAAAAATGCCAAAAGGTCGTTTTGCCCCGAGGGTGCATATTACCCCAGTTTACCCTATTTGTAAATCTTCTTAAAGATTTTTTAATAATAGGCTCATTCAACATCTTTTGATCAGTCGTTTAAGAGAAATCGCATTTGTATAATAATAACACGCACTACAAAAATGATGATGCGTGATAGTACCATATTGAAGTATGAAATCATCATCCTGGTATGATCACGGTTGTGTTATTGGTAGTAGTCTGGCGATCTCGATGTACCGTCGTCGGGGAGGCAATGGGTCAAATAGGGGTGAGAATGGGTCACTGTTTCAGCTACTTAGAATGCTTGTAGATTAGATTGAATGCATCTGAGGGCAAGAAGACCAAAATATAAGAGACCATTTTGAACAATTTTGCTCTACTACCTCTAAACTGCCGGTGAGAACGATGACCCATTCTCACCCTCAGACCCATTGTCACCCCCGATGGCGGTATCACAGTCTTTTTTTATTGGTCCCAAAACAGGTACCGTCAACTGGGGGGAAGATGATCATTGAGGTGAAGATGATCATTTGATGTGTCAGTCAAAAGTGCCAAATTTTTTTATGAAACGGTAGTCAACAATATTCTCCGCTCAACTAATGTTACCGCTAGGTAGAAATCCGAGTTTTTCGATTATAATCATGAAAATGTATTTTATGGAAGAAAGAGAGAGATAGTCATAAATGACGCTATTTTCGTTTCAAATATTGACTTCGTAGACTTCTTTACGTAGTAAATTCAACATTCATACAAATAACCTAGTGTATTTTGACTACTAGGTCATAATGATTTTAGTAGAGCTGTCTTGATCAACTTCACCCCAAACCAGATTACTCAAAAAATGTGTGATAATTTAATTTATTTTAATAAATGCGAATGCATTTCAGAAAACTAAAGTTGTTGATTATTGCAACGTATAGCAGTACATGTTTTAAAAATATTTGTTTCGATTTAAAATGTAAACACACATTGTTATTGCATGTTTTGTCTTAAAAATGATCATCTTCCCCCCAGTTGACGGTACTCAGGGATGGCCATGGCATTTGCAGTGTGGCCAATTTTCAGATATTTAGTAGAATAATTAGATTCTAAAATTACAAAGATATATTTATGTATCGATCAACCATTTTTGGTATCATAACTGTATCAAACACAAAGAGAGATCCTCTTGGGAACATCATGGTTGTCGTGATATTACCACTGTCTTAGTGGAGTGAATGGTTAGAAAAAAAAGTGGAGTTAGTGGAGAAAATGGCCAATTTTGTTGCTATAGCAGACATTCTATCTGTCACTATTACTCTATTCGAGAACTAAAATACTTGCCTTGCTTGATACCCACAATATTTAATTTTCGCACGACTGATATTACGGCAGACTATGAAGAATTATTAGGATTTGAGGCTAGACCAATTTAACGTTTCATTGGACTTGGAAGAACCTAAACATGTTCAGCTCATAAAGGGATCAATTTCCCCCTATATGGGGATCAAGTCTCCCGCAAGTTTTGAAAATGCCAAATTTTCTATCTTTCGGCAAAATCGATTTTTTGGTAACTTTCATGAACAAATAATTGCTTCCAATGACGTTTTTGAATAGCTTATTAAATTCTTTATCAAGTTCATCAAGAAGCGTGAAAATCTGTACATGTTACATCGAGAAATATCCTAAACAAAAAGTGGGGATCATGTGTGTCCAGTTTCCCCTATGTATGTATGTATGTAGTTAGCCACCATCCTAGCTTGAGTCTTGCTCTGCATGCGGTTCCACGTAACAGTTAGGTCAAATTTCAATATCATTTTGAATTCAACATATTGCTGTATGAAGGGCCAAAAATGGGGGTGGTGGACCTGTAAGCAGAGACACTTACACGAAACCCACGGGAAAATGAGCATGATCCAACAAAAAGAATAATGAAATTTGCAAGGGCGCGTCAACTGGTTAACAACTGTTGGAGATAGAAATAATAGACGCGAACGACTAATATTTCCCTTCCTTGACTCCGATTGGCTACCACTTCATTGTTCAGTTGTAACTTCATAGATGCCTTGATGCACCCCCCCAACCCTATTTCATATATTTATAGTCAAATCAATTATATTGTATAGGAAACTAGGCATGTGTGTAGAATATATAAAAAAGTGATATGGCAGAAAATCCTAGAACGCTACTCTGCTTCAATACTTTACTCTGAAAAATTATTTTCATTGTAAATTTACGGTGGTGTTCCAGTGTACAACTATTTCCTGCAAGCACAACGTAATACGGTGATGTTTTGGTTCAAGGATACTGCTATTAAGGGTATGCGATAACACACTTTTTCCTAACGAAACGAATCGAAACGAAATATAGATTTACTTCCGAGATTTCGAAACGATACGAAACCAAGGTTCATTGAATTCAAAATTTTACGAAACGAAACGAAATTTTAATTTTTTTCCGCGGAATTTTTTTTGAGTTGGTTTTATATTATATATACGCAATTCTAATTTAACTTTTTCGAAGCTAAATATCTGTTTTGCAACCAATAGAGTTATAATTACAGAAGAAGTAGTGTGTGATAAATTGCCGCGTTCCAGTTTATATACTATTGGCGATAAGGCGATACCCCAGCATAAAAAAAATCTAATTATTCTTGCTTCGAAGTTTCTAATTCATTACCAATAACGATGCTGGTCACGTCCTTACAGTCTACACATTTTTGAATTTGAGCACATTTGAGTAACTACTTAACCAAATCGGTCCAAATTGAGCTGCTAGGGTTGACACTTATTGTTATGAGAGACAGAGGAATGCACTGCATATTCGTGAGCGCCACGGGAAAGAAATCGTTGGTTAGTTGAAAAGGTAATTCATGTGAAGTCACCTTGGTAAGCGACTAAACGAAGTTATTTTGGAAACCCGAAGACGAAAACCGTGTTTCAAATCAATCCGACGCATAATCATTGTGCTTCGTTTAATAAACTTCTACAACACGATCGATTCTGCACTACATAATTTTGTGCTCTTCGATGCAGACATTATTTTTTTCATCTCGTATTCTCCCGCACTAGCTAGCATGACCAGCATCAAGACGATCGATAGCACACTGATTAAAAAAGTTTGCTCGCGAGGCAGATTTTTTTCAGTTTGCGTTTCCTAGACTAGCTCCCGTCCCGTGACCAGCAACAACACCATCGATTCTGCACTCATATTGTGCAAATAGTCAAATAATATCACAGAGTTTAAATCTTGGGGGCTGTATGTACATTTCGATGATTCGCCGAATATTGACTGTTGTGTGGAGTACCTTCAATCCTCTGAACTTTTTATTCTTACTTTTAAGTAAGATTCTAATTGTTGCTTGAACTAAAACTTGCTGCTGTAAAACGTTGCATTACTTTTTTCTTAGGGCCTTCCTAACTCTTAAGCGGTGCTTACTCTTGTGCTTAAACCTGATTTGAGGACTAAGCGGAGGTGAATAAATTGACCTTTAATAACAAAGAGGCGCTAAAAACTTAAAAAGGCCCTAGGAATCCACGCCCCGACTTTGCCACTTTAATAAAGTTATACTTATCTGATTTATATCCAATTAAATTCACACTTTAAGCCTGACGTCTTAAATATTGAGTCGGATCACTTTTGTAAAACATAAGATAGAATAGTTAAAAATACTTTACGTTTTCTTTTAGATATTTCAAACAAAACACCGAAGACGTTTCATAGAAGAAAACTAAACACGTATGTGTCGACTCATAATGGGATTATGTAGTAAGCGTTAATAGAAAAAGCTGTATAACATAAAAATGTAAAATCATAAAGCTGTTTTTTATGATTTTGTTCAGCGGCACAGCCAAATTTTTTGATAATATAAAGTATGGTTCAAGTTTGAATTTGTTTCGAAATTCCGTTAAATTTCGTTAGAAGCTAGTTTTTTGTAGCGAAATTTTTGTAAATTTACGAAACGAAACGAAATCGAGAAATCAGATTTCGCTATGCTCAAATTTCGCGAAATTCCGCGGAATTTCGTTTCGAACCACCTGAAACGAAATTTTTCGAAATACCGCATATGCTTAACTGCTATATCACTGGACCTCGGGCCTGTATCAGAACAATAATACCAGACGGCATAACAAGTGATTAATCCACTGAAAAAAAAAAAAATTATACAATATACACGCAAGAGTTAATCCAAAGATAATGAATTCTACTTTTGATCCGGTGCATGAGGATTCCAGGCGATAAACATTCTAGACCATTGGATATAAATTAATATGAAGAAATCGCAAGTAATGAAAATACACACAATTACTTAACAAGTAGATGGAATTTATGCAACATATTAAATAAATGAAAAAAAGTTTAAAAAAATATAATAAATGTATTCTTTATAACGAAGGAACCATCGAGCAAGGGAATATATAAAGCTACATAATATAAGAAGAGTTAAACTTATTGTATGAACTATATGGAATATGGATGTTCTAGTCCTAGATATGTAATTGGTTTTGATAAAATTAGTAAGTTTGTTATATGTAAATTGCTCAGCTTCCTGCTTCAATTCTCACTTGTCCTATGGCTTCCCTAAAATGTTCAGTATCGATCTGTACGAAAGTTAAAAGCCAATATCTTCCGATGTACTCACCCAAATCACTAATATACATACTGTATATTTATTTGTCAATACTAGTTATGAACAATATGAAATAAAATTTATCTATTTGTATTTACCAATAAATTGAATATCATAAATTATTCATTGCAATTTGCAACAATATAATACATGTTTTGGCCCCATGTAGATTAACTAGCACAATAATACTAAAATAGTAATTTTTGTACTTCGTAAAATCAACATTCGATACATCGCACATACCCCTACAGGGAGCTCTCTGGTTCGCTCTTTCTCTCGCTCTCCATGCCTTGCCACAGCAAAGCCGCGACGCGCGCGCGATCGCGAGATTTTGAACCTCGTCGCATAGTTGGTACTGAAGACTTGGCCCACCGCCGCCGCCGCCGTTACTTTGGTGGAAAAGGAAAAACTAACGTTCGCCTCATATAAATATGACGTTGTTTTTTGAACTCAGCATCAGTGATCTTGCAACTGTGATCCGGAGTGCTTCCAGAAAAGAAGAAATCCTTAGCCCAAAAATTTAAGCCCGGAAAGGACCTCTCCTAGGCGAGGTGCGTTGTGCTGTGTTGTGATCGAAAAGCGATTCAAAAGGACTTTTGTGGTCGCAACAAGAAAAACCAAAAAAGACACAAGAAAAATGAATCCAGTGTTACGATCGGTATGTGCCGTAGCGGTGCTAAGTGCGGTGGTTCTGAGTGCCACAGAAGATTACCAAAGCCAAGGATTACGTGCCATCGGGCGGGTGTACGACGAGTGCTCCAAGGCCGAGGCCGGTTTCTCGCCCTGTCTGAAAAAGCGCGCCATCACCTTCATCGACCGGTTGAGCCGCGTCGAGGCCCTCACTGTTGGGGACGTGAAAATTGTTCGTAACGAACGGGCGGCAACCGTTGAAAGCAAACCCCTCACGGAAGCCGAACTGGAGCAGAGTCTGCCACGGGGTCTGGAAGCACGGGATGAAGCACTGACCAACATCTTGCTGGAGAAGATTGCCGGAGTGTTCAGCAGCCGGACGATTCAGATTAGTCTGCCCAAGCTGTCGAGCGACGAGCTTGGCCGCGGGCTGGAAGAAGGTGTGTATTTTGGGTGGTATGCGGTGTTTGGAAAAGAGGGAAAATCTATTGATTGGATTACGAGATGATCATAGTGATTGGGGAACGAACTGATTGAAAGTGATTGCAGGGGTTTGCAAAAGAACTGAAGTGTTTCATTAACTCAAGAAGTGAAAGTTAAGAACTGGGCAAAGATCGAACAACTACCTTCAAAAACATGAAGTGTGATAGAAAAATAAAGTGTTCATAAATTAGTACGACAAACGGCAGAGATAAAAACATTCAGCATAACAGAGAATTAGTTTCTATAGAAATACTGAGTATACTCACAAAACATTGCTCAATTCAGCAGCACCGAATCTGTGAATTTAAAGATCTTAGGGGTCTCCACTTAGCCTTGCTAGCAAAGGCGTAGGATTACCAATCCGGAAATGACGAGTTCGATTCTCGGACCGATCTAGAATGTTTTCGGGTGTGAATTTTTTTCTATTCCGTAGGCATAGTGTATTCATTGTACTTGCCGTAGAATATATTTATTCATCCAATGGCAGGCATAGAAAAGCTTCCAATTTACAACTGAGGAAATGCTAATAGAATAGGTACTAGGTTGCAAAGCTGGCTAAGCTTTAGTTGGAATGTAGAGCCATGGAAGAAGAAGGAGAACATGGTTTTTATAAGCATCGATAGTTTGCAAACAGTTCACTATGGAGAATTATCATACTAATGAGCCACACATATTTTTTCTATGAAAACTATTTCTATGCAACATATATTATGTGTAGGCATATTTAATAACCTTTTTTAACTCTTTAAGGGCCATCGTTAACCCTTCAAAAAATGTTATCCCCGAGGTGTAGAGAATAAAAACCACAATTTTCAAGAAAACTTCGATTACACCGTTCTCGTAAACACGCAAATATGCGCAAAATCACTAACTAAAAGGTGGTACTAGGGTTATATTTCATTCCCCATTTACAGATGACCACTATTGCTTTTATTAGTTTGCATTATAATGAGAATTGTTCGTATCTTCTCCACTCACCAAAAAATATAATAATATAAATATATATAAATATAATTAATATAATTTTAATTTACATTTCAACCTAATCACCACACTTTTTGCGTTTTCCTTACACTAAGTGTACGTGAAGGTTATAATATTATTATGTTCACTCCAGAAACTACCTTTATATATGGAGCCGGATAACCAACAAAACACGCCTAATAGCAATTATGGAGCTCAGCCAAAATTAAAGCCGAGACTTAACAGTGATCATCAATTATTTTGTCGAATATTAAGTAATCAGAAAACTGTTAGCCGTGTTTTGTCATGTTTTTACTGATGTATCGCTTAACCATGTCAGCATGCCAAACTTAGATGTACATGTTAATGATAGAATAAGAGGCGAAAGTATAGATTTGATAGTTCCGTTAGGGTACGGTAGGCATAAATAGTTTAATTGAAGTCGATTTTAAAGCGAGCGGAGGGCAATATTTGTGATGGTATAAATCGCACGGCCTTCCCTCTGGCAAACTCTTGTATGAAGGTGGAGGGACGAATATCAGTGTGGAAGCTGATATATCTCCACTGGAAAAAGGCTCAATTGCTTTATTTGATCATTGTTTGCTTATGATTAGGCTTTCCCAACATATAGATCTCCGATCTCCATCTCACTGTACATATCTAGACCAACATTTGAAAAAAACGTAACAGTCAAAATTTAATCCTTCTGATTCTTCGTCCACATATATAGCTATATATGTGGATAAAGAATCAGAAGAAATAAATTTTGGCTGTTACGTTCTTTTCAAATGTTGATCTAAATAAGTATATTCATCTCATCGGTAAACAAAGATATACGACACCAATTACGTCGCTCCTTTTTGTCAACATAAGTGCTCATTGCTGAAAAAAGTCACATAAATAATAAACAAACCAAATTCCGTTCCATTGCTTTGTTTTTGGTGGGATGAACATCGGAACCATGATGTGAAGTCTAGGAGCAGTTCCCCTACCAAACGTCAAAGTAATTTGGTTTGTATGCCACGCTGGGATTAATTTATTATTATTTGACTATTGAGAAATCGACTGTATATTTTTATTTCGATTTTAAGGACGGCTACGCAGTCTTGAATTATTGAAACAAGATGTATATTTATCCGACGTTTCGACACGGGGATGGTGTCTTCCCCTGATGAAGACACCATCCCCGTGTCGAAACGTCGGATAAATATACATCTTGTTTCAATAATTCAAGACTGCGTAGCCGTCCTTAAAATCGGAAAAAAATTATTATTTAACTAGATAAAGTTTTGCACATATTTGTAACCTCTTCTGGACGACAAGACTAATATTTCTATAATTTCACATCTCGATATTGAAGGGATCATCGAGATAGAGGAGATTGAGGAATGGAAGGAAAATTCAAATAGGTTTTAATTGCCATGAAAACGACAACAAAACAAATCTGGTTTTTTGTTGTTGATGTGTTTATTATTGTCCAAAGATGGCCTTGTAGCCTAAAAATGTTATCATATAGACATAAAGAGGTACATAATCTTGAAATATTATCAGAACACATCGAGATAGAGAGTTATCGAGATAGGGAGGTTATCGAGATGTAGAAAGCCCAAATGTATGTAGATTGAAGGGACTGAGGAAGCCATCGACATAGTGTGAGATATCGATATATAGACCATCGAGATGTAGAGAGTCGACTATAGTAGCTCTACGTTCTTTCCCAGCTTATTCATACTTATTCAAGGAAAAGCGTCCTAGATTATGTTCTTAATTTGAATCGAAATATTCGGAAAAATTACATCACCTTCAATAAATGGATATTATTTATCGGATGTATCGAAATTTTCATGGAACATGGAACATAACAAGCATTTCAACTTATTTTGTAAACAAACACTGGAAGATGAATTCCTGCTAAATCAGGCATTTCCAAGGTATGTATATCCGACTGAATAAGCTTCATATTACATTATCGGATAAGGGAATTAGTTTTGAAGAAAAGCACTTACATTCCACGGAATCTTTAACACAATATCGCAAATTGGTCCTGATATGCCCGAATTTAGTTGAGTATGTCACTTGTGGTAGACTTTGGTCGTTTTCCAAAATATACTACAGCCGACTCTCTACTAAGGGTATGCGATAACACACTTTTTCCTAACGAAACGAAACGAAACGAAATTTAAAATGTCCATGTTGATTCGGATCGAAACGAAACAAAATATAGATTTACTTTCGAGACTTCGAAACGATACGAAATCAAGGTTCATTTAATTCGAAATTTTTCGAAACGAAACGAAATTTTAATTTTTTTTCCGCGGAATTTTTATTAAATTAGTTTTACATTATGTACGCAATTCTGATTTCACTTTTTCGAGGTCAAATAACTGTTTTGCGACCAATAGAGTTATAATAACAGAAGAGGCAGTCTGTGATAAATCACCATTTTCGCCGCATATACCATTGACGACAAGGCAATACCCCAGAATTTTTTGCCGCTTTCAAAGGAATTCATCGTGGAGCGTGTGCTCCCGAATATGATCAATTCAATATCAGTTTTATACAAGTAAGAATAAAAAAATATAGAAATTGTGGAATTTTTCATATACGGATTCAAATTTCGTTTAAAACCTTAGTTCAATTAAGCAAATAGTAATTATGCTGAAGCATACTTCATATTGTCTTGTCAGCGTGGTTAGGAGAATCCTGTGCTCCTTTCTAAAATGCACAAAGATATGTATTTCAGATTGAATTTCACAGACCCATAGTCTTATATACTGTCTTATAGCTGTTATGGTCACTATGAGCTGAAAACAATCATAAGTAAAGAGCTTTCAGCAATTTAATGATTTTTCAACCCGTTCTGGATTTTTTTTTGCAAATTCCATGCGAAGATTTAGAAATGCTCACAAATATTCAATGTTCCTAACATATTGTGCAAATAGGCAAAGAAGAGCTTAGCTGGATTAACTGTACTCATCGTAGTTGCTAATTTTGATTGGTCGAAAAACAGTAAATATGCACAGCTCATCAATTAAATAATATTCTTGGGCTGCAAAAAAGTTATTCTTATTGTATACTTGCTTCGGAGTTTCCAATTCATGGCCAATAACGATGCTGGTCACGTCCTTACAGTCAATTTAGGATAAGAAGAGGAAAATTAGTTTCACACTCAATGTTATAAAAGACCGAGGAATGCTCTTCATCTCCGTGAGCGCTACGGGAAAGGAGTCGTTGGTTAGTAGAGAAGGTAATTCATGTGAAGCCCCTTGGTAAGCTACTAAATATTTATTGTAAACGAAGATATTTTGAAAACAAGAAGACGAGAACTGTGTTCCAATCAATCCAAACAAGATTAATGTGCTTCGTTTAATAAGCTTCTACAATATGATCAATTCCGCACTAAATAATTTTGTGCTCTTCGATGCAGACATTAGTTTTATCACTACGCGTTCTCCCACACCAGCTGGCGTGATCAACATCAACAAGGTCGATTGTGCAGATGCTGGGTCATTAGGCCGAATGAGAACTGGGGAGTGAGAAGTGGGTAGTGCGAAGTGAGGAATAAGTAGAATGGAAGAAGAAAACAGAAAAAAGGCGGAAGAAGTAAAAAGGAAGAAGGAAGAAGGAAGAAGGAAAAAAGGACAAGGAAGAAGGGACAAGGAAGAAGTAAGAAGGAAGAAAGAAGACGGAAGAAGGAAGAAGGAAAAAAGGAAGAAGACAGATTGAAGAAGGAAGAAAACAGATAGAAGAAGGAAGATGCAAGAAGAGAGAAGGTCAAGGCGTAAGGTGAAGAAGGAACTTCTCATTTTTCATTTTTTGCTTCTTTTGCTAATTCGGCCTAATGGCCGTTCTGCCTAATGACCATTCGGTGAGGTAGATTTTTTTCACTTCGCATTCTCCCGAACTAGCTGCCATCCCATGACCAGCAGCAACACCTACTCCTCGCTGGTACGTTCTATACTGGAATACGGCTCCGCAGTTTGGAACCCGAACTATAACAACGGTTCCGACAGAATCGAATCGGTGCAACGCCGATTTTTACGTTTCGCACTACGTAAACTTCCATGGAGGGATCCACAACGCCTTCCAAGCTATGAATCGCGATGTCAGTTGATAAATTTGGAACCGCTTCGACACCGTAGGGAAACAACTCGAGCTCTTCTAATTGCTGACATCTTGCAAGGCCGAATTGACTGTAGCTCTATCCTGAATCAAATTAGCATCAACGTCCGTCCCAGAGCACTACGAATCGGCGCAATGCTAAGAATGCCTTTCAGCCGAACTAACTACAGCATGCATGGTGCTATCAGCGGGTTGCAGAGAAACTTCAATCGTGTCTCAGCTTTGTTTGACTTTAACATAAATAAATAAATATTGCACAAATAGTAAAAAAATCACAAAATATAAATTTGAATCTTGAATACACCGGAGACGTTTTATAGAAGAAAACTACATACTTGTTTGCCGACTAATAATGGGGCTAAAGTTTTGAAAACAACTTAACGATTTTGTTCAGTGGCGCAGCCAAAATTTTTGATAATATAAAGTATGGTTTAAGTTTTGTGTCGAAATTCCGCGGAATTCCGTTAAATTTCGTTAGAAGCTAGTTTTTTCTAGCGAAATTTTTGTAATTTTACGAAACGAAACGAAATCAAGAAATCAGATTTCGCCATGCTAAAATTCCGCGAAATTCCGCGGAATTTCGTTTCGAACCACCTGAAACGAAATTTTTCGAAATACCGCATATGCTTACTCTCTACATCTCGATGTTCTATATCTTGATATATCTCCCTATGTCGATGGGTTTCTCGTATAGACACTATAGGTTCCATAGACGAGCTGAGGCGAAGGCGAGTGTAGCCAAACGAACTGTCAGTTGGTGTAGCCAAACGAGCATGATGTCACGATTGCAATCCAGGCAACAAAGGGTGTAACGTCAAATTCGCGTGGTACACTGTGAAAAAGTGGAAAAACACACTTAATCGAAATGACCCATTTTACAACATGCATGTTTTCCATTTTTCTGTTAAAGAGCTCGATGAGTAGTACTCGTTAACACCATTTTTGGAAAATGGCGTATACGTCACTTTTTCAGATTACGGCAGTATAGTTTCTCGGTCCCTTCAATCTACATACATTTTTACGCTCTACACGGGAGAACTAAACTAACCAAAAATGAGTTCTATCCCCCCTACTTACCGGAAGCATGGTGCCCGGTGGATCAAGGGGTATTTCGAGCATGCAATAACGCTAGTTGCACGTCTGATTCGTCTTCCGCACATTTTTTGAGTATGTGTTTCGCTGTTTGAACATATTTCTCGGTTACACCATTAGCTCGAGAAAAGTGCGGGCTTGATGTTTCGTGGTCAAAATTCCACTTCAGAGCAAAAGCTTTGAACTCTACTGAAGAGTACTGGGGCCCGTTATCTGATTCCAATATTGCAGGCACTCCATACCACGTACCACGAACCATTCGTTTAGTGTTGTAACCACGGTGCGAGAACACATGTTTGGTAGTTCCTTGAAGTCAAAGAATCTAGAATAGCTCTCCACTAGAACAATATAGTTCTTTCCTTTGAAATGAAACAGATCCGTAGTGACTCTTTCAAATTGTAGACTTGGAATCTCTTTCGATACTATCGTTTGCTTGGTATTAAATATTTAGTTGATGCATCTGGCAAACTTGACACTCGTTGACCATTTCTTGAATGTCCGAAGTCATGTTGATCCAAAAAAGGCTCTGCTTAGCTCGTTTCACGCAACTTTGTAATCCGGCATATCCACTATGGAGTTCAGTCAGCATCTTCTTTCGTAGTGTTTTTGGAATCATAACTTGGTTACCTTTGAAAAAGATTCCTTCATATACAGAAAGTTCATCTCGAAAGCATCAAAACTTACGCACAATAGGTTCCACGTCATCTCGGCGGTGGCCCTGTCATTATCACTTGTTTCAGCAGTTGTGTTTTGCTATCCTTGGCTGCGTGGCTTCGTAGTTTATTCGAAGCTCTAGTTCCTCCTCAGCATCCTCGCTCTCCGAATTTGCGACGTCCCTGCTCAAAATGTCTGGAATGGGTATATCTCTTCCTCTTACGTAGACAACTTTGGGACTGTATTGCTCTACATCCAACCGGATTCTCTTCAGTCTGGGCGGTGCACGGTCCAACGGTTTCCGGAATATTGATTCCAGTGGCTTGTGGTCGCTTTCGATAGGTAAATCTTTTCCTTAGATGTACTGGTGGAATTTCTGGCACGCAAAACGGATTGCTGCTGCTTCCTTTTCAATTTGCGGGTAGTTACGCTCCGCATGACTCAATGATTTCGAAGCATACGCTACTGGCTTTTCACGCTGCAGTAGCACTGCTCCCATCGCCTTGGAGCTAGCGTCAACCGACAACGTGACAGGTGCATTAACATAATAAAATGCTAATATGGGTGGAAAAATCATCATGTTTTTGATTTGTTCAAACGCATCATTTTGTTCTATACTCCATACCCAAGCAACATCTTTCACAAACGGTGCTCGGAGTGTGTGGTGCTGATATATCGGACAAATTCTTGATGAACTTACCTAGGTACGTAATCATTCCTAGAGCCCGCTGTAGTTGTTGCTTATTTACCGGAATTGAAAGCATACGAATCGCTTCCAGTTTTCCGTCGTCCGGCTGCAATCCGTTCGCCAATATAATGTGTCCAAGGAATTTAGCCGAAGCTTAATCGTAGATGCACTTATCCCGGTTCAGTTTTAATCCAGCCTTATTGATCCTGCTGATTACTGCATCGGTAATCTTTTTTAATTCGGTTGAATCCCTGCTGTGGATCAATATATCATCCATTGAGCATTCTATACCGTCGATGTCTCCGATTAAACCTTGCATAACGTTTTGAAAAATGCCGTGAGCAGAGGCCAGACCAAATGGCAGTCGCTTACAACAATACCGTCCCCATGGTGTTCCAAAAGTGAGGTATGTAGATGTGCGTTCAATAACATGTATCTGCCAAAATCCTCTTTTCCAAATCCTCAATCCAAGATCGTGAACTTCTTGGAGCCTTTAAGCATCTCGAAATTTATGGGGAACATTCCTCGAAGGTCGAATTTCCCAAGATGGAGCATCTACCAGATCTATATCATTAACGAAGTCACGCAAACATCCTAGGCCATCATGAACATTCCGACCGTATTAACTCTGGCGATCAAATCGAAAGCTAGACATGTTTTTTGAGCTAACACTGGCGTGACATTCTCCTTCACGATTTTAAAGGTGATTGGTTGAGACCTTCCTTTGACGAGGCAAATGGAAGAGATTTCTCCGATCACGGGAATTCGGTGACCGTTATACGTTACCAGGTTCCTTGTTCTCGAAGGCTCAATAGCTACTGGCAGTTCTTGAACAATACTTGCCGGTAGCACATTGCACTGGGCGCCAGTATCCAACTTGACTAACAATTTACTTCCATCCATGTATATGGTTTCAAACCAGTCATCGTCATGCTGATCTTCCAGTGCGTGGATGTACGGTGGATGTCGGTTTCTTCACGTTTGCTCACTTGTTCCACCACTTCACTAACGTTTTCATTCAATCTCTTCCTTGCTTTGTACATAACCGCGAAGTGTCCTCTCCACCTACAAGCGTTGCAGGTTTTGTCAAACGCTGGACAAACAGCCCTTTTATGCTTCCGTCCACAACGATTACACTCGTATGCCTCCTCCCGGCGATATTTCGACTCGTCTTGTCGTTTCGCTGATTTTAGCACTTCCACTTTATATTCTTTATTCAATTCCTCTGTTTGAATTGAGGTGAGTTCAAAATTACAAGTTCTGAGTTTAAGACAAAATATTCGAGATTTTCAAGAAACATTCGTTTTTTGAACCAGCAACACGGCCAAACTAGCAACAAGCTGCTTTTCGAAAAATAAGTCGCCTGCGATCGAAATAATCGATTGTCATATTCCGTCAATCAGCAGGTGAGGTGGTACAATTGTGACAGCAAATCTGTACGTATCGTAAATTACTAAATCGTAAATTTTTAAATTTTTAATTACTAATTTGCGGATCCTATCCTATAGGTCGTATCCATACCGTAGTTTCCTCATGAAATGCTTGTTTTAGCAGGATTTCGCCTTCCAATGTTTGTTTTCGACATAAGATTTCATAGCAACGAGCTTTTATAGATCTATTACTCAGATCAATTGTCCTTCCATTTCTCGATCTCTCCTTATTTCGATGGTCCCTTCAATATCGAGGCGTGGTCCGTGGAGGGGCGACTATACTAAGATAATAATGAATGTAGAAACAAAGCATTTCTTAGCCGTGTGGTAAGATGCGCGGCTACTCAGAAATTTGCAGAAATTTGCTCCACCATTGCTACCACGACTGCCACAAATGCCTTCGTAGCGAAACAACCAACCAATAATTCGAATGCTGTGAGAAAATTTCATTTGAGTGCAGCAGCTGATGTTGACGACGACGACAACACAACCTACGCCATCGATGGGAATAAAAATTCCTTCACTAACTCCGACAATGTCGATGCTGGGACCACTCTCCGCGTCATCTTGAACAAAATGGCTCACGTGCGCGTGCAAGCAGCTTACTTGAATCCAAAAAAGCCAACACAGTTGCTCCGCTCATTTCGTGAGTATTACGGTTAAAGAAAAAATCGCATCCCTGTCGATTAACAAAAAGGCGGGACTAATGTACCTTCATGCTTGATTACAAGAAAGGTGCATCCCGCGCGCGTGAGCTATTTTATTTGAGATGGGAGAGCGGTCATCGGCTTTCAATTTTTCCACGGAATATTATCGGGATCTCTCCAAAGATTATCCAAAAATCATCAAACATTTTTCCCGTGGATTCAATGAGATATTCTTCAGAGTTTCCTATCAAAGCTCATCCAAAAAATTGCAAAGTAAATAACTTTAGATTTTGTTACACGAAGTATCTGAATGTTTTACCAAGAAGTATCTTCTGAATATCCTATCTGAAATTATTACAGAGCGTGTTAACCTAAAGGGTGTACGGAATCAAATTGCATCACTTTCAAAGGCCGGTAACATCTCGCCTTTTGGGTTGATAATAACGAAATTCCGCGTAAGGCAGCTTTGCAATGTGTTATTCAAATATCCAGTAGTTTCGAAAATACAGTCGATGAAACAGGACGTGCGCGAGATCATCTTGTGCACTCACCTCAACAATCCATATCTTATGAAAAGATGTTAGTAATCCAATTTCGTGCAAATGACCGAAAAACCATCAGAAACCGATCGAAAGATACTGGGCTAGAATGATAACACAAGCTTCGGAAGCATCAATTTTTTTCATTACGGAACATAAAATTCTTGAATTGGCTTCTCGCCCCAACATTTTTATTGGCTAATAACACTAACGTCAGCTTTTTCGATTATTTGGCCAATTTCAGGTCAACTTCCCAGCAAACTCTTCCATTTTGTCGCTTCTAAATTGAAAAAAATAAATCAAAAAAAATCGAAAAAGTGATGAAATCTAATTTTTGACTGCTATTCGCTATTCTCATTGTATCACACTGCCGCACTTTTCTGAGTTTTAGTTTTTGATTTTTGTAATAATTGGAAGCGTCAAAATATACGTCTTGTTTGTTGGCTTTAATTAAGTGGAAAGTTGGAAAGTTGGCTTTAATTAAGTCGAATAATCGACTGAGACAATAAAATGAGTTTTTTTTTTGGAGGAAAGATTGAAAGCTGAAAAATGTTTGTTAAGGACTTGTTAAAAATCTAATGAGTTAATATATGAAAAAAGATCCAGCATTTGGTTGTATTTAACCTTCTGTCTGTGCTCAAAAAAAAACGTTGTCTGTGCTCTGGGGTCAAATTGACCCCAAATTGTAATTGCTATAACTTTTTTATTGTTCCCAATTTTTATTTACGTGACAGTTTTTATTAACATGACAGTCCATTTCCACAAGACGAACTTTGTTAAAGACGTCATCTTTACAAATTTCAAATTTGTGCGATAAGAATATTTACAATGAGGAAAATTCCTTATCTCGGAGTTATTTGAGTAGTCTAAAATAATGAACTCAAATATACTACCACCTAGCGGCCAAGCTCTGAACTAATCAATGCCTCATGTCAAAGCACACGCCATTCTGCATAACCTTTTTGAAATGGTGCAGTTCAAAATGGGTATGATTTTCACATATAAGTAAAATAAGCATGAAAAATCACTGTTTATGTACTCTTTTTCACGAAAATTGCTCCTCGCGATGTACCCGCTCGCCTATAGTCAAACTTTGGTAACGACCTGGAAGATAATTATCTTTCAAAACTGCCCCAAAAATCCAAAATTGGCCAAACAATAAAAAAGTTACAGCAGTTTCAATTTGGGGTCAATTTGACCCCAAAGCACAGACAACGTAAGTTTTTTTAAAAAAAATATACTGTAGCGCATATTTTCAAGATTTTTCAAGCGAAAAAAAATTTGCATCTGGTAGACAGATTTCGGCGAGTTTTACCAAACTACCAAAAATTAGGGGAATCGGTCGAAAACTAAAAAAATTACAGCCACTAAAAGTGTCCTGAGGTCATATTGACCCCAGAGCACAGACAGAAGGTTAAGAATTAAAGTGAAATAGTTATGCATAAAACTGTCTGCTGGTTGGGTCACGACTCAACTAAAAACGCTTCTATGTCAAAATGCAATAAGAATTCTGAAAACGTGATTTTGCTCGACTGGACATCATATGTGAGGTTTAAATCGAAATAGAGGTGCAATGGCTGCCTGTTGACCCAAATAAAAAAAGAATAGAGAAAACAAGCTAGCTAGGTCGACATTGTGGCCCAACCAAAGTACATTAGATTTTTTTGCTAGAAGCCGAAATAGAATGTTATGAAGCCTCATCTAAGCAAAAGGTTCAACTTGTTTTAGCAAATTTCGGGCTAACTTCTAATATATTCTAAACGTCGTGGCTAGATACTCCAATGACTTTTGAGAAATTTTCTTAATTCAAGGGCCAAAACTATATCATCCGTGGACTAAAATGGAAATTCTTCTTTGTTTTCATGCGGAAACACTTGTACATATTCCTTTTAATTATTTTCGGATTTTTCACGGTTTTGGTTTTCCCAAAACAAATTGTTTGTAACCTCCAAATAAAAATGTTTGAGATTTCTAAGGAAAATTATTTGGAAATCCCGCGGAAAATTCATTAACATTTTTACGGGAGATTGTTTTGGAATTTCCTTGGAAAACTCTTAGGTGCTTTCACGGGAAACTCTCTGAAACTTTCACGAAATTTCTACGGATACCTAATTGATCGGAATCTCCAAGAAAAAATAGATCATTAGATCATGATAGATCGTTTGGCCGAAAATGTCGTTTGGGAAAATAATCGTTTGTCAGAAAGAATAATTTGGCTAAACAGGTCATACGGCTAAAAGTTTCATTTGCTGAACTGGTAATAAGGCCAAACATGTTAACAAATTTATCCAAATGACCCTTTCTGTCAAACGATTATTTTGGCCCAATGACCAATTAAGCCAATCAACTTTATCAGCCACAGGACCATTTCGGCTGAACGACATTTTCGGCCACTTGTCCAATTTAGTCAAATAACATTTTCGGCCGAAACGCCCTTACTGCTAAATGACCATTTCGGCCAAACGATATTTTCAGAAAAACGAACTATTCATTCAAAAGACTACTTCGGCCAAACGGTCAGTGTGTCCATTTTGGACCAAAGCGATATTTTTTCAGTTCAAAGGTTTGTTGACGTAATCAGCCAAACAACTTTCAGCCGAATGGCTTAAAGCCGAATGACTTCTGGTCAAACGGCACTTTTCCGTTCAGTAATTTAATTTCAATAATAATTCTTTGAATTTCAACGGGAATTGGTTTGGAGTTTTCACGGATAATTTCACAAATTCTTTGGAATTTGCTCCGAACGTTTTGCGGACTTCTACAAATTTAAATCGGCGTGAAAAATTAAAGATTTTTGACTTGACGGATTTTGAACGGTGGCGGGCCGAATCAAAAATGTCGGTGGCTTCGTAATGTCATACATTGTTGGCGGCAGCGCACACCTCTAAATGTATTATTGCATAATTGAACATAATGACAAACCTAAATTAAAACGAAAATGTCGCGTTTATAGTGGCACAAATATCGAGTAAAAGCAACACTGCAAACAAGTAAGAATCGTTTCCACTATTAGTCGACTTTTTCTTTAAGAATAAGTCATGAAAAAGCATTTTCATGTGGATTCTGATTCTGATTCTTGCTTGAAATAAATGAAGACGATGGTAATGTATTGGTTCATATCGTCGGTGAACTATTTGTTCCGAGGTAAAGGTGAAAGCATGTCACATGGAGCCACTTCAGACAATTAAGCTTGACAGCAGTTTTTGTATGTTAGTTTACGAATGTCAGCACGATTCCACAGAATTGCATTATATCATCCCGAGAATGAAATTCAGTCAGTTGGAAAACGATTAAGTTAAGAAGATTCTTAAGCACAACGATTTTCGTACGTGTTGATCGATTGGTAACAGCAGTAATTGGTATAAACAATACAAATTCCTCACTCAATCGATCATATAATCGAATTCCAATCAAAGATTTCACTTTCAACATAATCTACAATCCGATTCTATTAATTGAGTAATTCAATTTTCCTTCTTTTTATCCCCCTACTCCATCAAACAGGTCGTGGCAAGATGAAGAAGATGATGAGCATGATGATGATGGGCTTCATGATGAAGATGGCAGCCATGGTGCCGGTTGCGATCGCCGGACTGTACCTGCTGGCCGGTAAGGCTCTGATTGTGTCCAAGATTGCGCTCCTGTTGGCCGGTATCATCGGGCTGAAGAAGTTGGTCGCCAGCAAACAGCAGGGAGGAGGCGGTGGCTGGTCCAGCGGTGGATCCGGACACGGAGGCGGTTGGGACCGACGGTCGGCGGATGTGGCTGCTGCTGCCGCCGCCCAGAACATGGCCTACAATGCCTACACCAAGAACCAGGCGTAATTTCCTCCCGATTGGGAACACTTCGAAATAAGCCGACACCGTACGGAATCTGTTCCAGAGATTTGTTAATTGTTGAAAGCCAATCGAAATCATCTGTTAAACAACACCGATCCGGAGGGCTGATGGTAGCCCAAGGTTGGTTTGTTTTCCACTGTCGAACGTTTGCGGAAAAATTGTTAAATTATTTATTTATTTAATTTATTGTCAGAAATAACCGGGGATCATCTAATACTCCGCAAACAAATCCGCGATCACTCTAAAACTTCAGTTATTGTTACCCCTTTGTTCAGGCATTTTTTGCCCATAATTAATCTTTTGTTTCATGCCTTTGAACTTGAACTCGTCAGGTCTTTCAACTTTCGACTGAAAATCTAATAATTTTCACGTTCTCCGCCCCCTTTCATTTTCAAGCGCACACGTTTGTGCCATTGTTTATCTCTCTAGTTCCCACCTCACGTCTGTCTAATTTTCTGCAACTAATGCAATCTTATGTGCATACAGCTCAACTGGCTATGATCTATTTCTAAATGCGCTCAATGTTGTTTCCTTTCAATCCTAGTTTCACTTTATTTCTATTACTATCTAGCTACTTATATATTTCTCTAGATTCTTTGATCGACCATCAACGATTATTAACAATTGTTTATCGTACATGTATCTCTATTTTCTGATTACTATATTCTACTGTCTTGATGTGTCTACTGCTAATTTATAAATCTTTTTTAGCTCTCTGTATACTTCTAATACTCAATTCTGACACTATTATGCCAACTATTTTTATTATCCAATTTACTTTCTATATCTTAAAAATCATCTATTTATTTCAACTTCGAATGTGGTTTCTATTCTAAATAACCTTTATTTACTATCACTAAGTTCCACTTGAACCTCAACTCTTCTCCCTTTTTCCTAACATACATAAATTTTCATCCACCTCGTTGTTGAGAAAAATATAAGTCATTTCGGTCCTCATAGGACTTCGCCTCCTTCAACGCCCTAAAGTAACATACTCTCATTTCCCATCCATTCATTGCTCCATTAATCAACTCTTAAATATTGTTTCTTGTTTCCTGTATTTCATGAATTCTCTCTTTAACTTTCAAACGAAGTTTCAGCCGAACAATCCAGTATGTTAAATTAACGACCGGTCCTATTATCTGTAAAACGAGCTTTAGATAAAGTCATATTCAAATACATTCACGTCTATGCATAAATATGAATCGCAAACGAAGAAGGAGATATTTATTCACTGTTGATAATGTGTAAGTCGAAGTATAATTGTTAGTTTGTTGTGAACGTTTGAAAACAATGGAAATTGTTTGAAAATGAAGAAAACAAAAATCGAAACGAAACCAATAAACGGAAAAGTTTCCCTTCGAGTCGAAGGAGGAAATTTTCGAAAATTTACCCACTGCTGGTTTTGTTGCTCGCCCCCGCGGTGCGAAAACGACTACAAACAATCCGAATTTTCTTCGCATCTCGTAGCTTCGCTCACATCGGATGGTTACAATCGACATGAACGGGGATGCCAAGTTATTTAGAAAACCCACATTGGATCGTTTAGTGATGACACAGCCTTCTCGCACTTGAACAATTCACAAATGTCTGAGGTTCGATAGATTCTATTTTTTACTTGATAATAACCGATCGTTTTAAAATATAAAAATAATAGTGTTTGAAAACTCGACGTGCATGAAGCATGTGGAAGATTTAATTCGAAAAAAAATATTGAAGGAATCCACATTCCTTCATCGGAGTTTGAACTGACAACCCATCTGATTTGTTGATCATCGACGTACTTTCAGAGAATTCACAGACTGAATCATTTCGTCTGTGGTCCACTGGCCAAAAATTTCGCACTCAAGCAATACATCAGAGGGTCCACTGGCCAGCACTTAAGCAATTCAACAGGGGGACTCTCCGAGTAATACACATGTTGTAAATCAGATTCTGGGGAAAGGATCGTTTGACCGAAACCCATTCGGCTGAAAGCCATTTAGCCGAATGCCACAAGGCCGAACAAACCATTAGGTCGAACCCGGTTGTATACTATTTCACCGAAAAACATTTCGCGGAATTTTTTTTCGCGGTACGACATTCCGCAGAATGCACCTTTATTCCACCTTTATTGCACCTTTATAGACGCCTCGCGGAATGCACCTTTTCACCGAAAATCATTCCACGGAATGCCATTTTGCGGAATTCAGTTCGAATAATTTCATTGAAATATGAAATATTTACTTAAAATATTTATTTAATTTTTTTTATTATTTATGAAATATTTACATGCAATCCGGTCTAAATTCCTTTGCATTTTGATTTAAATCAATGAAAGTAGGTAATTCCACAGACAAACAGACGTAACAGCTAGAGCAATTTGTTTTAAAATCCATCGCCCAGCTATTTTACCACCACCTAACATGCATGTTATATTGTCGGCGTAGCACCAACTTAGAATTCGGAAGTCGGGACTTCCGAACCGAACTTTCTTCCGAAGTTTTATCTGTCAAACTAGTTGATGCGTTGTTTAGCGCATCTTTAGGCGAATCCGGCGCACTACTTCCGAAGTTGGGAAAGTTGCCTGTATCTGGAGGAAAATCCAACTTCGGTATAAAAAGCGGTATAAATTTGTTCCGGATAGACAATACGAAACAAAGTTTAGTACGACAATGTCAACAGAAGGCGCTAGTGTGAGATGTCAAATACAAAAGTATACGATGTGCGCGCCCCTGGATGTGAAACTCGCAACCAGTTGAATTTAAAACGACCGTTGAGCTTATGGTCGAAGGGGAATTCCTCAGTGTTACGTCTGTTTGTATGTGGTTATACCATAAATACCTAGATGCAAAGGTAATTATTTCTTATCTAAAATATAATCGTTTGTATAAAGTACGGAAGAGTTCATCATTAGCACCATATAGCGATTGCCGATCATTGTCGGCTCAATAGGTTTCTCCCCATGAACCCTACACAACGGGACTAAACGTGAGTATAAGATGGTAATAACTAATATTCTTGAATAATGCTGATAGTGATAATTAAAACTTTTGACTGTACAATTAACATGTGCAATGGCTCTCGATTCGGAGGTCTTAAGCCATTCAACTAAGCCCACTTTAGCACCAAGCAAGTAGCTGAATTCTACTCACATGTGGACCAGCAAGTTCTTTCCCGGCTAAACTCCTCAAGGCGAGTTCTTTCCAAATAGAAGGCTAAACCGAACCAATCGTAGCGTAACTCTCTATTGACATCCGCAAACATCAAAACAACAACTAGGAGGCCAAGTTAACTCTATTTAAACGACCGCGGAATATTCAAATTTCTTTTTCTCTCGGATTAGAGTTCAAAGAATTCGAGGCATCAATTCATAATATGTGCACATTTTATTCTCATACCAGTATTTCGACTTAAGATGCTAATGTTGTCCTTAAAACATTCTAGCCCAATCTCAGGTTTATAAAATCATTGCGACGTTATTGTACTTAAAATTAGATGAATCTGACCTGCTTGTTTCCGGATTCCTGATGACAGCTTACAGCTTCGGTAACTTCCGATGACGGTACCTTATCGTACAGGGAAGTAGCGACAAATATACTGCTGATGGAGGCGCTCACCCTTTGGGATGGCGGGCAGATGGCCTATCCCCTGACGATGGTTGGAACTTCTGCAGAAAACTATTGAGATTGTCGTTACAGGCGACGGTACCCTAGGTGACGTTTACGTAGCGACAGCGACTTGTGTGAGGCACTCACTCCTATTGGGCGATGGACAATGGTCGGTCCTACCTGGACGTGGGTGCAAGTCTTCGCTAACGAGTACCGCTTGGATGGCCGATGCGTGCGCTACTTCAACGAATGGAGAGGTTCGAGCTACCAGTGTGCACATTCTCGCACAATTTCCTTCGAGGCGGTTCGGAATCAGTTCAATTTCGATGATTCAGTAGATTCCTATGAAGGTGTGGCGACCTTCGACAGGTTCGGGGTGCGCGAGGGTGAACACGGGCACGACGACGAGGACCAGCCTACAAGCTTCTGGTTCGCCCTAGAGACAGCTAAGTGAGTGGCTATCCCCTACACCCTGACGTAGTACCTTCCTGGAAAAACTTCCAGGAGTTAATTCGTACCTTCCAAATATTCTATTCAGCCAAATGACCCTTTCTGCCAAATGGCTTTCGGCCTTATGGTCAAACCCATTCTGCCGAAAGCCATTTCGCCGAATGCCACTAGGCCGAACAAACCATTAGACCGAAACCCATCTGGCCGCAAGGATCATTTGGCCGAGAGGGTCATTTGGCCGAAAGGGTCGTTTGGTTGAAATAGTCGTTCGGCCAAAAGGGTCATTTGGCCGAAAGGGTGGATAGATCGAAAGGGTCAATAGACCGAAAGGGTCATTAGGCCGAAAAGGTCATTTGGCCAAAAGGGTCGTTTGAGCGAAAGTGTCATTAGACCGAAAGGGCCATTTGGCAGAAAGGGTTGTTTGGCCGAAAGGGTAGTTTGGCTGAAAGGTTCATTTGACCGAATAAGTCATTTGGAAAGTGAGAAATAAGGAATGAGAAGAGAGATGTCTCACTTCTTACTCCTCATGTTTCTATTCTCACTGTAAAAAGTGAGAAACATGAAATGAGTAGTGAGATGTTACACTACCCACTTCGCACTACTCACTTTTTACTGTGAGAAGTGAGAAATAAAGAGTGAGAAGTGAGACGTTTCACTCTTCACTCCGCATTTCCCACTTCTTGCTGTAAAAAGTGAGAAGCGCCAAGTGCGTAGTGAGACGATTCACTACTCACTTCGCGCTCCTAATTTTTTTACAGTGAGATGTGAGAAATGAGGAATGTGAATTGAGACGGCTCTCTTCTAACTCTTAATTTCTCACTTTCTAAATGACCTATTCGGCCAAATATCTTATTAGGCCAAATGACCATTTTGGCCTAATAACCCAAATGACCATTCCGGTCAAACGACTCTTTCGGCCAAATGGCCCTTTCGGAAAAAGGACCCTTTTGACCAAACGACCCAATCGGCCAAATATCACTTTCGGCCAAATGACCCTTGCGGCCAAACGACCCTTTCGGCCAAATGACCCTTTCGGCCAAATGATCCTTTCTGCCAAACAACGCTTTTGGCTAAATGACCCTTTCGGCCAAATGATTTTCGGCCATCAGCATTGGTGGTGGTCGTCCGGGTGGTTGCTGCTGAGAATTCTATCTCAGCGGTGGCGTCTGCTGTAGTTTTGCGGTAAATCATCGTGTGGTCGGCCAGCAACAGAAATTAAGGTGATTATAGAATGAAGCCAGAAATCGGCCATTTTGTAAACCACGTGCTTTTCCAATATATTTTTCAAGCGCACGAGATGAATGAAAAATAACGCGTATGAGGCTGAAATAATGGTAGATCGTTTGCTCAGTTATGCCTAACAATCATAATTTGTGTTTCGGCACTGTACGAAAACTATTCCGCCAGATTTGGGCTTTTTGAAATGTATGTAGATAAACGTGTGGTGAATTTGAAATTCACCACGGGCTTCATTCTGTAATTACCTTAAGTGATATTTTCTCGCTGGCTCCTGACTACTGTTCCTGACGAGTTTGGTGCTATTCTACTCGTTTCCACCGCGTTGTAATATATACAGGTACTTATATTAACCACAACTTTAAGGCCATCTTTAATTTCTCGTACGTATCTCGTAATTAGGTCGTGTGAAGTACCAGACACTGGAGACGGCCTTTCAGTTCGTCGGGGTTCAGCGAAAACGCACCAAGCGTCTTTTCGACTGACTTTTGATATTTGATATTCGTAGTAAGAAAACGGAAATGAATTCATTTCAATTCATTCGTACATTTGTTGTTCGATATCCTCAGTTATAGCGTGGAAGGATATCCGATACGATTTGTGATAAATTGGATCCGCTGTACGGAAACTTGCGCAACAGAAAGAGTAATTTTTCTTTGTCGCTTGGTGCGATCTGGCAGAACCCCGATCAGTTTGTACAGATTACAACCTGGTGAAATTAAATATAATGTTTTACGACAGATACAAAAAAAATTAGTCGGGTTTGTTAAAAGTTAGAAAGTTATATAAAGGACTTTTCTCTACATTACAAAGCACAATCTGTCTGACTATAGAAAATTCGATGACGTCGGTATTTGTACCAGTGGCGCCCGTCGGTGAGTGGTTCCTGCAGAAAATTGATTCGTATAGATAGCGTCTATAGCAATTCGGCTGTAAATCAGCGAGTGACTATCGTTGGCAGCAGCAGAACTTAAGTAATTTTTGCCTTTCTCGTACAACAAAGTTGTACCAGAAAGGCTTTCATTTCACTCCCAAAACGTACTTTTTATAGAGCGCTTGTAGACCCATAGTATTATATACCATTCGATTCAGCTCGACAAACTGAGCAAATGTCTGTCTGTCCGTGTGTGTGTGCGTATGTGTGTGCACATTGAAACATTAGACAATTTTTCTAGTACTAAATCTGAATCGATTTTGCTAACAACAAGTTGCATTCGATGGGGAATGTTTTCTTCTTGTTCGCTATTGAATTTCATAATGATGGCACGTCTCAAAAAATAGTAAATATTCAAAGAGTTATGAGACATCATTATTTCGTAACAAATAAGTTATCGATTTTCTAGGTTATGTTCTCCCAAGACACAATTTATTCGAAACCGGCACACTGACAGCATAGAATACACAGCTTACACGGAAGAAAAAACTTCACAAAGAAACATAGAAACCCATTAATGAGTTAAAAAGTACCTATTTTAAGATTGCATGTATACACTGAAAATTCTCGTTTATTTTTTCAAAATGACCTAAGAAACATATTTTCATGAATGAATTTTAATATTGCGATCACAAGACCAATATGATAGCTTTTAATTGCAGTACACAAATTAATTCATGAAAAAAAGGTGACATATGTTCTTTTTAAAAGTTAAGCGTCATTTCTGCCATTTCTTTCCCCTATGGGCCGATATGAGCAGTGAGAAGTGTAAAGTGAGACGTGAGAAATGCGAAGTGAGGAGTGAAAAGTAAGAAGTAAAAAATGAAAAATGAGAAATGAAAAATCACTAGATGATCCGAAATGAAAACAAAAATGTTTTTCCAAATTTAATCTAGACTATCCTTTGAAAAGAGCTGAAATTTTTTTGCTAATATTTTCAAATGGATATAATAGAAAAACGACGCATCCCACAAAAAAGTGTTGTATGGGTGACCATCGCAAAATCAGTCAAACTTTCTAATAAAAATATCGGAAGCAACCAAAATTGAGCCCTACACTAAAAAAAAAATCAGTTTAAAAATTTTAAAGTAGATTTGCGAAAAAACGCCCTTTTTATTTAAATGAAATTTTGTCTCAAGATAGGTGATTATGTTCCCTGCCAACCGTCGTACATCGCAAGCTGGGCACTCTTAAGGAAAAAAAGTTTTTCTAACAAAAACTTTTTCTTGTCGGAATTATTTTCAGTGTATTTTCATCTGAAACTAAACCAATGAAAGCCATCGTTATAGAACCCCAAGCAAATCTATTTTTATGATACATTGTCTAATTTAGTCACTAAATATAGTTTGTTTTTAAATTAGGAGTAATATTAAAAAGGGGTTTATATCTTCAAAAAAAAAATATTCCATTATTAGCTTCTTTAGTTGCGCCCAGTTACGACCAAAATATTGTACTCTGCCTGACTGTAATCATTGTATTTACTATCTAATCATTGTATTTACTATCGCTAATCATTGTACTATCGCACGATCGCATATTTGTAACATATGCATTTTTTCCTTTCTCGTACAACAAAGTTGTACCGAAAGGCTATATGATTGCTAAAAAAAACTTGATAGAAGGCCCGGAGACCCATAGTGTTATATACCGATCGACTCAGCTCGACAAACTGAGGTGAAGTCTGTTTTTTTTGTGTATGTGTACAAATTTCGTAGGCACACTTTTTAGAACTTAGAATTATCCGATTTACTCGCAACAAATTGCATTCGACGGGGAATTGTTTGATATTGAAAATGGGCCCGATCATTGCTATTCGGAATTATTGAAAAATCATTGTTTTTCCCCAAAGGTCCACCTTGAAAATTCAAAGAACAATTTTTTTTTGAATGGTGGCAAGGCAAAAATATTAAAAACTAGTCGACCCGGCAGACGTTGTACTGCATAGTAGGCAAAAATGCGCGTTGTGAACTGCCCATGCAACTTTTCCATACGAATCTTTATTTTAGTCTTTCACGATTTATTCAACTTAATTCGTAATTTTTGCACGAAGAAATATTATATAAACCCGTCGGAAACTACAACGAACCTAACTGCTGAAGAAATGAAGAAAGTCCATCCAGCCGTTTTCGAGCTATGCGGATACGAACACAGACCATTTCATTTTTATTATATAGAAGATGATCGAAAAAATGTGATCTATTCCCCCAAAGAGCTTTTTTGACCTTTCTAATGTGATTTTTTCAATATATTTTATAATGCACGAGAAAGGCATCATCACTGTTAGGTGGATTAATCTGGGTTTTTTCACAAGATTCCGACTGTCGTTATGTTGTCGATAGTGATTGGAAGTGTGCATTATTGAACACTCAACAAGCAATGTGAGGCAGATAATACAGTTTCTTAGCTGAAGAATGTTATTTTTGGCTGTACAAACGCTTCACTCATCTTCAACGTTTGTTGGGCATAATTAATTTTAACATACACCAGAACTGCTGCAAAGTGTTCGGATTTTGAAAGATTTCACTGAACTAAAAATTAATCCATAATAAGCAAAGCTTAAAAAATGTACCTTTTCTTTACTTAATGTGGTCTGTGGTCCCGCTACTTTGTTAATAATCACTCCCCATACACACGGTCAAGCATGTTCATCAAACATTGACTCCCAGGAAATTAGACAAGTTGACGCTGCGTTTGGTCCTGCGTAGAGTCGTTTGATAAACAGAGTTGACAAGTTTGGTTAATCAATCAGCACTACACATTAGGGTGGCTCAAAAAACACTTTTTCAAATTTTTTGATGGGCCGCCCTCTTATTAGGTTCTATTTGATGCCCTGATGCTCTGGACAAAATTTCAGCCAAATCGGTCAACGTTTAGGCGGTGCTAAACTTGTTGGAAGTTTATATGCAACAATGTATGCAGAAACATCCAAAAACAGTGATTTGCAGTTAGACGGCACAATTTACGATCAAGAACAGTGATAATCATTCAGTTCTTGTAGAATTTAATACAGAATGTTATGCTGAAAACCGCGAGAAGATTAGAGTTTATTAGGCAAAGATATTAGCATTTTACTGGAGTGTTGTAGGGGTGAATTTATTTCTTTTCAAAGGTAAAAGAAACGAAATTTGCTCAAACCCCACTTCAGAGAAATGCTAGTAACTTAGCCGGGCAAACTCTAATCTTCTCGCGGTTTCCTGCATAACATTCTGTATTAAATTCTTCAAGATCTGCATGACTATCACAGTCCTTCTTCATAAGTTGTGCCGTTCAACTGCAATTCACTGTTTTTGGATGTTTCTGCATACATTTTTGCATATAAACTTCCAACGAGTTTAGCACCGCCCAAACGTTGACCGATTTGGCTGAAATTTTGTCCAGAGCATCAGGGCATCAAAAAGAATCGAATAAGAGGGCGGCCCATCAAAAAAATTGAAAAAAGTTTTTCCCATACTAATTTGAGCCACCCTACTACACATGCTCAAATGTTACACCAACATGTATATTCCTGAGGGCGTCTGACAAACAAGTTTGACCGTGTGTGTACGGGGGCAAATATGTTTTCTGGCCGCCTGCTCTTGTGTATATTTTTATAGAAAGTTGTTCATAAGGGTACAGTTTAAGCTAAAAAATTCACTATGTTTTGTTCTACCCCGCCTCGTTCTACTGTTTGTTTGAAGCTATTTAAAAATGTAATTTTCAAGACACATTTCAGAACAAGCGTTACTAAAATATTCAAGGTGGGGCGTAAGTGATGTTTGGTTAACATGGTAAGTTAAATGCGTCGAAAATGCTTTGGATTCCGGACATGGCGGCAATGTGCTAGTAATATGTGTACTTCATTCACAATAAATTTAAAAATTCACAGAATATTTGTATGGAATGTGAAAACATTGAAAACCTGTGTAGCTCATTTTCTTAGAACTATGTTTTGGTCATTTATACCCCACATCCCTTTCCATTTGACCTCCTTAATCAATACACACACATACACATATGTACGCGTACACTCCCGGGCATCGCCTCAATTCCTCGAACTGAGTCTATTGGAATATAAAACTTTAAGTTTTATTATTTTTGAAGCGAACATATAGCCTTCCGGTACACTTAATGTACGAAAATGCAGAAAATGTCTATAACGTATGCTCAGCATTTGACGATTTGACCGTGAAATCAAAATTAGGTAAGCTTATAAATCCTTAATCTATCTGTTGAAAGCAAAAATGTCACAAGTCAGAGTTTTTGTCACTTATAATTGTCAATGAGAGAGAGAGAGAGAAGAGAAACTTCCATCAGCTTAAAGTAAGGTTCTTATAAATCCACGAACTGTTGAAAAGAAAACTTGAAGCATTCTTATTCCGAAAACAATGAAAAACTAGTTAAAAATGTTCAAATTTCTGAAAAATATCCGTCTTTATTGATTAATCGATTTGTTGCTGCCGATAAATCGATTTCTCGGTAACGAGTCTATATCCGACCCCGTCCAAAGGCTAGCAAAGCATTTTATTCATCGTGAAACGAAACCTCTAGGTCTGCTGTCGGATAATTCCGGACAACCTATATGGTTCAACTCTACCTATAATGGAGCTGCTCCCTTTTGTGATTTTTTTTTCACATTTTTTTTAAAATACTTGATCATGGACTGCAGAAAGCCCTGTAAAATTGGCCTCACTGCCCAGCAGAGACACACCCATTCCATCCGCAGGGTGCCACACCACTGAAGAGTATCGATCTGAGAGCGGTTGAGGTGCGGCAATAATACTTGATTGCACTTAATTCGGCTCTCGTGTGCCGCCGATGAGTAATGCATAAAGCGCCCCAGCTATACGTGCGAAGTGGAGATCCAAATCAGTTGTACATCCAGCAATAACAGCCCGGCTGAAGTTTCCTCGTGCCGAAAATCGAGGAAATGAGATTAAAGTCAATTTTGAGCAGCAGTAAATGGGATTGCAATGGTAATAGGCGAGACGAGCCCACTGACCGGAACATCCATAATTCCGAGCACGTGAAATGAAGGCGCCAAGTCGGTACATACTGAGAAGACAAACATTGTTGTACATAATTAGTTGTAACTTTTGTCGAATTTGAACCATGATGCTTTTTTATGATGTTCACCTGATCATTATTGAAGTATTTGTGATCACCTAGTTGTTTGGCTCAGCTCTAAGATTCAACATTTAACAAATGTTTGATTTCACTTTTGATCAGAAAAAAAGGTATTATAAAATAAGTCTTACTTGGCTGACGCTCCATCAAATCGGTTAATAATCATGACAGCTGAACAAAAGTTAAACTAACTGAACTGGCATTAATTAGTGGTAGTTCCCCTTACATAGATGTAGCGTTTTGCGGTTTTTTTTTACCTTGCCAGTTCAAAGCTGGTTCACCTCAGGTTTGCAGTTTTCAAATTGACCAAGTGACCTTAATTTCGCCTTCTGCTAAATACTGATTCCATCATCATTGAGGTAATTGCTCGCACACTGAATTACAGCTTGTAACAAATCTATTCGTGCCAAGACAAAAAAGTGAATATTTAAATCAAAAGAATGTGGGTACCTGGGTTGTTTTTGAAGGTGTGGTACTTGCTTAGTAGGATGAATGTTGCTTTCAAAGAACAATCATTTCAGCATCATATAATTATGATGAACAATATTAAAATAACATTATACACAACAACAACGTTTTTCAAATTGAATATCAACTATAGCTATTGGACTGACCTGACTTGGATTTTTTAGACCTGGGTTTAGCTACGACTCACGTAAATGGTTCTTCGGTTCATTTGTCACCGTTTTTCTTTTCTTAACGCTGTTTCATGCGGAAGTAGTGAGGAGCGTTCAAAACCCCAGAAAATTGATCCATCGTGTCAGACATTGAGAATTCATGCCCAATGTGAACGCACTGGAGTTTTGGTGGCCTGGACTAACTTTAACGCGATCATCAGCAGCTATGACATTTTTTGCTTTCAATGAACCTCCGTTTCAACACGTTCAATCCTTAGGGACCACGATACATCATTTGGCGTCCACACAATAGAAGCGGTCTCAAGGATAGGTCGTACAAGCGCACAATACAGAGATTTGAAGCAATATGGATCGGTAAAATCTTTGGCAATTTTAGAAACAAAGCCCAGCTGACGATTTGCTTTGGAAATTGTCGCAGTATAATGAGAGTTGAATGTCAGCTTTGGATCCAGCCTGACTCCCCGACCGGAAAACATCTCGACTCTCTCAAGCATCGTGCCGTCTATCCGGTAATCGAACAATATTGGCTCCTTCAATCGATAGAACGTCATCACGGAACATTTCGGAACACTAATGATTATGACAGGACGTTGACAGATATCCACCAAACTTTGTAATAGGCGATAATCGTTAGACGACAATAAATGATTTTGCCATCCAGTCCAAGTTTGCAGCGACATCGTTGTAGAATAATGTGAACAACTAATACCGCTAATGTTTTCAGGAATTGAGTCTGCTTGTATAAGGTTGATACTTCAGTAAATAAGTCAGACAAATGGAGTTTGTTTAAAAATGAAATCGCTTCATGAGAATTCGAATTGATGTCGAAGGCTTCCAAAAACACCTTGGTGTGGTCTTTCTAAAAATTTCTAAAGAGATTACATTGCTTGGACTGTTCTCGAAAATATTTTCGGGTTGGATAGGATAATCTTGTGTGTTATCATTCCTGTGTTTTTTTTTCTTGGGGCGTAGTGACACTTCACATTTTTTTTCATCCGCATCGATTTCGAAGCTGATGGGTAATGAGCAAGGATGCTGTTGAAGGATGTGTCTCTTCAGAGACTTGAAAAACCTGGTACGAAACATTCATAGAAAACATTTTCCCGTGCAAAATGTTTGTTCCGGATATGGTTATTTACATGACGCTGGAATTCCTCAGCATAACCTAAAACGGCTTCGCGATAGAAGAAGCAAGTTAAACTCGCCATATTTACTTTATTTTATTTAAATTATATGATAAGCTGTACTTAATGAATATGCTATTTAATCTTACGTCCTCTCTTTTGAGATTTTCCAGCATCTGTTCCATTTTCAAAAATTACAACCGTTTTCCCTCCCGAAATTTTCAATCACATTTCAATCACAAACAATGATGGCGGGTGACAACTAAACTACTGAGACTCGGTAGAAAATATTCATAAAACGAATTTAAAACGCATTTAAATTTACTGAGGTCGGTTGAAACTTTGTTTACATTGATGGTCGGTATTCAATGTTGTCCGTTTTTCGAAAAATAAAAAAAATTGAAACCGAGATTTTTGTTTTAAGCTGAACCAAATCTCGGATCAAAATATTATTTTGTTGAATTCTCAGTGACACCATGCTACAGCGAGAAATCTCAGCTTTATATTTTGCCGAGCCCGAAAATAATGTTTAAGTGTGTAGCTTTTGAAAAACCTAGAAGAAGAAGTAAAGAAGAAAGATCACCATTAGATCCAATAATAATTTTGGTTTCACCTTGAGACTAAATGTTCATAGATAAATGATTGTTTGATTGCCATTACTTGAATTTTACTCCTACAATTTCACCCTTTTAATTACAAACCATACAATAGTGAAACTCCACGGAATCCAAATCTGCTTCGATCAAGTCCGTCTACTGTCAGTTTGTTACTTCACCTCTCACATAGTGATAATTCATTCATGTCAATAATCTCGCATAGGCACCCAACGTCATCGTTATAGAAGCCATTTTCCCACGCTAATACATCATTTGCTCTTTCTTCAACCTTCTCGCAGCTTTGCATACCCGGAGCGACGTGTAAGCAGCTGCATTGTTTAAATGTGCAGTTTTTCGCCCAAAAAGTTCACATTCACCACCGCGCGACTTCCAACCGTAACCGTGTGGTGCGTTAGATACCAAGCCCAAGCACATCATGAAGCTGAGCCGGATAGGTACTTGGCTGGGAAACAAGGTACCTTTAATTGCCCCTTTCAATTTCATTGCCCTCTGCTCCGCCGAGTAACGAGACGATTCTAAACTTTCGCTTTTCTTTCACCGCAGTCCACGCTATTTTGCTCCGGGGCACCGGGGTAGGGTCAGTGTTCGCCAGCAAACCTACATGTAATGACGGTTCAACGGCTGTGGACGTGAATTTTCCTAGCCTCAGTAGCTTGTTTAAGGTTCGTAAAAATGTTCCACCAAACATTATCCATCGTGTCCGTATATAGCAAGCACCATCGAATGTGGTATCTTTTGGCTGTGGTCCACGGGGTCATTTGTTTTGCGATGCGTGTTGTTACTTTATTCTGTCTCCATAGGCTTTCAATGGTCGTTTTCAGTTTTTTTTGGCATAGGTGTTCCCAATGAATGTACCCAATGTAATGTGAAATGGCGGAAAAGTACTGACAATGGGCAGTAATGACCGTTTATTATGCTTCCGGAGTTGCCATTGTTGCAGATAGTATGCTGAATTTTATGAAAATAGTATTACGTAAACCAAATGATTCCGTTTTTCTCAAAAATGACAACTATTAAGCTGTTCAATATGTGCATAATGGGGTCTCCAGTTGGCCTTACGAGCAAAAAGATTATCGAAGATATTGTTACGATTACGAGATTGTCAATCCGGTCAGGATGTTTTCGGATGGGATTCTAGTTCTTCTTCTATAGTGTATCTATTGTAGTTGCTAAACAAGATACAACCAAAGGACCAAACAAGATCATGCAATTGGCAGGCACAACTTTCAATCAATAGCTGAAAACAATTAACTGAAAAAATGCTAATAATATACTAAGTTGAAAAGCTCCAGTTGAAATGTAGAGCCATTGAAGATGAAGATGATGTTTAGTATATATTAAATTATATCGATCAGTAAAATGACAGGACTCGCAACATTTCGCGTCTCAAAACAGCACTCGTGAGACTTTTGGACTAAAAAACTCATATCCCAGCTCTTCAAGATTTTCAGAACAAATATTTCCAAAGAGCTTCCAGAAGTATCTACAGATTCGAGGCATTCTAATTTAACCTATAATGGTGTCAAAAAACTATCACCGCATCTAGGAAGTTCTATCAGTTTCAGAAACCCACATAAATTCCTATTATCCGCTAGGGCAAATGATCCGATAGTCGTGGGTGTTCCTATAGTTGCGGTAGTACAGTATGTGGAAAATCAAAGAATCAAACGCGCAGCATTCCACTACGTCGTCAAAAATTACCAAATGAAAACAGCATTGATTATCTTGATAAACAGGTAAATATCTTCAAAATACCTTACTACATTTTCGTCTGTGCTCCAATAGTTCTGGTAGTGTTCCTATAGTTGCTTGTCCCGTAAGAAAACAATGGGATTCGCAACTATAGGAAAACGAAATGAAAAATACCCAAACTATTGGAATAATGTACCAATAAACGGAGTTGCCATTTTAGGATAGAATACATGATGGGGAAAACTATCGAATATACAGTCGCCTCTCCACATCTCGATATTGAAGGGACCATCGAGATAGGGAGAGATCGAGGAACGGAAGGAAAATTGAAATGGGTACTAGATCCAAAAAAGCTCGTTGCTATGAAAAACGTCAACAAAACAAATGTCGTTTCTTGTTGATGATGTGTTTGTTATTGTCCAGAGAATTCAATGTTTAATCAGACATGATTACCATTTAACAAGTGCTATGTTTCAAGTGAATGTGAGGCGTTATAACACTAAATACGTATACTGCAATTGCGAAGTTGGAACTATACAGGTTTTGTATTATCGTGCTAATGGAAAAAGGTGTTCTGTATTTAAGTTCGAGCAGTCTAGATTTCGGAAATCAATTCGGTGAGTTTGTTCCATGATATGATTAACGAAATGACACAAAAATCGTCCGAAATGCGTTCCCCGTCACGGGATTAAGAGCCGGTTCCTTTGCGACAGATTTGATTGCACAGTCGGTGCGTCGGTGAAGAGGGCTAGTGAAAACATTATATAAAAAAACTTTGCAGAGGTGTACTAGAGCCAATTGGTCCCAATACCGGACGTTTCTCTTAAATGACACTTCTGGGATCAACACATATATTATATTTAAGAAATAACAAGTCTATTACAAAGCTCTTGTCCTGCGTAGACCGTCTCTGTTCAAGATTTGAAATAGATATAATGGTCAACATTTTGAGGGTTCACTCATTTCCAACAGATTTGAATAACCTGTAAGTTTTTTTTCACATTATTTGGGTCATATTCCATCATATTGAGAATGGAAGAATGAGTCGCGAATGGGTTACTTTAGTAGGGTTTGGGGCAAGATGAACACTCTAAGAATAATATTTAATACCTTCTCAGTCAGCCTGATTTCCTATACACCCGATTCCGTGTTATTTCGAGAAACCGTGTAAAAAGCCGTGCAAAAAATATCCGTGTAAAAAAGTCTTCGTTAATATGGGGGATGCGTTCCGTTTCAAAAAAATTCGTGCTATTTCGAGAATCCGTGTAAAAAAGCCGTGAAAAAAAGCCATGTAAAAAATCCGTGTGAAAATAATCCGTTTAAAGGGAGAATCGGGTGTATTACAATACAGTAGCACAAATTAAATAATGCACATTTCATCTTACACACATAGATTTTGCTGTTATAAAATAGATTATAGGTTATCAGGGACTGCCTAATTAACGGGTGCTGAAATGCATTTTTTAAATTGTTTATTAAACAACTATTTCACAGTTTGCATAAAGTTACTGATCTTAGAATTCTACAAATCCATACATTAACTGATACACAACAAAGAATCAGATCAGTTGATTCCTATATAGAAACAATTTAAAGCAACTTCGATGCTAGCTTTCTCAATTAGGATTCTATAAACAATTTTCACTATTAAACCTACACTTCGAAAAAGCCATGTAATTTTAGATGCTTCGAGACCGACACCCACGAGCATCATTATTGATGCGCAATCGTGTCATGATAAATGTGAAACTAGGTCCACTTTTAAATTTACACGGCTGTATTATTGAAATAAAAATGATAAAGTACCAGACGAGAATCGAACATTGATTCGCTGCGTGAGCGCCACTCACGTTACCACTCAGCCATCACCGCTTCATGAGAAAGCAGAGATCAAAGTGAAACAAGTTCTACATTCTTCCGCGTACGTTATTTTCATTGCATCAACCCGTCGGCTGCTTGGGTGTTGGGTGCGTGTGTTGTCATTTCATAGGTTCATCGCACCGGTTGCTGTGCTTTGGGTTCGATGGATGTAATTTTCAGTTTGTTTTTCATTGAAACTGTGGCGATTGGACTGAAACTTTCGTGTGCATCCAAATTGACTGAGAAATACATCTTAATTCATATTACGTCTTGCGTTATTGTGTCAGTTTTTTCAATCACGTCACCTGTAACATTAATAATTTTTTGGTGTGATATATCAAATTGTTCAGTGAGAGAAGTAGAACATGCAATGTCAAATATACGGTAGGCTAATAATTCTGAACATAGAGTGTACTGGCGTCTTACTACTTTTCTGTGCTGTCGGCGTTTTCTTTTAATAATTAAACACTACACAAAGAACTTTCTTTTTAACTTATATTAATTTTTTTTTACATCCATTGTCAACGTTATTCGTCACAAAACTGATCTTACATCCCAATAAAGCTGTTGAAGCCTGAAGCAGACCACACTATTCACTCTCCGCTCAGTTGAAGTCTTTCGTCTCTCACTCAAAATCCATCATTTCGCTCAAAGTCCATCACACCACCATCAAATTCGTTGCACGCTAATGTTGTTTTAAATAGTTAATTACCCGATCAAATTACAACAAATTCCATTTTTATTTCAGCAACCGTCATCATTAAAACATTTTTTTTTTAAATTTACTATTTTTCATTCCTACTCGTGCTACAAAAAAACGTGTATACGTTTTCATACCGTGGTTTATATGTTGAAAATATTGCAGGCTAGTTTTTTTTCTTTTCTTTTCAACAATCATTGTAATAGTAGGAACTTTTTGCACGCAAATCGATTCCACGATCACCATAATGTTTTTTTTTCTTGTAATTAATAAATATAGAACGATCACGCGAAATATTTTGTTCTGTTTTGTGTGGGTGAATAAATTAATTAGCAAATGAAAAATTAGTGCGCGTTTGATTGTGTTTCCTCTGAATGCAGAACGATCGCGCGATCATAGAGATATTTGGCTCTGCGTTGTGCGGGTAATTAAATTAATTAGCAAATCAAAATTTAGTGCGTGTTCTACCGTATTTCTATTAGTACGCAGAGCGATCGCGCGATCATCGAAATAATTTGTTCTGCTAAGTGCGGTCGATAAGTTGGATAAATTAGTGCGCGCTCTATTGTGGTTTAGTTTAAACTTCATCAAACTACACGCTACACACGGCAAACCGTTTACCAAAACGAACCCTGCTACACTTCCTATCCCATATATCCAACATCCCAGTGATTTCTCGTGGAAGTGCAGATGACTCGTCGGCTTCCATCAAAGCGAGTATCACGTCAACATTTTCCTACCTATTCCCTAATTGACCTGCATTCGGACACGGCCGGCGCTGGTATTGCTTGATTTTGGGTCACCTGTTTTTACACATTGAGGATGATGTTAGTCCCAAACTTCATCTGTTGGTTCTCTGTGTAATTACAGCTGACCTGGCAATAACGGAGTAGCAACCGTGGGCGGTCAACCATGCTCATGCTCATGCTCATGATGTGTTTGTTATTGTCCAAACATGGTCTAGTAGTCCAAAAATCTGACCATATCGACATAAGGAGAGTGAATCCGGAACAAAATATGATCAGAATTCATCGAGATAGAGAGATATCGATATAGGGAGGTTATCGAGATGTAGAAGGCCCACATGTATGTAGATTGAAGGGACTGAGGAAACCATCGACATAGGGAGAGATATCGAGATATAGAACATAGAGATGTGGAGAGTCGACTGTATATACAAGGTAAGCGAATTGAGAATTTGAATAATTCTGGGAAAAGGAATAGTGTTGGAACGAGCTTAGTTTTACTTTTAGTGCCGCAGCCTGTTGGCGATTTTTGGGGTTAATCCACGTCCCCTCTGCCCATGATTTCATAGTTGACGTAACAACCATTGCACTTTCGCGTCTATTCGGAATAATTCAGGGACCAAAATCACAAATTTAAAACATTTCAACCCGTAAGCATTTAAATGAGGCTTGGAACAAGCAACGTATCAATGTTGCAGCGGTTGAATTACTTAAATCAGAGCTTCCCAAACTTTTGGGTATGCGACCCACCTAGCAAAATTCTATATGTCTCGCGACCCACCTATGAAAAAAATCCATTTTACCAAGTAGTATTAAGCATTAATTGAATCAGAATGTCATCTGTTTCGGCAAGTTTTACAAAAGTATTCACGTTACCTTTATGTACAAATGCAAAAAATGACAAACATGATATTGTATGTCAAAATGTTTTCATTTTACTTCATTAAGGGGCAGCTTTTAGGCATAAATGTTTTCTAAAATAGCGTGGTGATGAATATTTGAAATAAAATGCGGTTTGAATGTGCCAGAAAAAAATGATCAAAAGGTTCGGCATTCGAGCTGCAATTAATATTTATTCTACGCGACCCACCAACAATCCGCTCGCGACCCCCCTGGGGGTCGGGACCCACAGTTTGGGAAACCATGACCTAAATAAACGCGTAATAAATTAAATTCGCTGAAATTTCGAATGGTTGATACGTCAACTATGAAATCATGGGTAGCCCTCAATTTTTTAGAAGATAACATCCGTTCAATCTATTATACACTTGAATAATGTCGGAACATGTAGTAAATGCAAAAAAAAATCTCACTCGAAATTTAAGAAACTAATGAGAAGTTTCAGAAGTAAAAGAGATAAAAGAAACTATTTTTTGATTTTGTTTAGTGATAAATCTTATATATAAAAATGAAATGGTCTGTGTTCGTATCCGCATAACACGATAACGGCTGGATGGATTTTTTTCATTTCTTCAGCAAAAACATTCGTTATAGTTTCCGACGGGTTTATGTGATATTTCCTAATGGGAAAATTACGAGTAAAGTTGAGCAAACCGCGAATAACTAAAATTATGATTCCTATGCGAACTTTACATGGGCAGTTCGAAATGAACATTCTCGCCTACTATGCAGGACAACGTCTGCCGGGTCGACTAGTTGTTAAAAAAAATAATTCAAGCCATTATGTTTGAAAGCATTTTTCTTTATTTTATGATGAGCGTCGGCAGTTCAACAAACAAATAATCTTCTTCTTCTTATTGGCATTACATCCCCACACTGGGACAGAGACGCCTCGCAGCTTAGTGTTCATTAAGCACTTCCACAGTTATTAACTGCGAGGTTTCTAAGCCATTTACCATTTTTGTATTCGTATATCATGAGGCTAGCACGATGATACTTTTATGCCCAGGGAAGTCGAGACAATTTCCAATCCGAAAATAGCCTAGACCGGCACCGGGAATCGAACCCAGCCACCCTCAGCATGGTCTTGCTTTGTAGCCGAGCGTCTTTCCGCACGGCTAAGGAGGGCCCCCAAATAATGTAATATGTATTAAAAAGGAAAGGCCACTTGGCCTAAAGTCATTTTACCAAATATACCATTTTACCAAACAGACTATTAGGCGGAAAGTCACTTGCCGAATAGGTCATTTGGAGGAAAAGGTCATTTGCCGAATAGGACATTTGGCTGAATACGATATTTAGCTAAACATGACATTTGGCCAAATATGACATTTGGTCGAATGAAACATTTGGCCGAACAGTACATTTGGCCGAATAGGTCATTTGAAAAGTGAGAAATGAGGTGTGAAAAGTGAGATATCTCACTTCGCACTCCTTACTTTTCACTTATTACTTCTCAAAGTGGGAAGTGAGTAGTGAGATGTCCCATTACTCACTTTGCACTTTACACATTTTTTAGTGAGAAGTGAGAATTGAGGAGTAAGAAGTGAGACGTCTCACTTCTCACTCCTCATTCCACACTTCTCTCTGTAAAAAAGTGAGTAGTGCAAATTGAAACGTCTCACTGAAAGTGACAAGTGAGTAGTGAGCTGTCTCATTTCTCGCTTCACACTACTCATTTGTCTCTTTTATCACTCCTCATTTCTCACTTCTCGCTGTGAAAAGTGAGAAGTGGATAGTGAGACGTCTCACTAGTCACTACTCATTTCGCGCTTTTACTTTTTCAGTGAGAGGTGAGAAATGAGGAGAAGGAATTGAAACGTCTCACTTCTTACTTCTCATTTCTCACTTCAAACTGTGAAAAATTAGAATCGCGATATGAGTAGTGAGACGTTTCACTTCTCACATCGCGCTAATCACTATTTACAGTAAAAAGTGGAGAATAAGTAATGAGAAGTGAGACGTCTTACTTTTCACACCTCATTTCTCACCAGTATTGAGCTGAATCATTCTCAGACGATTTGTTCCCCTTATTGGATATTTTAATCATTGCGACCATTTGTTAGATCTATTGTGATATATGCCCCAATTGATTTAGCTTTGTCAAGTTGACGTAAATTCACATCAGCGATAACAAAACGGGTTCATTAGATCACAAAGGTTTACGCTATTCTAATCTGGTTTTATTGGTTGGTACATATATACATAAACGTATTGAGAATTTTTGACCTACACAGTGGGCAAAGTGTGGCTTTAAGTTTGTAATTAGGAATTTCATTTGATACATATTGTATAATTTTAATGTAAAGTTTCAAACATGCCGGCCGCCAATGATATTTCCCGGGAATACTAACTTAGATGTTAATCATATCTGAATTACATACATCGATTGGGTAGTGCATGGTTTCAACGGTTCACCTTCATCTTCCTCCGCAATAGGCCTTCGATACATCAGATTGTGGGTTGGGGTCTGTGAAGGAGGAATTTCTGTACGAATCTGTTGTTGTAGATAAAAAGAGTTATACTTAACTGACACCCAGTTAAGTCCATGGGGCGAACCCACATGGAAGGCTTAACTCTTTACAGATGAAACAGGAACCGCTCGATTCCCCCGAGCATGGGCCAGGATCTCGTCTGGCGACTCATTTCCCCGAGTAAGGGCCGGAATCTTGTCCGGCGGCTCTGTTCCCGGAGCAAGGGCTAACCTCTAGCGAAACGGAAGGTAAATCGTTGATGACTATTGCGGGGTCGACCTCGATCGGGAGAAGGCAGAGCTTCACGATGACGCGGTGAGTCGTACCAGCACTGGTTTTCACTGTTGCAACACGTACTCGTCCGTCTGGACCGGGATGTACGTCGATGACACGTCCAAGAGGCCACTTTAGTGGCGCAATCCTCTCCTCCTTGAGGACGACGATGGAAGCGGGCTTGGTAGTCATATGGCTACTGCTTCTGCCTCATACGCAGGAGGTCGTGGGTTCAATCCCAGGTCCGTTCCATTCTCCTACTTTGTATCTTTCTCTTTATCTCTCATGTTCTAGCAATCGCTAGAACTGGAAATGGACTTCCATACCGTTTCCATTACTATTCCTATACCTTCAACTTGAGTATTCTATCAGTAATCTGCTAGAATTGGAAATGAACTATAGAGCTCGTTTCCTACATCCAATTAGAAATTCCATCAGTTACCTTCTCCTATCTATCACATTGGCAGCTCGTTAACCAAGACGGACCTCTGCCTCTCCAACCTAACCCAAAAATTCCAACAAATTCCGCATGAACTCGTGGCAAGTGCAGAGGTATATTCGGCTTGCAGTGGGCGAGTGATTGCATCATCATTTCCTCCCCTTCCCGCCATTGACGTGCATTCTGACGTGGCAGGCGCCAGTATGACCTAACGAATGAGATCACCAGTACTTGTACATTGAAGATGTGTGCTAGTCCCAAGCAAACATCTGTTGGTTCCCTGTGCAAGAACAGCTGATCTGGTCATAATGGAGTAGCAACTACGAGCAGTCAATTAAGCTCAAGCTCAAGCTCAAGCAATCCTCTCCTCCTTGAGGACGACGATGGACCCGACGGCTATGTTGTCGAGTGCTTTAGTCCAGCGGTAGCGAGTTTGTAGAGTGGCTAGGTACTTGTTATGCCACCTATACCAGAAATGTCCCGCAAGTTGCTGCACCCTCCGGTAACGAGAGAGTCGATTTTCTGGAACTTGCTGACAATCGGAATCCGGAATCTCGTTCAGCGGCCTGCCGATAAGGAAGTGCCCAGGAGTGAGAGCAAGTTCTTCGGATGGATTGTCGGGAAGCGGTGTAAGAGGACGTGAATTCAGCATCGCCTCAATCTGCACGAGTGCCGTGGTGAGTTCAAACTCTGTAAGGTTTGCGTTGCCAAGGATTTTCCGAAGCAGGATCTTGACGGATTTCACACAAGCTTCCCAGATTCCACCGAACGATGGTGATCGTGGTGGAATAAAATGGAATTGGATTCCATCATCTTCACACTCGCGTGCTACCGATTCCTTGTGCTGCTGAGACAGGAACAATTTGCGCAGCTCCTCAAGCTCGCGTCTTGCACCAACAAAGTTGGTCGCGTTATCACAATAGATGTGCGCCGGTTTGCCTCTTCGACCGGTGAATCGCCGGAGACTAGCTATAAATGCCTGAGTGGTGAGACTGGAAACGAGCCGATGCTTAGCTGGAAGTATGATCGGATGCTTTTTATCGATAGGTATATGAGCATTGTGCAACCGGCCGCCGAGACGAATTATGCCATCCACTAATTCTGGACACAGGAACCGAAGCTTCGATCTACGATCCACCTCTCCAGTGGTGGACAAAAAAAATTGGCCAGATCGGACAATGGGATCGAAAGTTATGGCCAAAATACAAATTCATACGAAAAAATCGCGTTAGAAATGTTACTCATTTTTCGGGCACTTATCCTTAACCGATTTGCTCGCAACAAGTTGCATTCGACGCAGAATCCTGTCCCATTATTTCCTATTTGAAATTGGCCAGATCGGACTATGGGATCGAAAGTTATGTCCTAAATACAAATTCATACGAAAAAATCGCGTTAAAAATGTCACTCATTTTTCGGGCACTTATTCTCAACCGATTTGCTCGCAACAAGTTGCATTCGACGCAGAATCCTGTCCCATTATTTCCTATTTGAAATTGGCCAGATCGAACTATGAAATCGAAAGTTATGGCCAAAATACAAATTCATACGAAAAAATCGCGTAAAAAATGTCACTCATTTTTCGGGCACTTATCCTCAACCGATTTACTCGCCACAAATTGCATTCGACGCAGAATCCTGTCCCATTGTTTCCTATTTGAAATTGGCCAGATCGGACTATGGGATCGAGAGTTATGGCCAAAATATAAATTCATACGAAAAAATCGCGTAAAAAATGCCACTCATTTTTCGGGCACTTACCCTCATCCGATTTGCTCGCAACAAGTTGCATTCGACGCAGAATCCTGTTCCATTGTTTCCTTTTTGAAATTGGGTAGATCGGACTATGGGATCGAAAGTTATGGTCAAAATACAAATTCATACGAAAAAATCGCGTAAAAAATGTCACTCATTTTTCGGGCACTTTTCCTCAACCGATTTGCTCGCAACAAGTTGCATTCGACGCAGAATCCTGTTCCATTATTTCCTATTTGAAATTGGCGAGATCGAACTATGGGATCGAAAGTTATGGCCAAAATACAAATTCATACGAAAAAATCGCGTAAAAATGTCACTCATTTTTCGGGCACTTACCCTCAACCGATTTGCTCGCAACAAGTTGCATTCGACGCAGAATCCTGTCCCATTGTTTCCTGTTTGAAATTGGCTAGATCGGACTATGGGATCAAAAGTTATGGCCAAAATACAAATTCATACGAAAAAATCGCGTAAAAAATGTCACTCATTTTTCGGGCACTTATCCTCAACCGATTTGCTCGCAACAAGTTGCATTCGACGCAGAATCCTGTCCCATTGTTTCCTATTTGAAATTGGCCAGATCGGACTATGGGATCGAAAATTATGGCCAAAATACAAATTCGTACGAGAAAATCGCGTAAAAAATGTCACTCATTTTTCGGGCACTTATTCTCAACCGATTTGCTTGCAACAAGTTGCATTCGACGCAGAATCCTGTCCCATTATTTCTTATCTGAAATTGGCCAGATCGGACTATGGGATCAGAAGTTATGGCCAAAATACAAATTCATACGAAAAAATCGCGTAAAAAATGTCACTCATTTTTCGGGAAATTATCCTCAACCGATTTGCTCGCAACAAGTTGCATTCACAGAATCCTGTCCCATTGTTTCCTATTTGATATTGGTCAGATCGAACTATGGGATCAGAAGTTATGGCCAAAATACAAATTCATACGAAAAAATCGCGTAAAAAATGTCACTCATTTTCCGGGCACTTATCCTCAATCGATTTGCTCACAACAAGTTGCATTCGACGTAGAATTCTGTCCCGTTGTTTCTTATTTGAAATCGGTCAGATCGGACTATGAGATCGAAAGTTATGGCCAAAATACAAATTCATACGAAAAAATCGCGTAAAAAATGTCACTCATTTTTCGGGCACTTATCCTCAACCGATTTGCTCGCAACAAGTTGCATTCGACGCAGAATCCTGTCCCATTGTTTCCTATTTGAAATTGGCCAGATCGGACTATGGGATCAAAAGTTTTGGCCAAAATACAAAATCATACGAAAAAATCGTGTAAAAATTTTTACTCATTTTTCGGGCACTTATTCTCAACCGATTTGCTCGCAACAAGTTATATTCGACGCAGAATCCTGTCTCATTGTTTCCTATTTGAAATTGGCCAGATCGAACTATGGGATCGAAAGTTATGGCCAAAATACAAATTCATACGAAAAAATCGCGTAAAAAATGTCACTCATTTTTCGGGCACTTATCCTCAACCGATTTGCTTGCAACAAGTTGCATTCGACGCAGAATCCTGTCCTATTGTTTCCTATTTGAAATTGGGCAGATCGAGCTATGGGATCGAAAGTTATGGCTAAAATACAAATTCATATGAAAAAATCGCGTAAAAATGTCACTCATTTATCGGGCACTTATCCTCAACCGATTTGCTCGTAACAAGTTGCATTCGACGCAGAATCCTGTCCCATTGTTTTCTATTTGAAATTGGCCAGATCGGACTATGGGATCAAAAGTTATGGCCAATATACAAAATCATACGAAAAAATCGTGTAAAAAAATTTACTCATTTTTCGGGCACTTATCCTCAACCGATTTGCTCGCAACAGAATCCAATTTGCATTCGACGTAGAATCCTGGCCCGTTGTTTCATATTGAAAATTGGCCATATAGGACTATGGGATCGAAAATTTTACCATTTTTTTTTATGGAAAAATCGATAAAAAAATGTCACTCATTTTTCAGGTAGTTTTCCTCAACCGATTTGCTCGCATTAAATTGCATTCGACGCAGAATGTCTCATTGATTCTTATATAAAATTGGCCAGATCGGACTATGGGCTTAGAAGTTTTTGTAAAATTACTATTTATTGTGAAAAAGAGTTCAAAAAAGTCTAGCTCACTTTTTAAGCACTTAGACTTCATCTATTCCCCAAGCAACACAAGTTCAATAAATCTGGTTGCAGTAACCATATTGTGACTGAATCCGGTCATATATAAGTTACTGTGATTGATGTGCAATATGTGTGCTTCTCAGGTCGCTCGCAACAGATTGCATTCGACGCAGAATCTTGTCCCATTGTTTCCTATAGAAACTTGGCTGGATCGTACAATTGGGTCAAAAGTTATGGCGAAAATACTAATTTTATAATAAAATAAAATGCCATTTTTTGCTCTTATGCTCATCCGATTTGTTTGCAACAAATTGCGTTTGGCGAGAATTTTTTTTATGCATATAAACAAATATGAAAAATAAGACCAATCCACATATTGGTGTTATTTTAGATTTTTCCAAACCTTTTGAACGAACGAGAAAGGCACCATCACCGCTAAGTGGATTAATCTGGGTTTTTCAATATCCGCCGAGGCGACGAATTCGATGATTCGAAAACGAATGACGATCGTAACTAGAGTGTCTTGGATAGTGGGACCGGCAAGCAAAACATCGTTGAGCGATAGACCAGATTTCGACGGACAAGACGCATCAAAAACGGTTCGCAGCTTAGTGGTGGTACTGTCCATCTTGATCACTGCGTGGTGGGGAAGGTAGTATCGAGGTTTGGTGTATCGTTCGTTTGGGTCGACCACCCGCATGTGTCCGAGTGCCAAATACTCGTGGATGAACTTCTGGTACATGGCGTGCTTCTCAGGATTCTGGGCGAGCGACCGTTCTAGGGAGTAGAAACGCCGTGTAGCATTGTACCAGTTGTCTTCAATCCTTGAAAGCAGTTCTTCGCGCTTTGGGAGCTTAACTACATAGCGACCATCAGGATTTCGCACGGTATGTTCTACGAAATGTTCCTCGCAATATCGCTCGGACGGTGACCACCCTTTCGAATGCTGTACATCCTCCAACTGCCAAAAATGGTTGACCAGCTCGTCGATTGCGCATGGGTTGCTGAACTGACAGCTACAGGGATCTTCATGGTTGTGGTCCTCTAGCATACACTCTCCAGACACAATCCACCCAAATTCGGTGTTTTGGAGTAGCGGGAGATCGTTCCCGAGAAGGATTCGGCCGTAGCGAAGAACACGGAAAAAATGTGCAGCTCCTAGAATCATGTCAATATCCCGAGCTACCGCGAATGTAGGATCCGCGAGGTTGATGTGCTGCGGAATAGGCCATTGTCGAACGTCAAAGGAAAACTGCGGGAGCTTTACGGTGATTGATGGAAGGACTAGCATCGAACCCTTTACGGAAAATGTTGAAACACGGGAGAAAATGCTCACGCAAGCTTCGTGCTCCACTACCGTTGTCGCTCTTCCAATCCCGCTAATCGTTATTGGTTGCGATAACCGGCGTTTTGGTAATTGAAGCTTTTCACACAGTGCAGCCGAAATAAAGTTTCGCTGGGATGCACAATCCAATAAACAACGGGCAGTAATAATGCGCCCTTTACTGTTGCGGATGTTTACAAGAGCCGTCGGAAGGTACACGGTGCCAGCAATTGAAGCTTGGAATTGTGAGACAAAAGTGCACTGTGCATTATCTTGATCTTGGGGCGCATGGTTGTTGGAAGTTGTGGACGTTGGTGTTTCATGGGTGGAAGCTTGCGCGACACACTCGGCGAAATTTATGCACGGACTCGGACAGACTTGTTCGAAAGCAACGCAACACGTGGACTCGTTGGACTGGCTAACGAAGTTGGGTTGAATGTCACCACTGTCAGTATGCAGCAGCGTGTGATGTTTCCGGGAACAGACTCGGCAACGGGTACTCGTACAACTTCGGGCGAAATGAGACGACGATCGCAGGCAATTTATGCAAATATTTTTGGATCGTACTAATTCAGTTCGCTGGCTAACATCGAGCTTCTGGAAGTCTGGACAATGATACAGATAATGGATCTGGCCACATTTCTCGCACTGCCTTTCGGGATCGGTTGAATTGGTACCAGCTGAGAGACTGGATGTGTTCTTCGGATGCGTTGCTATTGGAAAAGCTGCTGATTTCGGCTGAGGCTTGGGCTTGGGGCGAGGAGAAGGAGCGAAAGAAGCTGGTGAAACTGCATGCAAGACACGAGCGTAATTTTGAAGAAAATTCACCATTTGAACATACGATGGCATGGATGTCGAGTCGTCAGCGGCTGTGCTGGATGCCGAAGCGATTCCCCCCAGAACAGAGGCGATGTTGTCCGTGTCAAGCCTAGTACAGTGATTTTCCCATTCACGGAGCGTACAAGGGTCAAGGCGGATCGTCAGCAAATAAACCAGAAGCGAACTCCATTTGTCAGCTGGTTCACCTAAACTCTTCAACACTGAAATTTGCTGTTCAAATCGATCAACTAGCGCGAGCAGCTCCTCGGCTGATTCTGTGCGCATCACGGGAGTGTCGAACAGTGCTGCCGTTTATTTTCGAAGCGTAGCTTGAGCGCACGCCATGCATCCTTGTAACCCTGTTCACAAACCTTGATTGGATCGAGAATACGCGCAGCTTCACCTTCAACAAGACCCTTCAAATAATGTAGCTTCTCAACGGACCCAATGTCGCTCCGGGAACCCACCGCAGATTGGAACGAATCCCGAAAGACGCACCAATCCTCCAGACGGCCACTAAATTTGGGTAGGGAAGTCGTATGCTCAACGGCTTCACAAGTGGCGACTGGTTTTGGGGAAGGGAACTGGTGGTTTTGGGTAATTGCTTTAGGTAAAATGCTCGTAGAGCGTAGTATCTACTGTCAAATTTCTGTCGCTCACCTTTCAAATCAATAGGAGCCTCCTCCGTAGACAACGCCTCCATCTTAACAGCCACCTGGTGAAACTCGCCGTAGAAACGCTCCAGCTTCTCTGCCCATGCCTCTACCTGTTCCTTCTGGATCTCTTATTTTTTTAAGCTTTTCACGTAATGCTCCAACAGCGCTACGGAATCCACTACATTTTGCTTCTTCTGTTGCCACTCATCCATGGTCTTCGATTCTGACGCCATTTTTTAATCACTAGTGTCGATTCGCTCACTGAATTTTACTTTCAACCACCAAGAATCTCTTTATAAGGCACCAACTTTTACAGATATTGTTTACACAAATTTACACTGTGCCCCACTGTGCTTTGAGCGCCAGGTTGCTCCAACTGCACTTTTGACTGGCCGAGCTAACTAACAACTGAGGCGAGGCTGCTTTGTTCTTCTTTCTGAACACTTTACACAACGGCAAACAAACGCGCGCGTAGAATAGAAGATTCTTGGTGGGAAACGAAAAATCAATCCGATGACTAAGATCAATCACCACCGAAAACTTTTTATGATATTCTGGCTAACTTTTATTCACCGAGGGTCCAAAAAAAAACCCGGTTGAAGGACCAAATTTATGTATAGCACTTAACCACTCTTCTTGCTGTGGACTTAATTGTTAAAAAATGCTTTCCAAGAAAGCCTAATCAAGTATCCCAGAAACTAAATCAATTCAAGACACTAATCACTGGTTCACCACAATGCCATACAGAGAGTTATTATACTGGTTATAATATCGGTACTTTCGGAAATTCACATCAGCGATAACAAAACGGGTACATTAGATCACGACGGTTTACGCTATTCTAATCTGGTTTTATTGGTTGGTACATATATACATAAACGTATTGAGAATTTTTGACCTACACAGTGGGCAAAGTGTGGCTTTAAGATTGTAATTAGGAATTTCATTTGATACATATTGTATAATGTTAATGTAAAGTTTCAAACACTGGTAATTCTGGTAAGCTGATTGGCATAGGTGCAGCGCCGGCGGATGAAGTCATATCATTATCGAACAGTATTTTCGGACTATTCAAATAAGGAGCGGATGCGCTGTGAATTGACATATCATCAGGTACGGAAGGGATTGCTTGCACATCATACTTGCCTGTCATTGGTGTTCGGAAGCCCCCTTCTCCAGGATCAAACGCAGGGCCGGAACGTCTGATGATCGATGACTCGTAAGGCTCGACTGGGATGATCGGATATGGGGCTTCCTTCAAACTGGTGGCAAACGTGCGTTCCGGACTGAAGAAATCAAATTTCGATCGCCTATTGATCGGCGCACAGGTCTAGTCGTATGACGAGGACTACTGTATATAATTAGTGGTCTTTGTCAAGTACGAGACATTTGTCTTACTGCAAATAGAGACTATTCAAGAATTATTGGGATGATTCACCAACTGGTTGTAAAGCTTCAAGGAATCATTTGATCTTCCAGAAATATGTAAAACAGAAATATGTATAGCTAACTACCTATTTTCAAAAACTTTTATTAGGAATCTTACCAACTAGACTTTTTGAGCGTTTTGGGTATCAAAGAACTTCCTTAGGTCCTTACGGACACCCAGAACCCTTTCTTTTAATTCCAGAAACCTCCAAGATTATTAGTTTGGCCTCTGCCTCTGAAATCATTTTTAAATATTATTAGCAGATTTTTGATTACTACAATGTTGAAAAGAATCTGATAACCTTTCGGGTGCATTAAACGATAGATTTCCAACAGATTTCAAACAGCTGAATCACGCCATAAATTTATCCCACTTCTCAGAGAACTGTTTCTGACATACAATTTCTCAGCTTTTAGTTATTTTAAATTTCTTCAAACAAAATAAACGTGTTCAGCATCTTCGCTGTATCCAAAAGCTCACTTGACTTCAAGTTCATAAACTTTCATTTCCCACGGTAAACTTTCTTTCGAAATGTGCTTTTCCTGAACCAAACGAGGTGAATGGTGGAAGCCATGAGGGCGAAGAGAATAAAACTGCTATGCAGCCAACCTTTCGGGCGCTATCCAATGCCACTGTGTGAAACTTGTTTTGCTTTGTATGGCCTTCGCATTGGTACGATGCTGAAATGGAACAAGTTTTCTCTTTTATAACCTTCACATTGGTAGCTTTACAGCATTGAAGAAGCTTTGTAAGCGGTTGTATGTATTGCTTTCAAAGTTGTACGCAACATAATTCGTTAGAGAATGATAAGGGAGTGTCTCCGGTTGTGGACCTAGTTGCCTTTTTTGCTCATACCTTTTTTATTCAAGTCAATATTATGCAGTGATATGAACGCCAATGGAAAGATAGAGACTTTTCTCCCAATTGGTTTTTGGCCAAACAAAATGTTATATTCAATCCAAACTTTAAACATTGCAATAGTTGCGGTCGTCCCTTTTATGTGAAGTGCGCTGGCATTGGATTTTACATGTAAGAGTTTTTTATTTCAACATTGCAAGTCACTATTTTTACATAAACGTTCTTTTTTCATCATGTCAAAGGCATTTAAAAATCAAAGGAATGAAAATAGTGATGTGATTAGTTCTTTTTCCGAAACAGTTATTTCCCTGGCCACGTCGCTATAATTACGAAAGGAAGGGAAGAAATGTTAGTTCAACATTTACTATTGAAGGTGTAGGGAACCCATGCTTGCTTCGGGTCCGCGACGTTAGGCATAAGTACGTTAGGCATAAGGACGATTGGCATAAGTACGTTAGGCATAATGGACGTTAGGCATAACGGTCGTTAGGCATAATGTACGTTAGGCATAATGGACGTTTGGCATAATTCTACCTTATTTATGTCATGGGCTGTTCTTTGGGTAATTTTATGCCTAACGTCTATTATGCCTAACGTACATTATGCCCAACGTCCATTATGCCCAACGTACTTTTGCCTAACGTCTTTATGCCTAACGTACTTATGCCTAACGGGGAATACCCCTTGCTTCATAGATGTCTCAGGAAGGACAGTTTGTGTTGGTGGGATGGGTAAATAATGGGGAGCCCTAGTCGACAATATAGAGAGTTGAAAATAAAAATATATGGTGAGAAGTTATTGAAATAAATTAATTAATTTACTTACGAACCATCCAAAGCAGAAAGCAAGTTAATGGGGTTAGTTTGGAACACTAATTTGCATCAATGTACTGTATATATTTGGCACGTAAAAAAAATCCACCAGTTTTCTATACTGAGCATCAAAATAACACACAAATTTAAGATCTTTTCGAAAGAATTACACAAATAAATACAAAATTGTTATCGAAAAGCGAGTAATTGTAATATGAGTCATGTTCGGAATTTTAGTCAAAACGGTGTATTTGTGTATTTGTTTTTACTTTCAGCTTACCAACTATATTCCATGCCGTGTTCCTAAACGAGCCGGGCGTATTATTCTACCAAGTCTCATCACGTGACGTGCTTTAGACACTGTAGAGTTTTCCTGCGTTTTAATATGGTTAGTTTCCTACACCAGTTGAAAGTTAGTCACTAGTAACGGCATGCAATAACACATCTTTTCGTGTAAAAACAACATGAAATAGGAATTTACCATGTTGGTTCGTTACCAAATGGAACGAAGTAAAACGTATACTTATATTTCATTTATACGAATCTTACAAATAGAAATTTTTAATTTTTTTCGGGTTTTTTTTTTTTAAATTTTGTATCGTATTTTGAATTATCAAAATTGAACTTAATATTGTTAAAGCCCAATAATTGTTTTGTTGATTTGTTTTTTGTTTATTTATTAAAATAATCTGACATGTCTAAACAAATATAACTTAAACTAATTGGTCATGGCGGGCGATACGGAACAAGTTTAGTAACCGAAGACGAAACACGTCAACTGATAAGCCAAGATCAAACATGTCGAAGAATTCGTTGAAGCGCCGACTGATAGCTCGAATTGGCTCGTGTAGTGCATAGTTGCTTGGTTCTAAAATGTCAGAATAGGCGTTGACGAAGTGGTCTTTCCACATTACTGTTCCCTTCACCTTTTCTCTTCAATCTTCTGCCTTCTGTCTTCCTTTTTCTTCTTGAATCCTCTTCCATCTTTTTTTTTTTGCTTGCTTCCTCGATTCTTACTTCACCCTTTCTAAATTCTCACTTCGCACATCTCCATTCTCACTTCTCACTTTCTGCTCTCATATCACACTACTTACTACTCATTTCTCATCGTTCAGTGTTCTCTTCTCACGTCTCACTTCTCTCGTCTTACTTCTAACTTAAAACTTCATACTTCTTACTTTTCACCTCTCATTTCTCACTTCATACATACCACTATACTAGCACTCCTCACTTTTTGCTTCTCACTTTTCATTTATCACTTCTCACTCAACACTTCTTCAATCTGATCCGTCGTTGATTGGCCTTCGAGCTATTCTCTGTAAAATTATGATTTTTTAACGAGGTTTCCGTTAGACTCTCGTCTAACTAACAAGATTGACGTTTTGACTCTAGTCTGGCTTTTGACAAGGGCCTAAGTAAAAACACCTTGAAAACTTTCAAAAAAAAAAAAATTGAAAGATGCTTATCCGATCGTTTTGGTGTCTTCGGCAATGTATTAGGGCTATGTGATAAAATTATACTCGACTTGCCAAAGTTTCAAGTCAAAAGTCAGGCTAGCGTCAAAATGACAAACCAATGATGCAAATTATTTTTTTGAACATAGAATGTGTGCAAAATTTTAAAGAAAATAAAAAATACAAAAATAAATCGACTTTTGATTTCACAGAGATTTGCTCCTTGACAAAAACCTTCCTAGTATTCGCCGACAAAAGACTCTCAGTCTTCTAAGCAAAACAAAATTTTGTTTGACGAGTATAAAGTCCGTGCTATTTCATACAGATCGAGCAGTTCTAAATCCTTTCTTATTTTTTGAATAATGTGGTGGATCGAATGTTGCAGCTGCTTTACTGTTTTTCAGCTCATTCCCAAGCAACATCAATGTATTAATTGCGGTTTTATATCAAACTTGACGAGTAAGTCAATGTCTCCAAGAGCGCTATGAAACCATAATTGTTACTTGGGATTTATTGCCATCCTTATCTCATCCATCGTTGGTGGTTCCACAGCTTGACCGTCGTCGGCACCTTCGACCTGGCTGCCACCAGAAATTGACAATTTAAAAAATTAGGGTATGAGCAATAAATAAATACAAAATATACACATAAAATGCAAAATTTTCATAAACAATTGTAAATTTTCCACAAAACAAAAATAAATTAGCACTTTTAAGGACACTCCTCACGCAATCCGAATTCAAAAGTACTCGCGTTTTCAATGGCACACCACTTAATACGAAAGCAACGCACAACTGTCATTTTTATTATTTCAGATTTGCTGCGTCGCAACATGCGTGAAATAAAAAAAATGACAGTTGTGCGTTACTTACGTATCGAGTAGTGTGCCCTGGATTCAAAATATTCCACAAAAAAAAACAAATTTCCATAAATAAATCAAATAGGGGTTGTTCGAACCAACAGGATTGAACTGTACAGCGGGGAATCCCCCGACAGCGAGACAATATGCAGTTAGCAAACACAATACGAAAGAGATGAGGCGACGTCAAACGTAGATAATGAGGAGATCATATATGGATTGCCATCGAGCGCTTTAAAACGTGTTATCGAACGGTTACTTGTTGATAATATAAAACTTATTGAATTCTTTGATATTATCGTTATTTTTGAGCTAGTGAGGGAATTGTTCAGTTGAATATTTGTAAGATTGCGTTTCGTAGTGAAATTTATGCAGTAATTGATTAATTTGTATCCCTAGGTTAGAGATTGTGGGAGTCAAATGCTATCTGGTCTAGGGTCGTATTTCGACATCGATTCATTTCTAATAGGACTGTAAGTGTAACCGCAAAACTCTTTTGCCAAGCTAAACCTAATATGCTATATCTATAGTAGGACCTGTTAGAAGAAATAGCTACGAGCTCATTGCGCTGAGTACTTGGAAGGGAAAATTAATGTAAAGTCTAATAGCACACGAATCTAACCCACAATGAAACTTAAATACACTATCTATTACAGCTTTGAGCGTATCACCAAAACCGCTACAGAGAAGTTTTTCTTGACCCATAATCCGAACAATCTCAAAGATTAATTTCGGAATCACGCATGATGCCTCGAAAGCCACCTCTGGACGATAGCTACTACCTATGTGAATCATGCCATGAGTCACCTTCTGCTGACCGCGGGATGGTTGCTTGCGACGAATGTGGAAAGTGGTTCCACTATGCATGTGCTAACGTGGACGAATCAATAGAAAAACACCCCTGGTGCTGTGAGAGATGTTTGTCTGCCAGATCACAGCGACACAGAGGAGGTAGCTCAACATCGTCACGACGTCGGTCAATGGCATTGGAGCTCCAACGGCTGGAGGAAGAATATGCCTTGCAGCAAGAATACATGCATAAGCGGTATGAAGTGATGGCATCGTTTCTCGAGGACGAAGAAGAGAATGATAGTCAGGATGGTAACTCGGTCGACAGCAGCGTAAGTAGGACTAGAAAGTGGATCGATAGTCAGCGAGGGGCAAGGGGAAATTTTGGTCCCAGTAAAGCCTGTAGTCTGCAAGCGATACCGAAAGCAGGTCCAAGCAAAGTTGAAAGACACGTGAAGTTACATTCAATCACCCTTCGGTCGTCCGGAATCGAGAATATCGGAACGGAAAAACAATTTCCAATACCCGCGGTGAATCATCAAGCTTATAATCATTCGCACCGTGCATCATCTTTATCAGAGCCTCTACATCCTGGTTCTAGCCCACACGGGCTGGGAGAAGTCAAACATCGTTCCGAGAAAACGCATCGATAATTCCCGAATTACTGCAAATCGGACCCTCGAACCCACCACAGAGTCAACACCGCTGCGTTAGAAATGTGGATTACGGCGGTCGTTATACGGATAATGCGAGCAATCATACGTTGGTAAATACAGTTGCTCAATCGACTCCAAATATTGGACCAACGGCGGTCCAAATCTCAGCAAGGCAAGTGTGGCCAAAGAAGCTGCCGGTGTTCACTGGAGCAGCAGAGGAATGGCCCATTTTCATAAGTTCATATGAAAATTCTAACGCTGCTTGTGGGTTCTCTGATGTAGAAAACCTTATACGACTGCAGGAGAGTCTAAAAGGTCCAGCGTTAGAAATCGTCCGCAGTAGGCTACTATTACCTGCGAACGTTCCAAAGGTGATTGAAATATTGCGCCGTGTCTACGGAAAGCCGGAGATTCTCATTCGTTCGTTGATATCGAAGGTACGGGCTATAGACCCTCCGAAGTCTGACCGATTGGATTCCATCATCAAATTCGGCATTGCCGTACAACAACTGTGCGACCATTTAGAGGCGGCGAACCAACAAGATCACCTTAGAAATCCAGTCCTATTGGAAGAAATGGTGGAGAAGCTGCCAGCTAATTTCAAGTTGGAATGGGTACGCTTCAAGAAATGTAAGGAGCATGTGTCGATCCGTACGTTTGGGAATTTCATGGAAAATCTGGTGGATGAAGCTAGCGAAGTGACACTTCTGAATGCGCCATCAGAGTCCATGGTAAAGCAGGAGAAGAAAGCATCGGCGAAACGCAAAGGGTGCCTTCGATCACACCGAGGCCCGAACGCTACACCTGAGGGTGACACTAAATCGGATAAAATGAGGAAGAAAAACCATGCGCCACGTGTTCAAAGGTCGGGCATCGAGCGCGAAATTGTGAGGAATTCAAGAAGTTGAAGCCAATCGAACGTCTTCAGTTGGTGAGGAACCGAAAACTATGTGCCGTGTGTCTCTACAGTCATGGTAGTATGCGCTGTCGGAATAAGATGTTATGCAACGTCCAAGGCTGTCATGGTAAGCATCATGCCTTACTTCATAACGCTGATGAACCAGAAGAAGCAAATTGCATGGTGCACCAAAGAAGAGCCAAATCATCCGTGGTATTCCGAGTCGTTCCGGTAACACTCACAAATGGAGCTTGTGAGTTAGCGACCTATGCCTTCCTGGACGAGGGTTCTTCCAAGACACTATTGGAGAAAAGCGTAGCTACCAAACTGGGGCTGAAAGGAGCTGTAAGACCATTAGATCTAACATGGACTTCTGGAGTTACTAGGACTGAAAAAACATCGATGAATGTGCGCTTAATGGTGTCGAGCAGAGAATCGAAACAGCGATACTTATTAACAGATGTACACACTGTTGAACGACTAAATTTACCAAGACAAAGTGTAAATTTCAATAAACTGGTGTCAAGATTCGATCACTTGCAAGGATTGTTTGTCGAAGAACAGAATGATGCTGAACCGACCATTTTGATCGGCCTGGACAACCTCGATTTGATGGTACCTTTGGAATCGCGGATAGGTGGAACCGGAGAGCCAGTGGGATTACGCTGTAAACTAGGATGGACGATCAGTGGACCAGTAGCTTCAATCGCTTCAGATGTTTTTGTGGTGTGCACCAGTGTGATGTTTCGTTGGACCAAGCACTGAGAAATTATTTCACTATAGAAGAGGCCGGAATTACGTGCCCGTATCGCGTGGAATCCGATGAAGACCGAAGAGCTCGTGTTATTTTGGAGCAAACCACAAAACGTGTGGGTGCCAGATTCGAAACGGGCCTGCTATGGCGTAACGACGAGGTGCGTCTTCCGAACAGCTATTCGATGGCATACCGGCGCATGCAGAGTTTGGAGCAACGCTTCAAGAAGGACCCCGAGTTGCAACACAAGATAGCTTGTACAATTGACGACTTTGTGAAGAAGGGATATGCGCATAAAGCAACAGCCAACGAGCTCAGCTCTAGCGAGATAGGTAGAGAGTGGTATCTACCATTGAACGTAGTGGTCAACGCGAAAAACCGGGGAAGATTCGGTTAACGTTGGATGCTGCAGCTAAGGTAGGAGGAATCTCACTCAATGACATGTTGCTGAAGGGTCCTGACATGTTGGTTTCTATGTTGGACATTATCAACCACTTCAGAGGAAGGCGAATTGGGTTTGGGGCGATGTGAAAGAAATGTTTCTTCAGATTCGGATGCGGCAGCAGGACAAGTGTTTCCAAAAGTTTTTATTTCGACAAGACTCTTGCAAAGCTCCTGACGTCTACATCATGGATGTAGTCATATTTGGGGCGAAATGTTCGCCTTGTTGTGCACATTACACAAAAGATGCAAATGCTCGAGAACATGCGAATTGGTATCCAGACGCCGCAGAAGCCATCGTTAATCGACACTATGTCGATGACTATTTTGACAGTGCTGACAACGAAGATGAAGCGATTCAACGGGCTCTTTACGTGCGGAAGGTACATGCGCTTGGTGGGTTTGAAATCCGCAATTGGGTGAGTAATTCACCTAAGGTACTTACTGCACTGGGAGAAGAAGGCCGAACAACGAAGACCTTGTGCTACGATAAAACGACAGATTCGGAACGTGTGTTAGGGCTACTTTGGAAACCGGAAGAAGATGTGTTCACCTTTTCCATGGGGTTGAAAGAAAAATTAATTCCATACCTAGTTGGAAACAGGCGACCCACAAAGCGTATCATTCTGCAGTGTGTCATGAGCTTCTACGATCCGGTTGGGTTCCTTTCTCCTCTCCTGGTGCATGGAAAGATCATCATTCAAGAAACCTGGAGAAGTGGCACCGAATGGGATCAACCGGTGATGGATGAGATCTACGACAAATGGATAAGCTGGACAAAACTTCTTCCCAATATAGAAAAGGTAGAAGTTCCAAGATGTTTTTTTGGGAATGAATCCATCGCGGACGTAACTTGTATTCAGCTACATATATTCTGTGATGCCGGCGACGATGCCTATGGCTGTGTAGCTTATTTGCGTTTCCAAGTAGCGGAGGATATCCGCTGCTCCCTGGTAGGTTCCAAGGCGAAGGTCGCCCCACTCAAGCTCACCTCGACACCACGATTGGAGCTGCAAGCCGCAGTGATAGGTGCGAGAATGATGAACACGCTGCAAACAACGTTGCCCGTCCCGGTCCAGGAAGTATTCTTGTGGGTAGATTCAATGACGGTTCTATCCTGGATTAGGTCTGACAGCCGGAAGTTCAAACCGTATGTAGCGCACCGCATAGCGGAAATAATCCACACGACGGATATCAATTCCTGGAATTATATTCCGTCAAAAAAGAACGTAGCCGATGATATAACAAAATGGGGAACTGCAACTCCCGTGGACCCAGATTATAGATGGTTCAATGGTCCACCCTTTCTCCACCAAACTAAAAGCTCTGGCCGGAGCAACCAAAGACAAAGTCCGTAGTGTCGGAGGAGCTAAGACCATGCTACCTGCTTCATCATATAACTATTCCTCGACATATCATCGACGTAACACGCATATCTAAATGGCGAACATTAGTGCGAACAGTGGCAATGGTGTATCGCTTTGTCTCTAACTGTAGACGAAAACGGATGGGGTTACCCATTGAAGCAATAAACACTGAAAACGATCATAAATTAGCAGTTTCAGCAGAATTTGTGGCAATCCAGCAAGAAGAGCTAGCGAAAGCTGAATGTTTATTGTGGCGAATCGCTCAGGCCGATGCATTTCCGGATGAGATGAGAATTCTGAAAAGAAATATGGAACTTCCACGTGACCAGTGGATGTACATCGAAAAGTCAAGTCAGCTCTACAAAAACTCACCGTTCTTGGACGAAGATGATGTCATCAGAATGGAAGGAAGGACTGAGCACGTCCTTTGTAGCGTGGGGTACCCGTTTCCCTGTCATATTGCCAAGAAGCCACGAAATAACGACGAAGATATTGGCAGATTATCATGTTCGATTCGGACATGGTTCGAAGGAAATCATCGTAAACGAAGTACGTCAAGCGTTTTTCGTTCCAAAACTACGGACAGCCGTGGCCGAGGTTATTCGTAATTGTTTGAAATGTCGGCTACGGAAAAGTAAGCCGGTTCTACCTCGTATGGCGCCACTTCCTATTCAACGTTTGCAGCCCTATGTCAGAGCCTTTAGCTACGTAGGACTTGATTACTTCGGGCCGATCGATGTCACCGTAGGTAGGCACAAGGAGAAGCGTTACGTAGCACTATTTACGTGCCTGGTTGTACGGGCCGTCCACTGTGAGGTAGCGTATAGTCTAAGCTCTGAATCTTGCAAGCAAGCTATCAGACGTTTCATTCGGCGACGTGGTTCTCCAGTTCACATTTTTTTGGACAATGGAACCAATTTCCAAGGGGTCAGTCGGGAGCTTCGGAAAGAGTTGGAAAGAATCGATCGAGACTGCGCCAACACGTTTACCGATGCTAGAACTAAGTGGACCTTCAACCCGCCATCCGCTCCTCATATGGGCGGCGTGTGGGAGCGAATGGTGAGGTCTGTCAAAGCCGCAATGGAGATGCTTAATGACGGTCGTCGAATGAACGACGAAATTCTGGCGACCACTTTAGCGGAAGCAGAGTACTTGGTTAATTCCCGACCACTGACGTATGCGGGAACAGAAGATAATGAAATGGATGCAATTACACCAAACCATTTCCTTCTCGGCAGTACCTCTGGACAACACGAACCGTACAAGGTTACCATTACTATGGCAGACGAGCTAAGGAGCAGCTACAAGCGGTCTATGTCACTGGCGAATGCGTTCTGGAATAGATGGTGTAAAGAGTATTTTCCGACACTAAATCAACGCAGTAAATGGCACGAGGAAGGTAGAAGACTAGAAGTAGGGGATTTGGTTTTCATCATGGATTATGGGAAAGGCGAGACAGGAGTTCGAGGTATAATCGAAGAAGTCTTCGCTGGACGCGATGGGCGTGTGCGGCAAGCAATAGTTAGGACGAATGGAGGAGTCTTTAAGAGACCCGTAGCGAAGCTGGCGGTTCTCGAACTGGATGATAAACCTGGTGAAGCCATCGGAGAGCATGTAGACCAGGGTTTATGGGCTGGGGAGTGTTCGAACCAACAGGATTGAACTGTACAGCGGGGAATCCCCCGACAGCGAGACAGTATGCAGTTAGCAAACACAATACGAAAGAGATGAGGCGACGTCAAACGTAGATAATGAGGAGATCATATATGGATTGCCATCGAGCGCTTTAAAACGTGTTATCGAACGGTTACTTGTTGATAATATAAAACTTATTGAATTCTTTGATATTATCGTTATTTTTGAGCTAGTGATCTACAGTGTAGGGGAATTGTTCAGTTGAATATTTGTAAGATTGCGTTTCGTAGTGAAATTTATGCAGTAATTGATTAATTTGTATCCCCTAGGTTAGAGATTGTGGGAGTCAAATGCTATCTGGTCTAGGGTCGTATTTCGACATCGATTCATTTTTAATAGGACTGTAAGTGTAACCGCAAACCTCTTTTGCCAAGCTAAACCTAATATGCTATATCTATAGTAGGACCTGTTAGAAGAAATAGCTACGAGCTCATTGCGCTGAGTACTTGGAAGGGGAAAATTAATGTAAAGTCTAATAGCACACGAATCTAACCCACAATGAAACTTAAATACACTATCTATTACAGCTTTGAGCGTATCACCAAAACCGCTACAGAGAAGTTTTTCTTGACCCATAATCCGAACAGGGGTAAAGACGGCTTTGGCAGGTTTTGTTCTATTATTGGCGGGGGGGTTTTCGTCGACCAAATTTTATGAAATTTGGCCACAATATTCATTGACATGCAAAGAATGCTTAGGCCAAATTTGAGCCTAGTCAGTCATAAAAAAACCCTGCCAATAATAGAACAAAACCTGCCAAAGCCGTCATTACAAAATTTTCTACAAAATAAAATTTTTCTAAAAAGAATAAAAAAATTCCCACAAAATAATCAATAAAGAGCAACAAAAAATTAAGAAAACTGTTTGTATAATAAATGTAATTGTTTGTGAAAATTTTGCACAATTTGTGGAAACATTGTAGGGTAGATGTACCACTGTACCAGTCGTGACTATAGCACCAGTTGTCGCACTAGTGCTTTATATGCGAAATGGAAAATCAAATCATTACAAAACAAGTTAACATCGATAAAGCATGATTCGATACGATAATACCTTTGATCTTCTCCAAAACAAGCGAAGCGTAACTGTAAAATTTTTTTTGTGTCTTTATTAAGGAGACTTTCAGCCCGAGGCAACTGTAAAAATTGATTTTAGGTCGGGACTGGGAGGAAGCTCAGATGGTTCGCCTAGGTGTGTCTATTGCCTCGTGGCTGCGCGCCATTATAGGCCATCTAGAGTGCGTTGGCCATCGGTGAAAAGCTCGAGTCCCACCTACAGTCATTCCGGTGGTGGTTAACCTAGCGAGAGTTCTAGCAGGGGAAAGAACGCCACGCCAGCGAAATCGTCCCCGACTCACGTACCACTAGCTTCCAATCGGCTCATGGGCTGATCTTTGGGTCATTTTATGCCTATAGGCATATTTAACGTCCATCATGTCTATCGTTCTTATGCCTAATGGAGTATACCCTCTGGAGTCTCCCAAATGGTGGAACTTACAATCAGATAAACTATGTTTTGGTAGAGGGGGGGCATTCTTGAATGTCGTCGATGTGTGGGCATTAAGAGATCCCGACATTGACTCTGATCCTTACTTTGTTGCCAGTTAAATTCGATCATAGTTGTCAAACGAAAAATCACAGCGAGCGATGCGTTACAATATCCAACGATTTTCGGCGTATTGGTTGGATACCACTACAAGCTCGACGAACGTGTAGGTGCAATCATTGTTGGCGACAACATCAACGCAAAAATCGAACAACTGCGGTAAAATGGTTCTCTTCAATGTTCCGACAGCGAGCTGCGCTACGAGCAAGGTGAACCGATCAGGTGGAGGACGATTTTCGGATCCTCCGTAGACTGCTTGGTTGGTGACGTGCAGTCATGAATCGAATATACTGCAAAGGCCACTCCGGCTTTAGTCTAAATAAATAATAATAATACAGTACAGCTGTGGAAGAAGGGAGTGGGGTTGATGTGTTTGGGATAACATGACCATTGACCATAGATGTTAAATTTGTTTACTTTTTGAATCTTCCAGAACTCGCAGTGGCAAATTCTGCTAAAACATGGTTTTCCAACGAAACTGATACGGCTGATTCGTCTAACGTAGGGCGGATCGAAATCAAGTGTAAGGTTTGCGGATGAAATATCGACATCATTTGTTACCTTAGATGGATAAAAGCCGGGTGATGCATTCTCGAATCTACTGTTCAATAAAGCGCTCGAGGGAGCGATTAGGAGAGCTGGTGTGCAAAGAAGCGGTACCATTATCACAAGATCGCACATGCTCATGGGATTTGCGGACGATATCGATATTATCGGGATTGATCGCCGTGCCGTGGAAGAGACTTTTGTGCCTTTTAAGAGGGAGACAACGAGGATTGTACTCACGATCTATAATATCAAAACGAAGTGCATGGTCGCTGGCAATCAAAGTGGGTTCATTAGTGGTGGTGGTATTGAAATGGTGCTGGATGGTGATACATTTGAAGTGGTAGATGAATTTGTGTATCTTGGAACATTAGTGACGTGCGATAATGATGTTACACGCGAGGTGAAAAGGCGTATTGCAGCTGCAAATAGGGCTTATTACGGACTTCGTAACCTGCTTAAGTCCTGTAGTCTGCAAACGAAGACAAAATTCGCGCTGTATACTACTCTGATTCTTCCGGTGGCTTTATACGGCCATGAGACATGGACGTTAAAGGAGGCTAATCGGAGAGCTCTCGGAGTGTTTGAGCGTAAGGTGCTGCGGACAATACTTGGCGGTAAACAGGAGAACGGTATCTGGCGGCGTCGCATCTATCACGAGTTGTACCAGGTGTATAAAAGGCTGCATATTATTAAGCTTACACAACACGGCAGACTACGGTGGGCTGGCCACGTTGTTCGTATACAGGAAGAACTTCAAGCTATGATAATATTTAGTAGAGAACCCGGAAGAGACCGCAGGCTTCGTGGAAGGCCGCGTACACGATGCCTTTTTCCAGTTGAAAAGGACCTGAGGGCGCTCAATGTCCAGGGCGACTGGAAGCGATTGGCTCAGGATCGAGTCCAGTGGAGAAGGATACTCTATTCGGCGTAGGTTCATCGAAGAGCTGTAGCTCATCAAATATCAAGTATCAAGTAAGTAAGAACTCGCAATGATCACTCACGCAGCCCAGCCCCTGTTGGGAACATCAAGTGTTCTTCCCTGAATGTTAAAACAAAAAAAAGGCTGGCGTCTTCAGCGCACACAGACATGATCAAAATCCACCAAATCATAAACGAATATATCTCCTGTATATTAATTGTTGCTTTCGACTGTGATTGGTTATTGACGACGGTATCGGCTCTTTTAGTCTTTATGATAAGCTAAAACGGGTTTTGCGTCAACTATCCAACGTTTCGGTGTTTATTACACCTTCTTCAGGGATTTCAATTTTTTTTTATATAATCCTGTATAATCCTTGATTACTAAAAAATAGCTCGTTTTTATTACACTAATATACTTTCAAAACATTTCAGTACTAATTTGCTGTACGAAGAAGTAGAAAATTGATGCTTGATGAACATGTCCGAAGAGGTTATGAAGCAAAGTGAAGCTTTACTGCATTATTCTTTCATATATTTTTTGCCTGAAGATGTTCCAAAAGTTTAATAATTTGACGTTGCTTCAGTACATGATTTCCAGAGGTTACACGCTTTTTGTCCTTTCTTAGTTCGTTATCTCCTATTATATTTAACATTTTACAATCTCTCAAAAATAAAAATAAAATCGCAGAAGTCCCTTTTATCGGTTTTTACTGATATTTATAAGTCCTCTCTTAGGGCATACCATTTATTAGCAAACAATGTTTTATTTTTCGGTTAAATGCGTACAATCACAAATAGTTTATTTACATTGTCCTCAGTTTATTGCAACGATTATTTCAACAATAACAAGACTCACCATTCAACGTTACCGATGTTGTAAACAATCCGTTTATGGAAAACACTTTCCTTTTCCAAGTTCGTCCCCATGCTCATGCCACCACACCGTTTATGGGTACTTTTGCTTTCTTGGGGATTAGTTCTGCTCGCTACAATACAAACGGTATGCATTGGCAGCATCTGGATGCTCGCTATGCTGTATGCATCATCATGCCAAAAGCCAGAGACTTCCAAGCATATCCGTTTGCATTACACTGGCGGAGTTATGGGGCTGGAACGAATTGCTTGAAATTGATAAGTACCTGGGGTTGAACTCTTACTAACGCAAGCATATGGCTCCAGCAACGGTGATCGACTGTGAATGATCGCCTAGGTTGGCTTGATGATGGTTTTGATGATGATGATGACGATCTTGAGATGAAGATGACGACGCCTACGGAAAATGTAACGCTCCGTTTGAAGTCCGTACAACCGGAAGGGCAGGTATGTTACGCAAAGTTATGTAAAGCCGAGCTCCAGATTTCTTCTCAAACCAACACATGATGTGCTATTGAAAAACAAACTCGAACCATAAACCAACGTTTTATTAGATCCTTGTTTCGTCGATGCGCCGCCGCTTCAGTCTGTCCAGTTTGAGGCTGTAAAATCAAAACTCACTTTCGTTCGATGTGCGCAAACAAAGCCATCCGCTTGCAGCAAACAAAGTAGTAAATACTTTTCGAGAAATTTGGCTTTTCTTTGGAAATGCAAAGTGACCTAGCGCAGTATTTAACTCTTATCAAATGGTTTCACCATCAGACTCGGACAGTCGGCCACCCGCCAAAAACAATTGATTAAAAATTGGCAAAGCCTTGTTTTTAAAACAACGGAAACCGTTACGGATTTCTTTGACCTGGTTGATGTGTCTGAAGCTTAGACGCTGTGGAATGTATGTTGGATATGTTATTTGGTTGATTTTGCCTTTCTTTCTCATCCGGGAGAACAGAAAGATTATAAGATCACTCCGAAATTGATTTGCATTGTGTAATAACCAATCGACTTAATTCGACACATTGTACAATGTACAGATGTACAATAATCTACTTTTCCTATCTCAATGCGATACTCCGTCACGAGTTTGATAGTGAAATGCACTCGAAACTTACTTCTCAATTGTACTTTTGATCAATACATGAAAAATTAACACTAGGTGGATTGTTCTGCTTTTCCAACGTCAGACATATGTGTCTAACTTTAATGTCTTACTGCTTCTTTTTGTGAATAGAGCTCAATCAGTGCCAAGAAAGAGCCAGCGACTAAGGAGGTGAAATACTTTAATTACCGATTGTCGTGAAAGCAAAAACTCCGGAAATGTATGTTAATTAGACTGAGTTGGTCTGAGTAATCTGTTTTCGGTGCTTTTTTAAGGTTTCTTCTCTCGAGTTGCGCACATGTAAAAATCGACGGGTTTGTCTACGAATTAAATAAGCTAGTAAAAACACACACAAGTTAGTGGTTTTCAGATCCAACGGGAATAAAATTTCATATCATCATGTTGAAAATAGAAATTGGATGCAAATCGTTAGCGTTTGAATGAACCTAGAAATCAATACTATCTTCGATGAGATCGTCTCAGCTCAAATGTCTGCATATGTTTCGAGACGATATTAGCTATATCCAATATTTGGTCCCTGGGTCTCCGCCACAGCCGTTTCATATTAAGGTAAGCCTTGTAGTGTTGAACTGATCCAAATATCATTTTGAATTACAACATTCAACATACAACATTTTTTCTCCTAATGCGTTTTTCAATAGTGATAATCAATTGACAATTCGAGTAATATATTCATAGCTGTCTAGAGGAGCATCCTTGCGAAGAATTGTCACAATGCATGAAACTTAGGGGTCAAAGGCATACAATTTGAGAAAGTATTTTGTAGGCGGCGTTCAACAATGTGATCGAGCGACATCTTCCATCCAAACCTGTGTCTGAACCTCCAGCTCTCAAATCTTCCTGATTATCCCGGCAATGATGTGCTTCTTGATGTAACGCCTACAGAAAGAAAACAAAGTATTGGGCTCTCATAAATTTTCAAAATGCGATTTTGACGCTTGATGTGTACAAGTTATTTTATTGCTCAGAAGCACCTAACCCAGCCCACGATTGTATAATCTCTACATTAATGCACATTTGATCTACTTATGTATGCGAGGATATGTTATCCGGTACCATAATACATTATATATTATAATTGATCCACTTCTCCCAGACTAATCTGAGCTGCGGGTCCATCCTCTGGTGAGACGGCAAATTTAATTTTCAGAGAGATCACCCGAAGCTGACTCCAACAGCAATCATCAAAACAACCGACAACGAGCCGGCTGCGTGCTTTTATTGCCGATCAGCATGCAGCACCACTCCGGAAGCAGAGCAGCGTATAGGCAAAATGGACCTCCATCGTTGATCGTCGCTAGCTGACCGAGTTCAGTCGGAAAAGTTGGAAGCAAAGAAATGTAGACATAACGTGCGTCCACTGATGGTGTTAACCGTCATTAGTTGGAAGCTGTCGAGATTGTGGATGGAATAGGTATAGGATGGAAAAATACCGAGTTGAGTAAGACATTGTAAACAATCTTATATTCGACATGAATATGTATGATGGGAAATGAACATTGAACTTATATGCGTTTCCTAAATAAATTTTCTTGCAGAAAAGATTTGCAACTCCTTTTTTGGAGTCCCTTTATTAAGAAACTTGTGTTTGGAATCCAGACGATCACTAAAAGCATGAGCATAATTAACCATGGCCACCCAAGGTTGCAATTCCGTAATTGAAAGGTCAGCAGTAATTACACAGAACCCCCATAAATAAAACCAAGAGCTTTCAATCAACGAAAACAGCATCATAGTTCATCTAACCTTATAACTAGTAATTAAGTTTAATCTATGACGTAGCTTTATGTAGCTAATAGCTTAACTACTAAACAGAAAACATTACTGTTTCTGGCGTGAAAGATGTTTAGAAAGTAGCTTACCTGCCGAGCCGTCGGTACATGATGCTCTCGAGCCACCGAGATCACATCCTAAATGGAACGCAGCTGCCAATCGATTGCATCAGGCGATAGCGGCCGCGCCTCGTAGTCGACGTTGTTGTCCACGCACCTTTGGAACCGGCCCCAGTCGACTCGGTTGTAGTTTCGCCGGAACTGCTGATGCCGATTAACCGAGGAGTCCACTTCCGTCACCACCGGATAGTGATCCGAACTGAGCTCCTGGTAGACAACCGGCTGCGAGACGTGGTCGTTCATGTTGGTTATGTATAGGTCGAGGGTTGCGTGGATACCGGGCCGACTCAGCCGAGTGGGGGAATCCGGGCTCAGGATCGTGTAGTGGCCTTTCGATTACCGCGACTGTTGCCCCAGGCTTGATGGTTGGCATTCAGGTCGCCGGCAATGACCTTGTCTCCGGGTTAGCTTGACGATGTCCCACCGAAGGGCGGGCGATGAGCCATCACCGACTTTGGCTTGCGTTGGGCAGTACGCCGCGATAAGCACGATTGTGCCGGCAGAAGTGGTGATTTCGACACCGATGGCCTCGATGACACTGAGCTGGAAGCTTGCAAGCAGACGACAGTTGATGTTGTAACGAATAGAAATACTAGAATAAGAGATCGGCGAAGACGCCATCTTGTTTCCAATCGAACCGTCAAAAGCGGTTCCATTTCGACTTGTTTACTTTTTGCTTCCATAAGAAGCAAGCAAAAAGTTCAAGTCCTGCCAGTATAATTTAAACGATTTCATGCATTTTCACACGTTGCCATTTCGTCAGTTTTTCACTCCGCCGGTCTCTGGTTATAGGGTAGCTAGTAGCGAAGAGCGATGGCCATACCACCTCCCCTGGTCGGCCGGTCGAGTCGGAACGATGCGGAAGTCCGGGATGTTGACGTTTATCTCCGGTTTTAGGTGCGTTTCGGTGATGAACGCCACGTCTATTTCCTTCTCATCGAGGAAATCCATCAGCTCAATTGTTTTGCTCTTTAGCGAGCAAGCGTTCCAGTTGACCAGGCCCACCCTAGCAGTCATTTTCAATGATGAACATGCCAAGAGTGAAAACCTGGTCGAATCGGGGTTTGCAACCACGCAGCCGAATGGCGAGCTGGAAGAAGATTGTCATCAGCTGCTCCGGGGTGTAGAGTGGAGCAGATTTTTCCGGTGGGACAGTTTGATTCTCCAGCTGCCGACGGAATCCAGGAGGAGGAAGCGGGGACCATTCGCTGGAGCTGGAGAGCTGTAACGGTGGAAGTACTGGTACCGCTCGTCGGTCAGCCGTGATAGCAGGAAGGTCTACCACGTCGATCAGTGGAATACGGTTCCTCTTCGTGTGGGCTTTGGTTGATGCTTTCCTTCGGATTTCCAGGAACTCCGCGCGTTTCGGACAGCCTTTCATAGTGGCCCGATGTTTTTCGCCACAATTGGCGCACTTTGGATTGGCCACATCCATCTTGTCCGATTGAGAGTTCCGTTCTCCGTCACACCGGTTGAGAGTTCCGGATTACCTATGCAGGATACTGAAAAGTTATTTTCAGAACAGGGTGCTGATATACGACACGAATGCTGGTCAAAAGTCGATCGTAGTGTCTGCTGGTGTTCCACAGGGATCGATCCTCAGACCTGTTCTGTGGAATATTATGTACGACGGAGTATTACGCTTAAGGTCACTCCTGACGGAATCCAAGTTTCAAAGTGCTCGCGTTTTCGGGGGCACACCACTCGACACGGAAGCAACGCACAACTGTCATTTTTATTTTGACGTAAACTACGTCTAAGGGGAAGACTCAGATACAGGGTGTAAAACCGAAATTTCCAAATTCGAGACCGTCACGAAATTAGGATAGATTTCAAACGCTAATAGCGTCTTTATCTTTCGATGGATTTTCGACATTTGCTTATCAATCGATTCAGAAACTCTCCAGCAATTTGTCAATTCTATTGATACTATTGATTATCAACGTTAAACTATTGAAAATGTTGTTTCTTCCCAAACCGGGTGAAAAATGCAATTCCGTACATAAATCACCAACACGGACATCAGATTGCAGTAAGGTACGGGCCTTTTTATCCACTGCTTCGTTTTCCCTGTGTATAAAAAGCCCCGTGTTTCGCGTGCGCGCGTCATTTTCATTCTGGATGTCACGGCGAGCGGACCAGGGCGTCGCATCCAGAAGCGGTCCCAGTGACAACGGCTGTCTCAGCGGTGGTGTGGTGCGGATGAAAATTTTTATGTCGGTGGTGGTGGTCGTGGAAGCAGCAGCACATCATTTTCATCCGTGTCCCATCTTCGGCGGATCTGGCAATCGACGGCGTTCGTTGAGCCGAATCATCGGATGGCGGTCGCGCAGCCCAGTGGCTGCTGATAAGGCACATAAGTGGTAATTAATCGGTTCTTTTCAGGACCATCATTATATTTGGGAAGAAGATTAAGATGAAATAATTTTTTTAAAGTGCAACCGTTAGGAACTGAAAAATTCTTCGGTGAAATTTTCTAGCGTAATTCGGAGTTGTATGATTTTAGTGATTGAGAATGTTGATATTAGATGAACTTTCTTCATAGAACAACGCATAATTGTTTGGCATCGGTAGCGGAATCATAGCATTAGTGCCGGTCCGAGCATAGGCTGTCATCGGAAGATTGCTACAGCAATTTATTCACTAATGTGGCGTTTGCAAAGATTTGGATGTTGTCGGCACAACATGAAATTTTCCCGCGAGACTCTAATTTTGTATTTTTCCTGTTGATGATTGAAAAAGAAATCGGTTCCGAGATAAACTTTATTCAAAAGGCAACGCTAACGTTGGTAGTTGAATCCCGAGCAAGTATCGGAAGGAGACCATGCAAATAATTGATTCGCATTATGACTGAAAAAATTGTATGGCGTTAGTATTGATGTTTGCTACAGATTTTTTGACGTAAACTTCGTCTAAGGGGAAGACTCAGATACATGGTTTAAAACGGAAATTTCCAAATTCGAGACTGTCACAAAAATTAGGATAGACTTAAACGCTAATAGCGTCTTTATCTTATTTTCGACATTTTCTTATCAATCGATTCGGAAATCCTTCAGCAATTTGCCAATTCTATTGATACTATTGATTATCATTAATGCTTAATTTTTTTTCTACAACAAATATGATTTTGAAAAAGTATTACCGGCGCGTGCTTACTCGCAATCTACATGCTGATACATTTACAGTTACATCAAACAACTGAAAACCGAAATACGCCACTCCGAAATTACGAGGTGACAATGTTAGAAAGAGACAAAAGATAGGAAAAATAACACGGTGTGTAGTACCTCCCCGAGTCACCTTAAGGTCACTCCTGACGGAATCCAGGATTAAAAGTGCTCGATTTTTCGGGGGCACACCACTCGATACGGAAGCAACGCACAACTGTCATTTTTATTATTTCACGCATGCTGCGACGCAGCAAAGCCAAATAAACAAAAATGACAGTTGTGCGCCGCGTCTGAATCGAGTGGTGTGTCTTAAGTGGAGTGACCTTAAGGGAAGATCCTTTAATTGCGTAACGCAAAAATTGGGCATTTTCAACCCCCCCTCCCCCCTATGTCACACTTTTTGTATGAAGCATCTAAAAATTATGTATGGGTCGTCACACTTCGCCCAAACCCCCCTCCCCCCTCTAAGCGTTACGTAATTTGTGGACGCTCCCAAGAGCCACTTTCATTGATGGTAGCCGATCGTTAGTACTTCATATCAAATATCATATCATATCATAGCATATCAAAGAGTATTGTGGCCAAATTTCATAAAATTTGGTCAACAAAAACCCCCCTGAAAATAATAGAACAAAACCTGCCAAAGCCGTCATTCCTCCTACATCATACAAGAAAATTTAAACTGAGCGCTGCTAATGTTAATGACGACGACCGCGCGACCCACACCATCGCCGGAAATCAAATTTCCGGTAGGAGCTCCGCCGATGCCGAAGGTGGTACCACGGTCTGCTCTCCGCGACATCTCGAACGAAATGGCTCGCGCGCGCGGAAGAGCCGCATCCTTGTAATCAATAAAGTTGAACCTGTAGCCACGCCCCTTTGGGGGGTGTGTGACGGTTACACAATATTTGCAGTCATACCGGACAACAAAGAGGCGGGACTAATGAGCCATCTTTATTGATTATAAGAAAACTGCTCTCCCACGCGTGCGTGGCATTTCAGCAACTAAAAACTCATGGATGAGTTGAATGTGAATCATCGTATGTTTTCTGTATGTATGTAGAATCACGAGCGCGCGTCAAACGGAGAAGCTGCAAAAATGTTTTCGCATGGATGACTATCTACCAAGATTATAAGTCTTTCTCTGAATCGTGCTCTCGTGATTCTACTACCGACGGAAAACAATCTGCCATCACCAAGCAATGAGGTTCTACTTTGATCAAAATTCATCTCGCCTCAAGTTGTGACATAAGAGCTACTTTCATTGATGGTAGCCAATCGTTAGTAGGGGAAATTACGGCTTTGGTAGGTTTTGTTCTATTATTGTCAGGGGGATTTCTGTAACTAATTATGCTCAAATTTGGCCTAAACATTCTTTGCATATCAAAGAATATTGTGGCCAAATTTCATAAAATTTGGTCAACAAGCCCCCCCCCCCCCTGCTCTCCCGCTCGCGCGTGGCCCATTCCAGTTCGAAACAGCAGCACGTACGGACGTGTTTTTTGTTCGCGCATTTTGATGTTAACTACGTCTAAGGGGAAGCCTCGGATACAGGGTGCAAAATGAAAATTTCCAAATTGGGGAGCGTCACGAAATCATGTGAGATTTCAAACGGTAATGGCGACTTTATCTTTTGACGGATTTTCGAGATTTTGTCATTGATAGATTCGGAAACTTTCCACCAATTTGCTTATTGTATTAAAACTATTCATTATCAACGGCAAACTATTGAAAATGTTATTTCTTTCCAAACCGGGTGCAAAATTCAAAAATAATCAATCCCGTTCATAAATCCACAACACGGACATCAGATTGCAGTAAGGTACGGGCCTTTTGATCCACTGCTTCGTTTTTCCTGTGTATAAAAAGCCCCGTGTTTCGCGTGCGCGCGTCATTTTCATTCTGGATTTCATGGAAAGCGGTCCTAGCGACAACGGCTGTGGTGGTGCGGATGAAAATTTTTCGTTCGATAGTGGTGGCGGTCGTGGCAACAGCAGTACATCTTTACATCCGTGTTACAAGCAGCATTTTTGGATCTGGCAATTAACGGCGTGCGTAGAGCCGAATCATCAGATGGCTGTCGCGCAGTCCAGTAGTTGTTGTTGGTGAGACACATAATTGTGAATGAATCGGATCTTTTCAGAACCACCAATATGTTTGGGAGGAAGGTTAAGTTGAAATAATTTGTCTATAGTGCAACCGCTAGGAACTAGAAAATTTTTCAGTGAAATGTTCTAGCGTGATTCTGAGCTCAATTATATGATGTTTGTCTAGCACTTAACTACTCTTCTTGCTGTGGATTTAATTTTGAACAATGATTCAGTGATTGATAAGTGATTGAGAAAGTTGATATAAGACGAACTTTTTTCATAGAACAAAGCATAATTGTTTGGTATCGGTAGCGGAATCATAGCATTACTGCCGGTCCGAGCGCGCGTCAGAAGGAGAAGCTGCAAATATTTATTCGCATGAATGGAAATAAAACCTTAAACAATAGAATTATAATCTTGATGGGAAATTTCACTTGACTGTTACTGCTATTCACGCGAATAATTATCGGCAGCGTCTTTTTATAACGCGCGCTTGTGATTCTGCTACCGATGGAAAACCATCTGCCGTCACCAAGCAATTAAGATTTACTTTGAACAAAATTAATCTCGCTTCAAGTTGTGACTTAAGAGCTACTTTCTCTGATGGTAGCCAACCGTTAGTACTTCAGACAAGAAAATTTAATCTGAGCGCGAACGACCGCATGAACTACACCATCGATGAGAATGAAATTTCCGGTAGCAGCTCCGCCGAAGCCGATGGTGGGACTACGATCTGTTTTTCGCGACATCTCGAACGAAATGGCTCGCGCGCGCGGAAGAGCTGCTTTCTTGTAATCAATAAAGTAAACCTGTAGTCACGCTCCTTTAGTAAGTTTTGGACGGGTACACAAACTGCTTTCCCCCGCGCGCGTGGCATTTCATTTGAAATATCGGGGATAGCGGTCCCAGCATCGGTAGAGATGTCGCAAATTAATCGATTACTTCGATTAATCAAATATTTGTTGTGATAATCGATTCATTTTTAAATCGACTACTTCCCAACGATTAATCGATTCAATAATCGACAAGAATCGAGAGTAATCGATTAATCGGGTTTTTACGACAACTATTAGATTTCGATTACTTCAATTAATCGATTCATCGTTATGATAATCGATTAGTTTTGATTCGATTAGTACTCAACGATGAATCGATTCAATAATCGTCAAGAATCGAGAGTAATCGATTAGTTACTAATCGATTAATCGAGATTTTACGACATCTCTAAGCATCGGCGGAGTTGCTGAGCAAATTTTATTCCAAATACATATGGGATATTGGATAAATCGGTTCTTCTCAGGGCTTCCATTCTATACAAAGGAAGATTGAGGCGAGGAGAACTTTTTTCAAAGTGCAAATTAACCGCTTGGAGACGCCATAAAGTTGCCTGGCGTCCGTAGCAGAATCACGAGCGCGCGTCGGAGGAAGATGCTACAAATATGTATTCGCATGAATGGCTTCAGTGGCAGTCAAGTTTAATTCTTTCAAGATCCTTATTTGGTTTTGTTATTCCAGCCTATGGCGTGGGTCGTGTGGTCGTTAGTGATTCGAAATATGCATTATTGGGAATTAATCGATTCTTCTCATGGACACCATTTTAAACATAGGAAGATTGAGGCGAGACGAATTTGTTCAAAGTACGACATCGTAGCAGAATTAGGTTGCCGTTCGTAGCAGAATAACGAGCGCGTATTGTAGAGAACTGCTGCAAATATGTATTCTTGCACTGGCACTAGATTCTTTTTTTTTTTATATATATCTTTATTATAGAGGTTTGCAACCCTAGGCTGGCTCACCTCTTCACTAGATTCTTCATTTCACCAAACTGTTTTACGTAGTTTACGTCGGGCGGTCGTGTCTTGTACACAACCCTTATGATTTTTTCACGCATGCTGCGACGCAGCAAAACTAAATCAACAAAAATGACAGTTGTGCGTTGCTTCCGTATCGAGTGTGCCCCCGATAACGCGAGCACTTTGAAACTTGGATTCCGTCAGGAGTGACCTTAAGTCTCCCGGCCGGTGTGAAAATTAAAGGCTTCGCAGATGACGTAATGCTAGAGGTAACAGGAGACACTCTCGATGAAGTCAGACTGAAGGCTTCACACGCGATTGGCAGAGTGGAGGAATGGCTCAACTCGAGACGGTTGTCCTTTGCACATCACAAGACGGAAGTTATGGTGTTTCATAACCGCCATAGGTTGCAGCAAGCGAGGATAAGAGTAGGGACCTGCACAGTTAACTCCGTGAGGTCTCTTAAGGATCTGGGCGTGATGATCGGCGATAAGCTCAATTTTTTGAGCCACGTCGATTATGCATGTCAGCGGGCTTCATTGGCGATAAAATCTTTATCACGAATGATGTCCAACATATCGGCGGTGCATTGCATAGTCAAGTGCGTAGGTTGATAGCGGGCGTAGCATTGTCTATCATCCGCTATGGCGTACCGGCATGGGCCGTAGCACTAAAGGCCGAGTACAATGTAGAGAAACTGATCAGAGTACATCGGCTGATGTGCCTACGTGTCGCGAGCGCATATCGCACCATATCATATAAGGCGGTGTGCGTTATAGCTGGGATGATGCCGATATAGACATACTCCTAGAAAAAGATGTGGAGTGCTACAACGAAAGGAACTCGGTGCAAGTGCGACGTGTCAAGAGAGCAGCCTCGCTGCTCAAATGGCAAAGAGCATTGGACACCGCAGTCAAAGGTCGTTGGACCCACAGACTGATTCCGGATGTGTCCAACTGGGTCGATAGAAAACATGTTCAGGTCAACTTCCACCTAACACAGATGTTGTTTGAACATGGTTGCTTTAAAAAAATCCTACACAGGTTTGGCTTCGCAGTTCTGCGGAGTGTTCAGAATGTGTAGGTGAGGTAGAGTCGGCAGAGCATGTGATGTTCGGATGCCCGTGATTCGAAGTAGATCGCAATGCCATGCTGCTTGTTAGCGGTATGGATACAACCCCGGACAACCTCGTCGAGAGGATGTGCTGGGAGGAAGTTATATGGAATGCGGTGAACACAGCATCTCAACAGATTTTGTCGAAACTGCAGCGGTGGTGGCGTCTTGAAGAAAACCAACGAATGCAGTAAGGGCATCTGTGATGCAGTGAACACTTTGCTCACCCCAACAACCAACATGTCGCGGGTGGGCTGCGGGGACCTCTGTATGTAGATATAGAGATCATTGCGGTTCATGCGCGGTGGTTGTTGTCGGGGTGCTCATCTCCAACGTGAGATTATGGTACGGACCGCTAGGTTACTATCATAGCTTGCGATCGACGGGTGGTGAGGTTACCACCCTTGAAGCCGATGTGTAATAACGTCAAGTGCGTTAGCATCCCCCTGATGTATTGCCTAATTGCGGGCCGGGGGTACGGACTGGCGAAAGGGTTTTGGTGGGTCGGGTAAGAGTTACATGACATACCCATCCCCACACTATCTGAGTTAACCTCCTCAGGTGTCTGGATGCAGATTTCCGTTTACCCTTGCTCAAAAAAAAGCACAAACCCGCAAATATCATGTGTCCCTATTAGTATAAATCCCGCAGTCCACTTTTTAAGTATTTGCCATGGATGCTTTCATTAATCAAGAACGAAAGTTAGAGGATCGAAGGCGATTAGATTCCGCCCTAGTTCTAACCGTAAACTATGCCAATGAGCAATTGGGAGACGCTACATTATGGTGCTCTCAGTAGCTTCCGGCAGTGTTGTCCTACACTCAAGGTAAAAAATTCTGCTCTTTGCTTTTACTCTATCTAAACGATATTATAGTCTCAACTAAGTAAGTTCAACTAATAGAAGGATATTTGAATTTTCTAAATGTCATGGCAAACCGTTAAAAAAATGCACTCCAGAGCCACAGGAGCGCGCGCACTGAAAATACACTGGAGTGTTTTCACTGGAGTGTATTTTCAGCGCGCGCGCTCCTGTGGCTCTGGAGTGCAGTTTTTTGACAGTTTGCCATGACATTTAGAAAATTCAAATATCCTTCTATTAGTTGAACTTACTTAGAAGAGACTATAAAATCGTTTAGATAGAGTAAAATCAAAGAGCAGAATTTTTTGCCTTGAGTGTAGGACAACACTGGCTTCCGGGAAACCAAAATTAGGTTCCGGGGGAAGTATGGTTGCAAATTTGAAACTTAAAGGAATTGACGGAAGGGCACCACTCATCTTCAACGTACAAGTACTGGTGATCTCATTTGTTCGGTCATACTGGCGCCTGCCACGTCAGAATGCAAGTCAATGTAGGGAAGTGGAGGAAATGGTGATGTAATCACTCGCCCACTGCAACCCGAATATACCTCTGCGCTTGCCACGAGATCATACAAAATTTAATGGAATTTTTGGGTAAGGTTCGAGAGGCAGAGGTCTTGGTTAATCAGCTGTCAATGTTATAGATAGAAGAAAGCAACTGATGGAATTTCTAATTAGATTTAGGAAACGAGCTTTTTAGTTCATTTCCAATTCTAGCAGCTACTGCAGTAGCCATATGACTACCAAGCCCGTTAAAGCCGAAACTCAACTTTTCAGAGGAGAGATACCAAATTTCTATGAAAATACGTTCCTTTGTAAATTAAATTCTGTTTTTCACAACAAATTTACGTGCCAAATAAAAACCAACAACCCATATGTCTTTCTTAAGGCTCATTATATGAAATGCAAACTATATTCTCAAAGTGAGGAACGAAGATTCAGTTTTGCAGTGGAGAAAACCCAAACTTCTATGGAAATACGTACTTTTGTGAATTAAAATCTGTTTATCTCAAACACTGGACGTGTCACAGAAAATCTGAGTATGTTAAAAAAAAAGTTCAATTTTGTTGGATAGTGTTTTCACGCCAATCGGTTCAGTAGTTTCCGAGTCTATAAGGTTCAGACAGATAGAAATTTATTTTTATGTATATACTAGATTCAATTGTTCCAATTCGGAAACACAAAAAGTTTTTTTTATTTATTTTTTTAAACATAATTTGAAAATATTACAACTTCTTGAATTACCTTTGAAATTTCTTGAGAAGTAATTCCTTTGAGAATATTTTCTGGAAACCCATCAGGAAATCCACTCACAATTATTTCAAGAATCTTAAAACGGCTACAGTAATTTAACGGTTTGAGGTTTTTAACGATCAGTTTTCGGCGAGTTAAGACAAAACAATAAAACTGCCAGCTTGTCCGGATGGTTCGGTCGATTTACTGGCCTTCCACCATTTTTTGCGGATAATTCATTCAATCAACTATAAACTAACAGATAGCCATTATTACTAGTAGTAATAGCTGTCTGTTAGTTTATACTTGACTGTCCGCAGAAGATGGTCTGAATGTATCGACCAGTAAATCGACCGAAATGCCCGGACAATCTGAAAATTTTATTGTTTTGTCTTTACTCGCCGAAAAATGATCGATAGAAATCTCAAACATCAACTCGCGGTGATCATTCCGAAGTGAACAGGGATTCCTTTTCGATTTTTTCCAGAAAATTTCTTTAACGACTCCTCCAGATTTATTTTTTGAGAATTCCTACAGGAAGTCCATTGCGAAATAAATCATAATTTTCATCGAAAGTTCCCCCATGAAATTAATTTATAATTTTTGTAGAGATTTTAACCAACGACTCATTTATAAATTTCTGCAGAAATTTTATAAAGAAATCTTTCGGGACTTGCTCCAAGAAATCGTTAAAGAAATTCTTTGAGTAATCCCAAAAAAACCCAACAGTAATTCCGTCTGTAGGAATATACCAGAGCAGTTCCTGGAGGATTTTGTTTAAAGTTTTTTCTTCGTTTTCTTCTTTTTGACATTACATCCCCCACTGGAGACGGACTTGGTAGTTCTGCCTCATACGCAGGAGGTCATGGGTTCAATCCCAGGTTCGTCCCATTCTTCTACTTTGTATCTTTCTCAATATTTCTCATGTTCATGGACTTCCATACCGTTTCCATTTCAATGCTGTACTCAACTTGACTATGCTAGTAGTAGCTGCTAGAATTGGAAATGAACGAAAAAGCTCGTTTCCAACATCCACTAAAAAAATCTATCAGTTGCTTTCTCCTATCTGTCACATTGGCAGCTCGTTAACCAAGACGAACCTCTGCCTCTCGAACCTAACCCAAAAATTCCAACAAATTTCGCATGAACTCGTGGCAAGTGCAGAGGTATATTCGGCTTGCAGTGGGCGAGTGATTGCATCATCGTTTCCTTCCCTTTCCCTACATTTACTTGAATTCTGACGTGGCAGGCGCCAGTGTGACTTAACAAATGAGATCACCAGTGCTTGTACGTTGAAGATGAGTGCTAGTCCCAAGTAAACATCTGTTGGCTTTCTGTCCAGCTGCAGAACAGCTGATTTGGTCATAATGGAGTAGCAACTACGGGCAGTCAATCAAGCTCAAGCTTTTTGACATTACATTCCCCACTGGGACATTGCCACCTAGCTGCTTAGTGTTCATTCAGCACTTCCACAATTCTTAACCACAAGGTTTCTAAGCCAAGTTACCATTTTTGCATTCGTGTATCATGAGACCAACACGATGATACTTCAATGCCCAGGGAAGTCGAGACAATTTCTAAACCGAAAATTGTCTGGACCGGTACCGGGAATCGAACCCAGCCACCCTCAGCATGGTCTCGCTTTATAGCCGCGCATCTTACCGCTAGGCTAAGAAGAGCCCCACAGTATACCTTAAGAAATTTCGGAGAGATTTTTGAAATAAATGTTCGAGCTCGTTTTTCAAGAAATAGAGAGATTTATAGAAGTATGTTGGAGCAAATAACAGTCAACATGCATTAGGTCACCACATAGACGATTGACGTCACTCTCATGCGATAATACAGTGAACGCGCTCCATTCGAACAGCTCAACATACGCTTAGGGATTTTCGCCCGTTCAAATTGGCAGTTTCGTTCGTAGCATAAATTATGTATAGATCGAGCTGTAATAATCGTTAGCCAACAGAATCCACTCAGTCTCCTTCCTACCTGCATGCAAAGTGAAAGTGTACCAAGCCCGCATAAGTTTAATCAAATAAAAGATTAGTTGCATCCAAAATGTTAAGTTAAATCCTTAGGTAGTGATGTAAGACCAAAGTGGAAGAATAAATTGAGTATCTGGCTGAAGACCGTGTATGTGCATTACTCTCATCTCGCCTATTCCGGATTTACAGAAAATTGTGAAAAATATTACCGATGAAAATTTAGAAAAGCTGTATCACCTTTTTCAGTACTAAGCTGGAAAATCGGTAAATGCAAACAAGTTCGGCGAACGCGGTGGATGAAATCTCATTCAGTCTCTCGTGGAACATCATGAAGAGAACTGGAATTGAATGAGTCAGTATTTCTTGATGCATTTCGAAGCTCCGCAGTAAATGACATTGTATGAATCACCTGAAGTACTTCCAGAAGAATTCTGTTGGGAACCTCAGTATGAATTCCTGGAGAAGCTTCCGAGGAAACTCTGGAAGAAATTTGTAAGACTTCTGGAAAGAATTATTTGAGGAAATTCCGAGGATTCGCTGGCTAAGCTTTCCAAAGAATTCCAGGAGGAGCATCCCAACTAATTTCTAGTGGAACCTTCGGAAGAAAATCTAAGGGATTTCCCGAAGGAATTCTTGTAAGAACTTCTAAAGGAAATCATGGAGGAACTTCCGGAGAATTTTCTGGATGAACTGCCGGAGCAATTCTTAAAGGAACTTCAGGAGCAATTCCTAGAGAAGCTCCTGGAAAACTTCCCAATCAATTCCTGGAGTAGCTTCTGGAGAAATTTCTGAAGGAACTTCAGAAGAAATTCTTTAAGAAACTTCCTGAGCGAGACGAGCCAGCCTTGGGCTTAGCGAGACTCTCGCTAATTAAGACAGAAAAAAAAACTCACTGAAAAATTGCTGGAGGAATTTGGACGGTTTGTTTAATAAATTCCGAGATGTTTTCTTGGAGAAACTTTCCTAAGAATTCCTGGAGGTTTGTGGGTAATGAGCTTAAACGTAAATAATCAAATTTCTGGAGCAAGTTCGGGAGAAATTGCAGGAGGAGCTTCTGAAGGAATTCCTGGAGGCCCTTCGGAAGGACTTGTTTGAAGACCTTCAAATGGACTCCTTTGAGGACCTTTGGAAGGACTTCTTTGAGGACCTTCGAAAGGAATTTCCTAATGTCCTTCCTAAGAAATTTCTGGAGGACGTTTCGGAGGAAATCATGGAGGAACTTCCTAAGAAACTCTCGAAGAAACTTTCTGAAAACTTTCAGAAAATGAATGCATAGATTAAGCAAAATTTTTACGGCAGCAGCTTGCCAGTTATGAAAAGGAGCAGGTAAAGACGCTTAAGCCTAGGCAGCCATAGATAACCTCGTACACATGGTGTGTCTGTGTTGCGTCTGAAGATTTTCGCATTGGCAAACTGCCGAGCGCGGAGCAGACAAGTCGGGTATGCGGGGATCTTAAAATTCAGGAAATACGAAGGAAATACCAATGTCCCATCCCTGGATGGTGGATTACCAAGGAGTGGCATTAACCCTCTAAGCTTTGCCACTTCCAACGACACCGTTACATCGTTGCAACGACAGTACAGTAACATATCCAAATGCCGAATAAACAATGACACTCACATTTACGTACATTCACCTAACACATCAAATTAAAAACCGGTCATGTCACTCGCTTATGGTGAATTCCAAACGATTATTCCCTTCTCGAGCATCCAACTCCTTGACACCTATGAGGATGTCGGAGAGTCGTTGGCCCCTCTTTAAATAGGTGTCATATCATCATTATCCTACCCTTCCCTGTAACGGAGAAGGCAATGGAAGTTTTCATGCTTTTCCAACTCTGCCTTTTGATTAGTCATCTGTTTCTTCCCCAACAGAGCTCCAAAAGCATTCAGATTAAGAGTGTAAAAGTTAATAACATGACAGCTTTCAGTATGCAGGCAAAATCTACTAAATACTCTGTTACTAACACAACGCAACGCAGCAGTGTGCCAGATATGAAAAATTATGTTTCCTCTCTCATACAAAAAGCTGTGCCAAAAGGTTATCATCTCCTTCCAAATTCGATCTTTTTATAGGAGACTTGAAGACGCACAGTCTTATTTGCAATAAACTCGACGAACAGCTATTAGGAGAGTAAAATTAGTTAGACACTCATTGTTATAAGATACTAAGGAATGCTCTGCATCTCCGTGAGATAATTTAAATGAAGCCAGGTAAGCAACTAAATATTTAGTGTAAACGAAGTTATTTTAAAAACTTGAAGACGAAAACCGTGTTTCAAATCAATCCAAAGCAAAATCAATGTGCTTCGTTTAATAAAGATTGGACTCGGAAAAAATGAGACACACAAAAATGATTTCCAAAAATTCATTTTAAATCGGATACTTCTCAAATTTTCAGGAACTGAATAACTATATATTAGCTATGTTTTGGCATTATTTATTTATTGAATTTCCTCCCCCAAGCTGAATGCTTGTACATTTTTCCTAACACTACTCATTAGATCTTGGGCGAGGCTTTGCTCATCTTCCTTACACAATTTCTCCCAGTTTTTCTTCAAAGCTTCATCGGTTTTGAATGTTTTTCCGCTTTTCTTCAATTTATTCTTAATTATCGCCCAATACTTTTCGATCGGGCGAAGTTCTGGAGTATTTGGCGTGTTCGCCTCCTTCGGGACCACATTAACGCCCTTCGCTTTGTACCAATCAATTACAGGCTTGGCGTAATGACACGAAGCGAGATCCGGCCAGAACAGCGTGGGACCACGGTGAGATCGGAGGAAAGAGATTACCCAAAATTTCATTAATTTTTACCCACGCAATAAAAAGTTACACCCAAAAAAAAATGTGTCGCATTTTTTCCGAGTCCAATCAAGCACGATCGATTCTGCACTAAATAATTTTGTGCTCTTCGATGCAGACATTATTTTTTTTCACTTCGTGTTCTCTCGCACCAGCTGGCGTGATCAACACCAACACGATCGATCGCATACTGATTGAATAAATTTCAACTCTGAGAGGCGGAATTTTTTGAATTCGCGTTTTCCCAGACTATCAGCAACAGAGATGACATTGCGTATCTAGTCTCGAAACGAGCAAACCATGTGAATGGTCGTACGAAAATGCTGTCGAGTCAAGATGCGTAATGAGGCACCAGGTTTATGGTTTTGTTCAGCGGCGCAGCCAAAATTATTGATAATACACGACCGAACAAGGCAGTATGGTTTAAGTTTAAATTTGTTTCGAAATTTCGCGGAATTCCGTGAAATGCTTAGTTAGGGTAAAACGACCTATTATGGAGGGGTCAAAAACTCTTTAAAAATTACCTGTTGGTCTTTTTCAACAATTCAGTAGTCGTTTTGCTAGTATCACAATAAAAACAAACTACCGCAATAATAGGACGCAGTTGCCTATCGTTGCGATATTTTTTGAAGGTCAGTCCTATTGTTGCGGTATTGCATGCACTACCGCAATAATAGGCTCGAAGAATTCAAATTTTTAATGAAAAATGTTGATTTTCTATTATTTTGAACAAAAGCTGTTCTAGTCATTAATTCAAAAAGTGTTGACGTATTCGCAATTGTTTTATTGCTATCATATCTAGAATGGACTATTTTAACACTACCGCAACATAAGGACATGCCACAACGATAGGATGTTTTACCCTATCATTCGTTTTATTGTCACTCAACCTGAGAACCTGAAAAGACCGTCGCGTGAATCGTAGATAAGTTGTGTGAAGCCATTCAGCTCAGAGATGTCTTAACTCATATCAGCACTCAACCCATGAAATCCGCCTATCGGTAGGCAATTAATTTTTGTTATGAAAACTCATATGTGAATATGCACGTTATGTGGAAGATATTGATTTGGAAAATGTATTGGAGGTAACCACTTTCCCTTCGATGGGACTCGAACCCATGACCCTACAGTACGCTAGACCGGTGCTGCAACTAAGCTACGAAGGACCTCCGTCGGCCTTCGCAACCTAGCGGCTACTGAACGAGCTCGAGATTCCCAAATTGGACGCAAAGTCCAATACATTTTCCAAATCAATATCTTCCACATAACGTGCATATTCACATATGAGTTTTCATAACATTGTAAATTAACGTCCAAGTCGGGTGGTTTAATCCCCGGAAATAGGCAATTACCTTTGATTGAACTAATTAATTTTTACTTTGCACTCTCAGTTGCCGTGGGAAATTGAGTAGTTTTATTTCGTTTCAAATAGTGGTCCGAAAATATTTTCATATGGTTTTTATAATTACTTTTTATTTCCGTAATTTTTTATTTTTATAATAAGTTCATCACATTTCCACATGGTTAAAAAAGCGAGTATTGCGAGTGATTTGACTATGCGTCCAATTTGGGAATCTCGAGCTCGTTCAGTAGCCGCTAGGTTGCGAAGGCCGACGGAGGTCCTTCGTGGCTTAGTTGGTTAAAAGCACCAGTCTAGCGTACTGTAGGGTCATGGGTTCGAGTCCCATCGAAGGGAAAGTGGTTACCTCCAATACATTTTCCAAATCAATATCTTCCACATAACGTGCATATTCACATATGAGTTTTCATAACATTGTAAATTAACTTCCAAGTCGGGTGGTTTAATCCCCGGAAATAGGCAATTACCTTTGATTGAACTAATTAATTTTTACTTTGCACTCTCAGTTGCCGTGGGAAATTGAGTAGTTTTATTTCGTTTCAAATAGTGGTCCGAAAATATTTTCATATGGTTTTTATAATTACTTTTTATTTCCGTAATTTTTTATTTTTATAATAAGTTCATCACATTTCCACATGGTTAAAAAAGGGTCAAAATTTCACTGTCGGTGGATATATCTGGGTTTCATTATTGTATCCTGCTCGCTTTTACAAGGATTGTATCGTCCCATTACCATGGATATTATCATTAACTCAGCTAGGCTGAACTATAAAATAAAATATGCATTAACAGCAGATCTGTTCGGTATTTATTTTACTGATTTGTCAAATTTAGAAAATTCATGGATCTGTAAAATTATATACTCAACAGTTCTACTGCAATTTATTTTTGATGAGTGATTTTTATTTTTTTCTGCAATATATTTAGTCTCTAGAGCACGAGATACTTGAGGAGGTAATCTGTCTAGCTTTTCTGCTAGTGAGTATACATAAATCATGGTAGCGCCCTGTTTTTGTTTCGATTGTCGAAATCACCTCACGGTGTCTCTATGAGGAATTATGTTTATTCGGAGATCCAGTTTTATTTTGAAAATAAGGACAAAGGCACCGTGACCTCGCTGACTTGCTCAACACGGCTTTCAATCTTGGTGTCTACTGCATCTGTTTTCCTCTTTTTCTTTGGAACCTTCATATAATCCTTCCCCAATTTATATTTTTTTATCCAATTACCTGCAGCGCCCAGCACATTTCCAATTGCAATCCAAGCGTTATCTTTTAATACAGACTTTCGGTACAATGCACATTTTTTTATGCAGAAAGATACTTGCGTACCATATCTATTAGGCTGATGACTTGGTTTTCATCGAATATTTTCGAATTCGGAGTAATTTTTCAGCATTGCCACTGCCACCCACTCCTTCGTGCTGCTGTGTCCGCTCTGCTGCATCGAATGTCGAACCGTGAAACTTTGATAATTTTTTTCTATAGTATCCCTACTAGTGATGTGTATCCCGTCCACTAGAAGCGGACGAAGGCAAAAATAGGAGTAGAAAACTATTTCATACTCGATTTTGCTTCGCAAATCGTTCTCATAATGCTTTTGCAAAATGTTTCATTAGCGATAGTTGATAAACATACATTTCGCTTTGAGAACCCCGCACTCATATAATTTTCATACATTCATTTTTAGTAGAATTCATTAGAAGAGTATATAGATATTATTTTCAATGTTTTCTAATGAATTTCACTACATTTCTTATTAAGATGCACTTGTGATTAGAGTAAGTTTTATTTGATTCTAGTAAGGCCGATGAAAGTTTGGATTTTTAACGTCTACATGAGTTTTTATAGTGGAATTAAAGTAACAATTATTTTGAGTGCATTAAATAAGTGGCGGAGCTTTTTTTTTCGGACAAATATTTGATCCGATTTTTCAAGCTTCTCGATTTCAAAATTTAATAATAATTTTATTGATGAAAGTTTTTCTTACACTCAAATTTTTCTACAACCATAGCGTGACAGTGAAAATCCCAAAATAGTGTGAAATGAAAGAATTTTACTATCAATGAAATATTACCCTTAAAAGTTATAGTCAAAGCTTTTGAAATATTTAATATGCGGTGCGGAGAAGATTTGAAAAATACATACAACGCCGCTTCAGCATTCATTTCACTTCACCCGAGAGGCCGAGAGTAGATCGACGCTCACTTCCAGCAGCAACCTGACCTTCTTCGTCAAATAAATAAGTAACATCCACAGTAGCAGCGGCAGCACCTACAGGTGAATCAGCTTTAGCCGAGCAATGTGTTTCACTTAAGTATCACTTTTTATTTCTTTTCATTCATTTATTTAGTTAACATCTAAACAGATAACACTGAATCAACAATTTGACACCACAATGCACGGTTCGAGGCCGCATCTCTCCATCCTCGGATACGCCCCACGCTCGCCAAGTCGTTTTGCACCTGGTCTGCCCATCTCGCTCGCTGCGCTCCACGCCATCTCGTACCTGCCGGATCGGAAGCGAACACCATCTTTGCAGGGTTGCTGCCCGGCATTCTTGCAACATGTCCTGCCCATCATACCCTTCCGGCTTTAGCTACCTTCTGGATACTGGGTTCGCCGTAGAGTTGGGCGAGCTCATGGTTCGCCGCCACACACCGTCTTCTTGCACACCGCCAAATATGGTCCTACGCACCCGTCTCTCGAATACTCCTAGTGCTTGCAAGTCCTCCTCGAGCATTGTCCATGTTTCATGTCCGTAGAGGACAACCGGTCTTATAAGCGTCTTGTACATGACACATTTGGTGCGGTGGCGAATCTTTCTTTATCAACACTATTTAATGCGACACCCAGAAATCGATGTCACTCCAGTTTTCGACCACCTGTTTTAGGGTTTTTAATTCTCGCAATGGCAATGAGGATTTTTGATTGGTTGGGCGGGGGCTTGAGCGAATTTTGGGTGTCTTACCCTACGTTGTGTCTTATATTAGAAAATGATCAAATTGTAATATGCAATAAGTGGTTTTATCTTGCCAAAAGAATCTATTACAAATACTTTTTGCAATTCCTGATCATAATATCTGGTTTACAGTTCGTCTTTGAGTGATAAAACGGCCTACTTTTCCATACCAACGAAATGGATGGTTTAATGAACATTATGCAACTCAAATGGGTTGCATAATATTCATTATAACGCTCATTTGGGTGCTATAATGAAAAACCAACACCAGAACAGTCGTTACGTGACTACATTTTGCTAAATTAGCTTGGGTAAGTGCTCAAATAGTGTATTCTATGCGCCCCGTAATAAATTAAATAGTTTGGCGGTCATGACATCCAAAATTTCCAAAGGCAAGTACATCTATCGCTTCACGACTCATTGAACTTTGCAATGTGGCACGGTAACATGGAATCTGATTCTTCTCCGCAGCAACATAATTTATTGACAAGAATGATCATGTGGAGAAAATTAAACTACAATTTTGGAACAGATTTATCAAATTAAAGTCCATTTTTCGTCATTGCAAAAAATAGCGTGTACAACTCGTTGCAAAACTCGATTTTTTCAGCACTCGTAGTATTTATCCAACTCGGCAAGTCTCGTTGGATAAACGTACAACTCGTGCTGAAAAAATCGTCTTTTTGCAACTTGTTGCACAAACTACTATTTTCATATCCATTTATTCTGTTTTCATATCCATTATTTATATCGGTTCTTTTATAGCGTTTTTAATACGCAATGCCCATTATGTTTGGCCTAAAAACATCCTGATCAAGACAGAGTACCCGAATATTGATAATATATATTTTGAGTGATTCGCCAAATGATGAACAGCTAATTTCTTCGTCTATTCTTAAACACACGTGCATTTTTTATGAGAGTTCAACAAGAGGTGACATTCGGCAGATTACCCTACTTCCTTAAGCTTATTAACGATGAGCTCTGTGAATTTAAAGCTCGAGCACACTGTACAGCTAGTAACGATATTCGTTAAGCTAAATAGTCAACATAACCATAGGTTATATGTTAATAAAAGAAAACAAATCGTTAATTTTTCGCATATACATTTATTTTTATTATCATTCATTGTTTTATTTTCATATACATTTCATGCTTGTTATTATGTTTGATACTGTCATCCACTTTTCCCCATTCTTTCAGGATTCAAGATTTTTGATCCTTGAATGACTTCGGATATCTGTTTCCTCAATCAAGATATTGGTTCATAATGAAATATACCCTCATCGAAAGGAAATTTTGTGAGCTAATTCCAATATATCTTTTAAACAATTTATACTTGATATTGATTATGAAACCATTATATGAAAACATTAGGGCACCCGATTGAAGCGATTTGGATAGGAAGAGTGGAATCGCCAACTTCCTATTGTTAACATCTCGTTGATAAAGGGCGGGCTCTTCTCCCCATCTATTGGGTCAATCTGAAAAACGAGGCTAGTATTAGTGTATGTGCGAACTTTCTTCTGGAAGGAGATTCTCTATTCATTCCGTGGATTCGCATAAGCGTCTTTGCTTTTGGAAATGGAACCACCCCACCCATTTTTGGCCCTTCATACAGGAGTTTGATGAAATACAAACAATAATATAATCATGGTCAAATTGTTTTTCTCAGATATGGCCAGTGCTATCGGCAGGTGCCTTGCTACAATAGATGGTAATATCATCATCATCATCATCATCATCATCATTAATGAAGTGGCTGAGCTTACGGAATTACTTCATTAGATATAAGAAAGCTGCTTTTCAGCGCGCGCGAGCCATTTTAATCGGGATTCCGCAGACAACGGACCGTCGGAGAATGACAAATTCTAAAAATACTATGAAATTTTCTCACAAGATTCTGAATTTGGTTATGAGATGTTGGTTATCTAAGATGCGTCTTGTTGCGAAGAATTACAACAGAAATTTGACTCAAGACGAAGTTTCTTCATATTACTCAACATTATCTCTTGGCATCTGTCTGTTCGAGCGACGTTCACCGATGGGTGGTTGCTGTAGATAGTTTCCACTGAGGTGGCGTCTTCATTGATTTTATACAAAAGCTACATTTTATACAAATGAAGGTTGATCCGAATATTCGAAATAATCTTTCTTCAAAATGCAAAACTCAATCGTAAATAGCGAATTTGATAGCGCGTCGGAGGGAGATGATGCAGTAAATTTGAATGGATGGAACCACTAACAGCAACCAAGCTACCATGCCAAACCCGATGGCTTCGAAACAGTCCATTTTCGCAATTCTCGCTTAACTTTTCAAAAGGTCCCAAGCAACATTTTTTTCATGAATTAATTTGAATACAGCAATCAATAGCTTTCATGTTGTTCTGTTGATTTCGCTATTCAGATTAATTCATGAAAAAAATGTTACTTAGGTCCTTTTGAAAAGTTAAGCGAGAATTAACTCTTTCTTTCCATGAAATGTTGGTCCTGAGAAGAACCAATTTTCTTTTCCCAATGCGCCTTTCCAACTAGCTGACACTACAATTTGTAATAAATTTTCAGAATCGGCACTGGCGGTGCGGGATCGCAACAGTGCTATTTTTATAGTCCACCTTTTCTTCATATGAAATTATGGTTTGTTGAGGTTGAATGGTCTGCAGCAACACACCGAGCATCACCACCAATGCGATAGATTTCCGTTGAAAATGTTACCAGCGCCTTCGTGTTGCTGTGTCCACTCCGCTGCGATTGCTTTGATGCGTCCGCTCGGCGTGAAATCTTGTTCAAACTGAGGATTAGATCCGAATCCGCAAGTGATTGATTTTTGATGTCTGTGCTAGTGATGCATGTACGTGATTGGTTGGTTAACCTATTTCAAAATTTTTTATCAATTATCGATAATAAATAGTTTAAAATCAGTATTTTCATATAAATACAAAGAAGCGTTGGCTCATCCTTGATCGAATGGTCAAAAAAAAAATGGAAATCCATCGAGAACCGGCTGTGTTATTAAAGTTTAAAGTCTATCATATTTTCGTGACGATCTCCGGTTTTAGCAATCATAAAGTGTACCCCAGTATAGAAAAGACAGACGTAGTTCTACGTCAAAAGTTAGAAAGGTTTTGTACAAGACAAGACCGCCCGACGTAAACTACACAGGTTGGTGCATTGAGGATAGTAGTACTACATATCATGACTCAAAATATAAAAATTGTTGAATACACCAACTTAAAATTTCACGATTTTATTCCCCAATCAATGGCCTCAATGCCTTCCTCGATTCCATCATCATCATCAATAGACATAGACCTAGGGTGGTCGGTATTGGCCATTTTTGTCAAATACCGGTTTTCGGTATTTGATGAAGTCAATACCGGTAATACCGGTAGAATACCGGTTTTTGTGAAAATTTCAGGTAGTAAAAGAAAAACTTTTGATTTGGACTTCTGGATGAAAAACAATATTTGTTGACAAACCTCAAATGTTAAAATCATTGCTTGTTTAGCTGGGCTAAACGAAACTTCAGTAGACATTACATACTGAGCGACTCATCTCCCAATCCGCATTGGATTTTGTTAGCAATGTTGCCAACTACTGAGAATGGTTCCAAGACCGTCGAAAATCAGTATCAAATACTTGCCCGTAATCCCTTCCGATTCATAATAGGAGAATTCCTTACGGATTGCATGCAAGGATCCCGGCGTCAACGTATTTGCCACCAGCAACGCAAGTGTTTTGCTTTGCTACAGTCTATTCACAAGTTGTTCTTTAACCGAAAAACCAGAATTATATTCATAGAGGCATCTTCTTCGTAACGATCGTCAGGTATGATCGTTGTCTCAGTTTCAGTTGTCATCAGGAATGATTAGACGCTTCAAGATCCCATACGCATGCTTAATCAAAGTAAAGTAGCTCTGGACGCCTTGAAGAAAATGCGATAGGTAATCGTTTCTGATTAATTGCTTCACGGCATAATTATTCAAAAAAGCAAAAAGATCGGCGTATCATATCTCTTGGATTTATTCTATAAAAGCATCGAAATAGTGGCGGAAATATCTGTGGCTTGATTCGATAATAGTTCCAACGTAAATTGGAACGCCACGTCGGCTTCATATAGAGTGCAAAACTCACAGAGCAGTAGTTCCACAACAGCTTAAACATGTTCGAGGGCTTGAATTATTTCAGCGTGCCTTAACAACAGCCACTAATTCAAATTCTTTTCCGAATTCAGGACAGACATATTTTTGCAGAAAATCGTTTTTCATAGGTGATCTACGGAAAAGAACTACTACTTCTCGTACCGTTTCCAAAATTTCATACATCGCGGGAAAATTTTGGACGATATCAACAATGTTCATTGAAGATTTTTTATTCTGACAGCAAAATTTACAATACCGAAAATACCGGTATTTTCCGTTTCTAATACCGGTATTTTCGGTACTTAAAATTGGCCGGTAATACCGGTTTCGGTACTACCGGTTAGACCACCCTACTACTGACATCCTATTGTTTAGCCCAACACCAGATCGTAGCCAAGATGTCCTGGGCTATAATTTTTTTCGTACTGCGTTTCAATGATGACAGTGGGCTATATCTATTGATGATGATGACTCCGCGCTCGTCACCGGCTCGATTCGGATGCATACTTGGGGTAAGCGAAATCAAGTACAGACTTGGTCTGAGTGAACAAATAGTGGTCGAACTTGCTTAGTTCCTCCACTATTGGGTCTTTTACCCTATATGTTGAATAGCGCCACACGCTAAGATTTCTTGTCAGAGCATTTGTGACATCACATATTTATTTTAGAAATTCATTTTGTGTTCAATTATGTGTTTGATTGATTGGGATTTTTAAACAATGTACGAGAAAGGCACAATCAATGCTAGGAGTAGATTTTTAATTGTCGAACTGTCACTTTCAAGTTTAATTCGCCAAATGAGGCAGATCCTAACTTTTCACACATAATGGTAGTGATAGTAGCACACGGAAATTCTTGTAACTGATCAAATTATCTAGTAGCATATTTCTAAAAGGGTAGTTGGTTGTTAGTTTGCCCGTGTTGCTGTTTTTGTTCCCGAAATGCTACCAACTTCTAAAAAAAGTTTTAATTATATTAGTCCCATGATACGAAATAAAACTTTCTGCATTGATCGCATAGCCTCGATCAACTTCACCACAAATTTGTTTATGCTGACTAAAATCTCACCGATTGGAGATATGAGACTGGCCTCCCTGTGCCAATACTTTGTCGAGCTACAGTCAAAACATGGAAAACGAATACCCGGGCCGGAAAAACAACCACCCAAAATAATGATCAGCATCACCACTACCAGCCAGCCCAATCATCGATCATCAAGCAATCATTCACGGGCGAGGCGTTATGCTTCAAGCGCGCCAACCAATGCACCAGCGAATCATCATTATGCCTTTTGCCTCCCCCGGGCCGCGCGGCGCGGATGCTCTTGATTCGTCGCATTTTATTTCATTTTCGTTCGGGGAAGGCACCAGATATTTCCATCGACCCGGGCGCCGGCGGCACGCTCATGGCATCAGCAGCCCAGATTTAAGCAGCAGCCAAGAGCATCTAGTAGTAGTAGTAGAGAGGGAGGCAGAGGTTTGGGAATCATTAATGACCGCGAAAAAAAAAACCGCGCGGCAGCCAGATTTGAATATACACAAGAGGCCGAGGCAGCGAAGCGCACAGATCACTTGTTTGACTTGGTGGCTGCTGTTGGTCCCATTCACACTCCGGAATCCGTGCGGTTCACCAACTTCCGCGGGAACACGGAAAGTCGAGAACCGAAACCCAGTTCAGACCAAAAAAAAACGTTGGACAGTGGCAATCCACTCAATTTTGGATGGTTTTCGGACATTTGAACCATAGCGAAAGGTGAAAAGGCTGCTAATTTGATGGCTATTGAGTTTAATTGAAAAGTGGGAGAGGTATACAATAGAAGCATAAAGTGGACAGTGGGGTCAGTGATTTGAATAGATTTTGGGACAGCGGTAGCTGACGATACTGGTACAGCTTAAAGGATACGTTGTGGACAGAGTTCAGTGTTCAAAGTGCGTTAGTGCCAAACAGTTGCAAAGATGCATCAATCCAGAAGGTGCTCGACATCCACGCTAGTGTCATTTGGCTGTTGCATACTCTTGTTAGTGCAAGCCATCGTTATAGTGCACAGTCATGCCCTTCCGGAAGTTAGTGATCCAAATTATGGAACTGATAGTGCATTGCAACTGGTGGAACCTCCTGCCCTGGACCAGCAGCGATCCAGTGATAGTGTGTCCGGTGTTCAACAGCCGCCAAATGCCCGATCTGAGTACGCTCAGACTCGACAGATGGATTTGTCGCAGTCGGTTGTCAGTGAAGTCGGTATGAACAAGCGGTGGAAATTACAAAAAATCACACCTCCGAGGCGGAGTCGCATCAATAATCGGTCGTTGACTGCGCTCAACGAGTTGGATAGTGGAGTATACAGCGAGGGTCACCAGTTGGATGATCAACCACACCAGCACTATCAACACCAGGTGGTTCCGCGGCAATGGAATACGGCCCTACAGGTTCACCGGAGATCTGACACCGACGGAACCGTTTATGCAGATGAGGCGAGAATGCTGGAAGAAGCTCGTGCCAAAAAACAGAAGAAAAAGAAGAAGCAAGAGGATGACTTCTCGCTGGAGCAGATGTTGCAGGAAGGTATGTGAAGTTAGATTAGTAAGGTCAGAATTAATTAATTGGTTAGAAGTGACGGAGATCCATATATCATTACATGATTTGTTGCGATGTTCAATTAACCAAAAGATTTCAAAGGAAATCATTAGGTTTGATTTTTTTCACCTGTTAAGACGAGCTATCACAGCCAGAAATATTTTGTTAATTTACGTTTATTTTAACGGACATATTTGGAGCATGAAAATAAACGCGATTAATTCATTCACTTTACATTTACGTTAACAGTTATTAATTTCTGATAATTGTATTTTTATGATCTGTAGTTATTTATCTTCTGTAGTTCAAATTTCAGGAATTTTAACTAATTTTTTATGATCATCCTGATTTACATTCTTACAAATTTTAGCAACTTTTTTTACAATTCCAATAAGGGAAGATCCATTGATTACGTAACGGAAAAATGATCATTTTCAGCACCCGCGCTCTTTGTTACGCTTCTTGTATGAAGTATAACAATTTTGTTTGGATCGTCGCACTTCTCCCCTCTAAGCGTAACGTAATTCATGGATGTTCCCTAAGAATGCTGATAAAAATGTAAGAAATCATAGAGTTCTAATAAGTTTGTCAATAGAAACCTTAATAAACAAATTTAAATACCAGGATGAAAAACAACCCTGAGTTTGTTTGGTTTGTTCGGGTTGTACATCGGAAACATTACCAAGCACGATCCAAAAAAAAAAAGTTCAATTTCTTAAAGTGGACAGCTCGCAAACATAGCCTGTCCATAGATAGCTGATTATCTTCGCTTTTAACGTCGTAGCCAACTCGAGATCCAGCTGCATTATCTTCATTAGACTATGGAGACAACGAAAAGCTATACCTGGCATTATTCATCTCAATAACAATTCGCAGTTGAATGTTCGTGTATGAACTAGCTGGTTAGCTATTCTTCTTATGTTAGCGTTAGCAACAACATCAACTATCTATGGTAGCGCAACAGCTCGAGAAGTGATAGGCACTGCACAGAGGCGACCCAGAACGGTTTGGTTCGACGTGTTGCGTCAGTGATTGACCGACAAGAAAAAATCATAAGGGTTGTGTACAAGACACGACCGCCCGACGTAAACTACGTGAAACAGTTTGGTGAAATGAAGGATCTAGTGCCATTATCCATGAGTATTACAAAATTACTCTTTGGATTTCTTATAAAATTTACATTCTAAAAGGAACTAATATATTTATGTAATTAAAACAAATTTATTGAATTCTCGAGTTTTGTATAATATGAGCAGTTTATTTTTGTTTGTTTAAATTCAATTCATTGTTCTTTTTCGAATGTTCGAAAAATATTCTAAATGAGCTTAACTAATCTTGGGTATTTCTAAATTACAATTTATCAGGTTTAATTGCACTTTTTACTGTATTTAACCAATAAAACTTTAGAAATGAGGATAACTACCGTCAAATCACTGAAGACGCTAACATGTTTTTGCAAAGACCACGCGTCAAAGCGCACTCGTGATTTCGCTACTGACGGCATCATTTCGATTGAACTGTCTCCATCTCCATCTTTCGATTGATTGTTAATAATCCGTTTTCCCAATCACAAGCTGCAACAAAATCAAAAAAGATCTTGAGAAAATTTCACCTGGCTGCCACTGATGCCATCCATACGAATTCATATTTGTAGCATCTCCTCCCGGGGCGCACTCGTGATTCTGCTACGGACGGCAACATTATGGCGTCGCCAAGTGGTTAATTTGCTCTTTGAACAATATTCGCCTCACCTCTTCCTTTGCATAGGATTGTTTTCCGTCGGTAGTAGAATCACGAGATCCCGATTCAGAGAAAGACTTATAATTTTAGCAGATAGTCATCCATGCGAATACATTTTTGCAGCTTCTCCGTTTGACGCGCGCTCGTGATTCTACATACATACAGAAAACATGCGATGATTCAACTCATCCATGAGTTTTTAGGTGCTGAGTTGGGCTTGACTTGAATCGTCCATGAGTTTACCACAACAGACCAAACCACAGGCGTTATCACTGGAACCGCGCTGGTCCGTTCTCCGTGACATCCAGAATGAAAATGACGCGCGCACGCGAAACATGGGGCTTTTTATACACAGGGAAAACGAAGCACTGGATCAAAAGGCCCGTACCTTACTGCAATCTGATGTCCGTGTTGGGGATTTATGAACGGAATTGAATTTTTCACCCGGTTTGAAAAAAAAAATAACATTTTCAATAGTTTAACGTTGATAAATAGTATCAGTAGAATTGGCAAATTGCTGGAGGGTTTCCGAATCTATTGATAAGCAAATTTCGAAAATCCATCGAAAGATAAAGACGCTTTTAGCGTTTGAAATCTATCCTAATTTCGTGACGGTTTCGAATTTGGAAATTTCGGTTTTACACCCCGTATCTGAGTCTTTCCCTTAGACGTAGTTTACGTCAAAAATGCGCGAGCAAAAAACACGTCTGTACGTGCTGCTGTCTTGAACTGGAATGAGGCTGATTGCGCCACGCGCGCGGGGGAGAGCATTTTTCTTATAACCAATAAAGATGGCTCATTAGTCCCTCCTCTTTGTTGTTCGGTATGACTGCAAATATTGTGTAACCGTCAAACACTCACCAAAGGGGCGTGGCTACAGGTTCAACTTTATTAATTACAAGAAAGGAGCTCTTCCGCGCGCGCGAGCCATTTCGTTCGAGATGTCGCGGAGAGCAGACCGTGATACCACCTTCGGCATCGGCGGAGCTCCTAACGGAAATTTTATTCCCGGCGATGGTGTGGGTCGCGCGGTCGTCGTCGTCAGCATCAACAGCACTCAGATGGAATTTTCTTGCGTGTCTCTACGATGGTGGCTATGGTGGTGTTTATCTCTGCTACGGTTGCGTCTGAAATGTCATCAGTAAAAGCAGCTCTTAAGCCATAATTTGAGGCGAGACGAATTTTGATCAAAGTTCATATTAATCGCTTGGTGATGGCTGATAGTTTCCGTCGGTGGTGGAATCACGACCGTGCGTCAGGGACGCAACAAAAATTTATTCGCATGGATAGCATCAATACCAGTGAAATTTCCCCTCAAGATTATTATTTTAGTAGATAGACTGCTACTTGTTTCAGGTTTAATTTCCATCCATGCAAATACATTTTTGCAGCTTCTCCTTCTGACGCACGCTCTTCGTTCCCACCGATGGCGTAGGTAGCGCTCGTAACAGGATCAATACGACAGAGAATCCAACGATGGCAATCTGTTGCGTTGTAGCGGTAGAACCATAGAGCCAGCATCTGCATTTGAGTGAAATACTCTTGTGATATTCTGACCATCGGATGGTTGCTGTTGTGTTGGTGATTTGAAATCCGCATGATCTGAAATCTGTCCTTTTCAGGGCATTAAATTTTTCATTGGAGGAATCTGGTTTGACTGAGAGTAAATTCATGAGATTGTTGCAATAAATCGGCAGCAGTAACGCAAAAATTCATAAGATTCAATCCATCATTCGACTTCTGCAGAGTAAGCGATTAAAAATCCATCGAAAGATAAAGACGCTATTAGTGTTTGAAATCTATCCTAATTTCGCGACGGTCTCGAATTTGGAAATTTCCGTTTTTCACCCTGTATCTGAGTCTTCCCCTTAGACGTAGTTTACGTCAAAAATTATTTCAACTTAACCTTCCTCCCAAACATAATGGTGGTCCTGAAAAGAACCGATTCATTTCCACTTATGTGCCTCATCAACAGCACGACGTTGATTGCCAGATTCAACGATGCTGTTGGGAACACGGATGAAAAGATGTACTGCTGTTGCCACGACCGCCACCACCACCTAACGAAAAATTTCATCCGCATCATGACTCATAAATCTCAATCAACGAACCCTCCCGTACGAACGAAATCGTCCGTTCTCCGTGACATGCAGAATGAAAATGACGCGCGCACGCGAAACACGGGGCTTTTTATACACAGGGAAAACGAAGCAGTGGATCAAAAGGCCCGTACGTTACTGCAATCTGATGTCCGTGTTGGGGATTTATGAACGGGATTGAATTTTTCACCCGGTTAGGAAAGAAATAACATTTTCAATAGTTTAACGTTGATAATCAATAGTATCAATAGAATTGGAAAATTGCTGGAGAGTTTTCGAATCGATTGATAAGCAAATGTCGAAAATCCATCGAAAGATAAAGACGCTATTACCGTTTGAAATCTTACATGATTTCGTGACGGTCCCCAATTTGGAAATTTTCATTTTGCACCCTGTATCTGAGGCTTCCCCTTAGACGTAGTTTACGTCAAAACGTTGCCACAAGCTGGAATTTTTTTGTCAGGTATCCGGTTGAATAGAGATCGGTACAATGAAGCAAGAGCAGTATGATGAACAAGTGATTAGTGAGGCGCAGAATAGAATAGAGCAGAACGATATGCGAAGGTTTTATGTGACTGTCAATGGCGTGCAAAGGAAAACAGCGCCATCTCCCGTCATGTGCAACAACCAAGAAGGGATTTTACTGACAGTTGAAACTGAAGCGGCAGCTAGGTAGAAAAGCAACACTTTCAGACTTTGATAAACGATGGAAGTGACGGTGCACCTGTGCATAATTAACATTAGCGACGATGGACAAGCTGTGGAGCCGCCTATACTAAATGAGATTATAAAAGTCACTAAAGAGCTAAAAAACACGGATAAGCTCCCAGCTGAACTTCTCAAACATAACAGTGACCAGCTTTATGAAGTTTTACACCATACTATAACAAAAATATGGGAAAACGATTAATTGTTTGCTAGCTGCTTCATTCGCTAAAGGAGGCTGATCCGGTAGCTTTCGAAGCATTCAAGCGTAAAGTGCTGCGGATAATACTCGGCAGTAAACAGGAGAACGGCATCTGACGGCGTCGCATGAATGACGGTATACCAGGAGTTAAAAGGGCTAGATATTGTTAAGCTTATACGGCACGGCAGGGGGGCTGGACACGTCGTTCGTATGCCGGAAGACCATCAAGCGAAGACAATATCCAGTAGAGAACCTGGAAGAGGTCGTAGACATAATGGAAGGCCGCGTACACGCGTACAGATAATTGGATAACCTTGGGTGGGACTAGCTCCTGGATCACAGGCTGGACAGATGCTAAGCAACGATCCCTAAACTGATCTTTACACTCATCAAAGCGCTCGTTTAAGTGCTTGCATTCCTGCCATACGGTGGACCTCAGATGTTCTTGTCTCGGGTGGGGTGCTCATAATCATCCACAGTAATTTATTTTAGACCCGTTGGAGTTTCAGGGACATTGACGAGCTATGGTTGTTGATTAGTGGTTAGAGTAGTTTCAACAAAACGACACATTTTGTCACTGTTTCATCAACCTGTTGCCTTAAAATGAGCTTGCTGTCTAGGATCATGTCTGGATAAATGACCCCATTAGTTCTTTCAACTGCGGTGCCTTTGAGGGTGATTTTAGAATCTCAAGCCAGAACAAAAATGGGAATTTTGAGTGATGGAAAATGATGTCCTGGCTTTTCACTGCGTTGATATAGATCTTCCAGCTGGTGAGGTACTCTGTCAGGATATCCAGGTTGGAGTTTTGCCTCTAGCGCTCTGATTACTCCACATTTTTGAACGAGACTCTCAACCTCGAGAAAGAAAAAAATCCGCCTTCTAGAGGTTCTGATGGATAACCGTAGGTGAAGATGGATTACCGTAGGCTGATGGGACGATTACTTTTGAGAGAAAAGGATCCTCTCCAGGCCAGAGGGGGATAAACTTTTGCTGACTTCGATGGGAGGTAGCTGAGTCGGTGGTACTGACTTAAAATCAGCTTCAGATGTGTCCGGGTGTAGCTAGAAGTCGACATTGTCATCCAAACACCTTTGGAACCGGCCCCGGCAATTTTGTGATAGTTCCACCGGTATAGATGGCACGAACTGACTGAAATATCAACTTCAGATACCACCAGGTAGTGGTCCGAGCTGTGCCCAAGGTAGACAAGCCACGGGCCGTGCCAACCGGATGGGATTATCAGGTCTCAGGATGGTGAAATGGTTTTTCAGCTCGTCTTTGCATCAGATCATGCCATTATGTTTGAAGTGAGAGTAACGCCATGCTTGAGGTTTGGCGCTAACGTCTCCTGCGATGATGAACTGCTCCTGCCGCCGGGTGAGCTTGACGATGTCACTTCTCAGAACATCCGATGTTCCTTCGCCGACATTGATGTGGATTGAAAAATAAGCCACAATGAGGGCTGAAGATAGTTCGATCTCATCAACCTGAAATCCGGAATTGTTGCACTTACTGTCTGCATGAGGAACCCGCTGATCTTGATGATTTAGCTCTCAAGAAAGCTAGCGTGTTTCGGCATGTAAAGGGGTGCGGAATTCTCCGGGAGTATATATCTCTCTCATCTTGATACCGGCGGAAACCAGATGAAGGGAATGGCGACCATTCACTGTTGGGTGCACTAGAAGTTGCTTCGCTTGGGACTTGGGGAAGGACCGAGCAGCAGCAACTGCCATCCTTTACTGCGGTTGCAGCGATCAAGGGTCCCGTACGCCTGTCACTGGCGAACAAAGCTCGTGTACTCTGCATCGAAGCTTAGAACCGGTATTAGGGCGCAATCGTTAATGCGAACATATTTATATTCGGTAAGTTACTGCAAATGAATTCATTTTCGAGTCCCCATAATCAAGCAGGTATTTCAAGCATCCTACATCGTTATATTGCTGCATGATTGAGTGTTTGATTTTGATCAAATATTGAAAACAAAAGTGTACATAAATATTTACTCGCCGTAACAAAAAGGTGGTAGAGAATTAACACTGTTGTTTACGTTTTAGAACCAAATACAGAAGTCGGGGTAGGGCTTCAGTGCTCCGCCTTCTCCCCCTGGCAGCGATAGGAGGATCGAGATGGGCTACTCGAGTAACGTCTTGACACACCGGCTTGTACTTGCTCCACTACATGACGGTACTGCTTATTTCCTTCATCAGCTTGAGATCTTTTAAGGACGTTGAACCGTGTCCAGGTGCTGGCGAAGAGAAATTGTTGCTTCAGAGAAGCTTTGCACTTCCCTCGTCGGAAGCAACCTCTTTCAATGTACCGTCGTCGGGGGTGACAACGGGTCAAATGGGGGTGAGAATGGGTCACCGTTTCAAGTACTAAGAATGCTTGTAGAATAGATTGAATGTATCTGAGGACAAGAAGACTAAAATATAAGAGACCTTTTTGAACGATTTTGCTCTATCACCTCCAGACTGCCGATGAAAGCGATGACCCATTCTCACCCCCCAGAACCATTGTCACCGATGGCAGTACGCTTTTGCGTTCTGTTCGCGACCAAGCTGGCTGCTGATTCTCCCATCATCAATCAAAAATCAATCGTTTCTTGTCTTGCATCTAGATCAGCGGTTCTCAACCTGGGGTACATGTACCCCTGGGGGTACCTTCGTTGGTCCCAGGGGGTACCTCGGACACAAAAGCGTAATGGCGGATGTATAACAGTTTCAATAAAAACTTATTGATAAACTTTTTACAATTTTTATTCTATGAACGATGTATGATTAGTAAATCAAAGACTTCTGAATCCTGCCCACTCCGACCAGCATAGTGTATGAAGGGATGGCACATTGTATGGGACAAATAATCTGTACTGAAATTTGGTATTTTAAGGTTCGGAAGCCTATATTTAGGAAAGCAACGAAATGCTCAGCATGCTCGTGGCAACAGCTTCGGAAGCCTCCTTTCAAGAGGCTCGGAAGCCTCCTTTCAAGAGGCTCGGAAGCCTCCTTTCAAGAGGCTCGGAAGCCTCCTTTCAAGAGGCTCGGAAGCCTCCTTTCAAGAGGCTCGGAAGCCTCCTTTCAAGAGGCTCGGAAGCCTCCTTTCAAGAGGCTCAGGAAGCCTCCTTTCAAGAGGCTCAGCCTCCTTTCAAGAGGCTCGGAAGCCTCCTTTCAAGAGGCAGAAGCCTCCTTCAAGAGGCCTGGAAGCCTCCTTTCAAGAGGCTCGGAAGCCTCCTTTCAAGAGGCTCAGAAGCCTCCTTTCAAGAGGCCTGGAAGCCTCCTTTCAAGAGGCTCGGAAGCCTCCTTTCAAGAGGCTCAAGCCTCCTTTCAAGAGGCTCAGGAAGCCTCCTTTCAAGAGGCTCAGCCTCCTTTCAAGAGGCCTGGAAGCCTCCTTTCAAGAGGCTCAGAAGCCTCCTTTCAAGAGGCTCAGAGCCTCCTTTCAAGAGGCTCGGAAGCCTCCTTTCAAGAGGCTCAAGCCTCCTTCAAGAGGCTGGAAGCCTCCTTTCAAGAGGCTCAGAAGCCTCCTTTCAAGAGGCTCGAGCCTCCTTCCAAGAGGCTCAAGCCTCCTTTCAAGAGGCCTGGAAGCCTCCTTTCAAGAGGCTCAGAAGCCTCCTTTCAAGAGGCTCAGGAAGCCTCCTTTCAAGAGGCTGGAAGCCTCCTTTCAAGAGGTTCAGGAAGCCTCCTTTCAAGAGGTTCGGAAGCCTCCTTTCAAGAGGCTGGAAGCCTCCTTTCAAGAGGCTCAGAGCCTCCTTTCAAGAGGCTCGGAAGCCTTCTTTCAAGAGGCCTGAAAGTCTCCTTTCAAGAGGCTCAGAAGCCTCCTTTCAAGAGGCTCGGAAGCCTCCTTTCAAGAGGCTCCAGCCTCCTTTCAAGAGGCTCAGAAGCCTCCTTTCAAGAGGCTCAGAAGCCTCCTTTCAAGAGGCTCAGAAGCCTCCTTTCAAGAGGCTCAGAAGCCTCCTTTCAAGAGGCTCAGGAAGCCTCCTTTCAAGAGGCTCAAGCCTCCTTTCAAGAGGCTCAGAGCCTCCTTTCAAGAGGCTCAGAAGCCTCCTTTCAAGAGGCTCAAGCCTCCTTTCAAGAGGCTCAGGAAGCCTCCTTTCAAGAGGCTCAGCCTCCTTCCAAGAGGCCTGGAAGCCTCCTTTCAAGAGGCTCCAGCCTCCTTTCAAGAGGCTCGGAAGCCTCCTTTCAAGAGGCTCAGAAGCCTCCTTTCAAGAGGCTCAGGCCTCCTTTCAAGAGGCTCAGAAGCCTCCTTTCAAGAGGCTCAGCCTCCTTTCAAGAGGCCTGGAAGCCTCCTTTCAAGAGGCTCGAAGCCTCCTTCAAGAGGCTCAGAAGCCTCCTTTCAAGAGGCTCAGAGCCTCCTTTCAAGAGGCTCAAGCCTCCTTTCAAGAGGCTCGGAAGCCTCCTTTCAAGAGGCCTGGAAGCCTCCTTTCAAGAGGCTCAGAAGCCTCCTTTCAAGAGGCTCAAGCCTCCTTTCAAGAGGCTCAGAAGCCTCCTTTCAAGAGGCCTCAAGCCTCCTTTCAAGAGGCCCGGAAGCCTCATTTCAAGAGGCTCAGAAGCCTCCTTTCAAGAGGCTCGGAAGCCTCATTTCAAGAGGCCCGGAAGCCTCCTTTCAAGAGGCCCGGAAGCCTCCTTTCAAGAGGCTCGGAAGCCTCCTTTCAAGAGGCCCGGAAGCCTCCTTTCAAGAGGCTCGGAAGCCTCCTTTCAAGAGGCTCAGAAGCCTCCTTTCAAGAGGCTCAGAAGCCTCCTTTCAAGAGGCTCAGAAGCCTCCTTTTAAGAGGCTCGGAAGCCTCCTTTCAAGAGGCTCGGAAGCCTCCAAAAGTTCTCAACGTCTTGTAGGAAGCTTGATGTATAAACTTATTTTGAATTGGAAAGTTTTAGGTCCGTTTTTCATATATCTCATAAATTAAACTTATTATGAGGGGATACCTCCAAGAATGCAAAAGATCGAAGGGGTACCTCTCAGAGAAAAGGTTGAGAACCGCTGATCTACATTATCCCCATTAAATCATCAAACATGGAGCTTGGCAGAAGCATTAACTACGACACAATTTCAAGTAAACAAATTTGTTCAGTAATAAGAATTTCCGTGTATTGATCTCGCTACCATTGTTCACCAGTTCACGGAAAAAAATAAATAGTAGAAACAACCAATTCTCAGTTCAATCAAAGTTAATTGCCTATTTCCGGGATTAAACCACCCGACTTGGACATTAATTTACAATGTTGTGAAAACTCATATGTGAATATGTAAATTATGTGGAAGATATTGATTTTGAAAATGTATAGGATTTAGATTTTAGAACATTATGTACATATATGTATTTTGTATTTATTCAAATAAATAAGTTAATAATCATACATTTTGATACGATTAACAATAAATAATGCAGCATATTAGCATGGCGTGGCTCTGGTTACTACAGTATCGTTCCAATATGTTATTTGCACAATGCGTGCGGTTTTTTGTCTTTCCTTTAGTTATTTTGAGGCACCACGCCGGTAAATGATTCCGGAGAATCGGAGTTTCCTCAATATGACAAATCGTAGTTTTAACAGCATATCTATCAAACTTATGTACAAAACTCACCTATCCCACATAGGTTTTATTTTCAAATGGAAACAACTGCACCCAACCAGCGGTTGGCAGATTTTAATACTGTTCTGCATAAGAACCTTAGGGAAGACTGGGGAGACTTGATCCCCTTTTCTGATTTCCGATGTATCACAGCCAAAAATGAATGAACTTTCGCGATTTCCACACAAACAAACTATGAAATATAGTATTGAACTTTACTGATGTATGACAGTCCTAAAATTATTGTTGGTATTGATACACAATCGATTTTTTGGAGTGCTGTAAACACTACAGAAACTGTATAATAATTTGGCAAATTTTAATAAAATTTTTTTGTTCGAACCCTCACTAATTAAAATCCCCAGACCAACTGATGATAGTAAGAACACATCAGTAAAATTGAAGTCGTTTAGATGTTCCATATTAAAGGCTGCCAAGTAGCCCATGGTTTGGAACAGTAGCGGAGATAGAAAACATCCTTGCCCTACTCCAGCGACTACCCGGATGGGGTCATACAAAGCTCCGTTATGCGTAACTCCCTTGCGTCTAACAGATTTTCGTGGTTCAGACGATCAAATGCTTTTTCGTAGTCAATGAATACCATGATCTTCCTGAGCGGAATCCTGCCTGCTGCTGTCGGAGAGGCGAATCTATTTTCTCCTGTATCCGATTTAGAATAACTTTGCACAGAACTTTGAGAACAATGCACAGTAACGTGATGCCTCGCCAATTCTCGCACACAGCCAGATCCCCCTTTTTTTGAAAGCTTCACTAAGACGGCCATGGCCGTAGCCAGGATTTCGATTATGGGGGGGGGGGGGGATTTTTTAGGTCTTATGAATCGTAGTTTTATAGTAGTTTTATATAGGCACATGAATATTAGTGCTTGGTACCTTTTCCTTCTAAGTTCAAAACACTTTGAAACCAAATACATATCCAACCGACCTTTACCGGATCACAATAGCGCGTTGCGCGTCAGCGTTTTGTACTAAAACGCAACGCCAATAAACGTGACGCATTCACGCCCGGATGCTTTAGGAATGCCTCTAGCAACTTCTTCGGCAATGTCTTCAGGAATTTTGCCGGGAATCGATCCGAAAATTCCACCATTATTTACTCCAAGAAATCCTCCACGAATTCCTTTAAAAGTTCTGCAGGGTATTCTTCATATAATTCTTTCGTGCTATTTCTCATTAAATTTTGTGAAAAATTGCACCGTGCAATTCCTAAGAATATTCCGTGGAAATTCCGCAGAATTGCCAGTAAACATTCCTGAGAATTTTGCGAAAAGTCTTCGAATTTTTAGTGTAAATTCTTTAAAATTTTCCGTGAAAGTTTCGAATAAATTTTTGTGAAAATTAGGAGGAACAGCCGGTGGAATACCCGGAGTTGAATTTCCAGAGGAACTTCCGAAATCCCATTTCTCTTGTAATTTCTGCCAAATATCCTCCCGGAATCCCCTGTGAAGTTCCAGGAGGGATTACCAGAGGAACTCTTGGAAAAACTACTGGAGGAGCTCCCGGAGGAACTCTCAAAAGCACTTCCTGAGAAATTCTTACAAGTCCTGAAATAATTATTGGAGAAGTTCATGAAGGAATTTCGGGAAAATACCAGGAGGAAGAAGGACTCTTGGAAGATATCCTGGAGGAACTCTCAAATTAATTTCCTAATGAAATTCTGGAGTAAATTCCGAGTGAAGTCCGGAAAAATATCTAGGACAATTCCACGGAAAAAATCCCGGAGAAATTCCTGGACAAGTACCTGAAGGAATTCCCGGGGAAATACTTGGACGAATTCCTGGAGACATGAAATTTCTAGAAATTTTTCGTAGGATAATCTGAAGTAACTGTGGAAAGAATTCCAGAATGAAATCCTAGAGGATTTTGCTATTAAATTTATGGAGGTGTTCCCGGAAAAATCCTTAAAGTTATCCCGAAGGAATTAAAGGAAGAGTTCCTGGAGGAATGCCCGGCGAAATTTCTAGAAGAATTTCCGAAGGTTTTTTTTATAGTTTTACAAGTGAAATTATGGAGCGAAATCGGAAGATTTCCGTCATAAATTTCTGAAAAAAAACTTCTAGTGGAATTTTGGGAGGAAATTCCGAATGAATTCTTGAAGGAACTCTAGAATGCATTCCTGAAGAAAATGCCGGAGATTTTTCTGGAATATCTAGAAGTAAAACTTGGAGAGAAGAAAACAAACCTTGAAGGAAACTCCTCATGAATTTCCTAAAAAAAATAGTGAGGGGTTTCTAGATACGGAGAAATCTCAATTACAGGAGAAGGATTTTCGAACGTTTTTCAGATGAATTTGTGGATTACTTTCCGGAGGAATTTAGAAGTTTCCCGGAACTCTTCCTTTAATTCCTCCGGGATAACTTCCAGGCTTTTTGCCGGGAATATCTCCATAAATTAAATAGCGAAATCCCCTAGAATTTCATTCTGTAATTCTTTCCACAATTACTTCAGACTATCCTACGAAAATTTTCTAGAAATTTCTTAAGGAATTTCTCCAGGAATTCGTCCAGGTATTTCCCCGGAGGTTTTTCCAGGTATTTTACCTGGAATTTCTTCAGGTACTTGTCCAGGAATTCCTTCAAGAATTGTCCTAGAACTCTTTCCGGACTTCACTCAGAATTTACTCCAGAGGAATTTCAAGGAGAATTCTTGAGCCCGAAATGTTTCGAGTTGTTTTGAACTTGCATATATTACTTCGAAGTACCTGTAGGATTAAAATAGACCCCATCTCGCGGTCCTTAGCCTCTTACCCAGCAACTCCTATCCCTACATCCATCTTGGCGCTGGCCGGATATATGAGCAACCTTAGGGAAGATCGGGTAACCAACCCCGGTGGGAACTATGGTCGTATGCTGATAGAAAAGGGGGGGGGTTGCTCCTCTCCGGAGGTGCAAATCTTACTGAGTGTCTGTTCTCCATGTCAGGATCGAATCACAACAGCGTCTGTTCCGCATGTTAGGGGCGGCTGATCATCGCCCGAGTGCCAGCGAGCGACTTTAAAAGAAAATGTGCACCATGGTCGACCGGGAATAAGGAGGAATGGTCCTCCGGAAATTTAGTGGGTTTGGTAGCAGGCCCTGCAAGCCAGCCTTTAAAAAAAACATACGCCACGAACAATCAACAAGAGAGTACGGACTGGAACCATCGGCGAAGACCACTGCGACGAAAAGGGACTAGCGATTGGAAACTCGGTTCGTGGAACTGCAAATCTCTAAACTTCATCGGGAGCACACGCATACTCGCCGATGTGCTTATGGACCGTGGATTCGGCATCGTAGCGCTGCAGGAGGTTTGTTGGAAGGGATCAATGGTGTGAATGTTTAGCGGTAATCATATCATCTACCAGAGCTGCGGCAACACACGAGCTGGGACCAGCTTCCATAGTGATGGGCAATATGCAAAGACGCGTGATTGGGTGGGAGCCGATCGATGAGACAATATGCAGGTTGAGGATCAAGGGCCGGTTCTTCAACTTCAGCATAATCAACGTCCATAGCCCACACTCCGGAAGCATTGATGATGATAAGGACGCATTCTACGCGCAGCTGGAACGTGAGTACGACTGCTGCCCAAGCCACGACGTCAAAATCATTATAGGAGATTTGAACGCTCAGGTTGGCCAAGAGGAGGAGTTTAAACCGACCATTGGAAAGTTCAGCGCTCACCGACTGACGAAAGAAAACGGCCTACGACTAATTTATTTCGCCGCCTCCAAGAATATTGCCATTCGCAGCACCTACTTCCAACACAGCCTCCCATATCGGTACACCTGGAGATCACCACTGCAGACAGAATCACAAATCGGCCACGTTCTGATTGACGAGCGGCACTTCTTCGACATTATCGACGTCAGGACATATCGCGGCGCTAACTTCGACTCTGACCACTATCTGGTGATGGTTAAACTGCGCCCAAAACTATCCGTCATCAACAATGTTCGGTACCGACGGACGCCGCGATACGACCTAGAGCAACCTGATGTCGCCACTGCATACGCGCAGCATCTCGAGGCAGCGTTGCCGAAAGAGGGTAAACTCGATGGGGCCTCTCTTGAGGGCTGCTGGAATACAGTCAAAGCAGTCGTCGGGTATACGGGACGAAGCAACACTACGAGGAACATTTGAATGGCGCTGAGAGTACAGGCAGTGAAAGTCAAGGCAGCGGAGAAGATGACTACGTCAGTTCAGCGAACGATGGAAGGCAACCAGCCTCCACCTTGAGGGAAGTTAAGGACGCCATTCAACAGCTAAGGACCAATAAAGCAGCTGGTAAGGATGGTATCGGAGCTGAGCTCATCAAGATGGGCCCGGAAAAGCTAGCCACTTGCCTGCACAAACTGATAGTCAGAATCTGGGAAACTGGACAGCTACCGGAGGAGTGGAAGTAAGGGGTTATATGCCCCATCTTCAAGAAAAGCGACAAGCTGGAGTGTGAGAACTTTCGAGCGATCTCCATCCTTAATGCCGCTTACAAAGCGATATCCCAGATCATGTTCCGACGTCTGTCACTATTAGTGAATGAGTTCGTGGGAAGTTATCAAGCCGGCTTCGTTAACGGCCGCTCGACAACGGATCAGATCTTTACTGTACGGCAAATCCATCAAAAATGCCGTGAATACCAGGGCCCAACGCATCATTGATTTTAAGGCGACATACGACAGTATAGACCGCGTAGAGCTATGGAAAACTATGGACGAGAACAGCTTCCCAGGGAAGCTTACCAGAGTGATCGAAGCAACGGTGGATGGTGTACAAAACTGTGTGAAGATCTCGGGTGAACATTCCGGCTCGTTCGAATCACGGCGGGGACTTAGACAAGGGTTGAACTTTCATGCATGTTGTTCAACATTTCGCTAGAAGATGTCATGCGGAGAGCCGGGTGTAACAGCCGGGGTACGATTTTCAACAAATCCAGTCAATTTATTCGCGGATGACATGGACATTATCAACCGAACATTTGCAAAGGTGGCAGAACTGTACACCAGCCTGAAACGTGAAGCAACAAAAGTTGGACTGGTGATGAATGCGTCAAAGACAAATTACTTGCTTGTGGGTGGAACCTAGCGCGACAGGGTTCGCCTGGGAAGCAGTGTTACGATAGACGGGGATACCTTCGAAGTGGTCGAGGAATTCGTCTACTTTGGATCCTTGCCAGAGCCGTAGCGTGGATTCACGGCGCCCTTGGCGAACTCTTTTTTGGGCGCCCCTCTCTTACTAAGGAAAAAATGTGCGATATTTGACACGGAAAAGTAAGATTTAAAACTTAAGTGTTTGAAAGATGCTGCAAACACTAAGCAGTATTCGTCGGTATAATCCTAAAAAGTTTTGAAATTTTGCGATTTTTTGTCTTCAATATTTTCAAAATATGGCAAAATTCATATGGGACCTAGCAGAGCCGTTGCCATTTCTCGATCTTCGTATAGAATCTGTAAAAACATCTAGATTACTAGGATTCTTGAAAGTTCTTCACTCATTATGTCTTTCAGCTCATACTGTCCATAACGACTGTTTCTTGCACTCAATTGAAGGAACTGGCGTACTTTAAAGTACATCCTTAAGGTGATTATACAATAAAGCCAGAAATCGGTCATTTTGTAAACCACGTGCTTTTCTAATTTTTTTTTTCAAGAGCACGAGATGAAAGAACCATAAGGCGTATGAGGCTGAAATAATGCTAGATCGTTTGCTTAGTTATGCTGAACAATCATAATTTTAGTTTCGGCACTGTACGAAAACTATTACGCCAGATTTGGGCTTCTGGAAATGTATGTAAATAAACGTGTGGTGAATTTGAAATTCACCACGGGCTTCATTCTATAATCACCTTAAAAGAGAGATTTGAAAATCATGACAAAATTGTACAAAACTCTGAAATGAATCCATCGAAGGTCAAAATCGCTATCGGAGCAATTCGGATCACAAAAAATCTTACTTCCGAATCGGTAAGGCGATGAATGTGTTGATGGTACGTGATATTCGGATTTTTTTTTTCGCTAATTTACGAGAACCTTGAAAAATGATAAACGAAGTAATCATTTTAGCAAGGTACATTATTGATCATTTCCTCTTGATTATCAATCATCATTTATCACACCAAACTGTTAAATCTTTGAAACTGCAATTTGCTACATTGGTAGAAAAAGACATCGACTAAGAGAAATCGATCAATTCAGTTACGCCCTCATGATTCTAAACGCGAGATTAGAGTGGAAGGGCCCTTGGACCAAATGTTCAAGAACACGGAGAACTGTGCTTTCTAAGAGCATCTCCACGGGAGTCCTCATCTGGGTCCCTATCGCTATTTCCGGGCCCTATATAGGGACCCACTTCTACACCGGTAGTATGTAAATGGGAATGTAAAATAAGAACGGAACTCAAAATTTGCTGTGGGTTTCCAAATTTAGCGCCCCATACTGGGCTGCTAAATTTCTATATAGGGTTGTTATTTTGTGAAACGTTACTTCAATATTGATGGAAAATAGCAGAAAATCAGAACAAATTCGGCGTATGTAATTAAGGGAAATATTCAAATTTTTGGATCACGAACCCTAGTTCAACTAATTACCAATTCAAGTAATTACTGTAATAGATCAGCTACAATGAGGATCGATGGAAACCGGCGCCCGCTAGAGCCCACAATATTCATGGATTTTTCTTGAAAAAAAACCTACTGTTTCGTTTTTTTTGCGAGTTATTCCAAGGAGGAGGTTTTCCAAGAATCCCTCAGAAGGTTCTTTCGTCGGAAATAATCACACATCAATCATTCACAAATTTGAAATAACTTTTCTGTGATTTTTAGACTTTTTCTTGGCCCTTTGTCTCCGGGTTCGGAGGTCTTAGAGAATCCAAAATAGCCCAAATTATTAATAGGGGAACTGTTCCGTTTTCAATCTCACTGTACATATATTCATCTCATCGCGAAACAAAGAAATACGGCACCAATTTCATCGCTTCTTTTTGCTAACATGCATGCTCACTGCTGAAAAAAATCACAAAAATAATAAACAAATCAAATACCTTTTCATTGCTTTGTTTTTCGTAGGACCAATATCGGAGCTATGAGATGAAGTCCAGGAGCAGTAACCCTATGTTGATTTGAGATTAAAGAAATATTCCTTGTTTGCTCTAAATTACTCAAAATATTGTTACTATAAACCTTTGTACTTTGTAGTCGGTTTGTTATTAATTGGTCCTTAAACTAAAACAATTCTTCATTTCGGCGCCCCCCTGAGGGTTGGCGCCCTTGGCGGGGGCCAACCCGGCCAACCTCACGCTACGGCGCTGATCCTTGCTAATGGCTGATAACAATCTTAGCCGTGAAATACGAAGGCGCATCGTCTGTGGAAGTCGGGCCTACTACGAGCTCCAAAAGAAACTGCTGTCAAAAAAGATTCGCCACCGCACCAAATGTGTCATGTACAAGATGCTGATCAGACCGGTAGTCCTCTACGGACATGAAGGTAGCTAAAGCCGGAAAGGTACGATGGGCAGGATATGTTGCAAGAATGCCGGACGGCAACCTTTCAAAGGTGATGTTCGCTTCCGATCCGGTAGGTACAAGAAGGGGTGGAGCACAGCGAGCAAGGTGGGCAGGAATTTGTTTGTTTTAGGGTTGAAATAAACATGTAAATGATTACGCTTTTCTGAAAAAAAAATACGTTCAACGCCAAAAACAAATTATAATCTTATTTCTCCAACATTTCCACGTGCGGCATCTCTCCCTGAGGTGTAGTGTCTCGCCCGGATTTGACTTTTTTTTAAATATTTATTGTACATTCCTATTTCTTTTGTTTGGCAAATGACTTCTGTACAATGTAGTAGGATCCCTAAACTATCAAACACAATAAGGTAATTAATGCGAGAAGCTCGCAGCAGATAGCTGTGGAAGTGCTTAGAGAACACTAAGCAGCGAGGCGGCAACGTCTCAGTGGGGGATCTAATACCAATAAAAAGAAAAAGAAAAGAAGTTGTAGGTACTGAAAAAAATCCTTTGAAAATTCGATTTTTTCCTATAATTCCTTAGAATTTTCGAAGGAATATTATTTTGAATTTCCAAAGGAAAAAAATCCGGAGGATTTTCAGAAGGATTCCCAAGAAAATATTCTTGAAAGTATGTTCAAAGAAATTCTTCCAGAAATTCAAGAATGTCGGATATTTCTTCAGAATTCAATTTTGAAATTCCGTTCGAAAATTCTTTTACGAATTATTTTAGATATTCCTTTGGGAAATTCTTCGGAGATACCTTTTGGAATACCTGTGGAATTTGTTTCAGGAATATCTTCGGAAATTGTTTTAGGAGAACTGTCTCAAGTATTTTCGTAAATACCTTTCGAAATTTCTTCGTTTTCCTTTAGAAATTCCGTTGGAAATTCTTCTAGGGATTCTTAGCTCAGCTTGATTGACTGTACACATCGTAGCTGCTTGACGTGATTGACCGAGAATAATCAAATATGCACAGCTCATCAAATGGATAGTTTTTTGGGACTAGAAAACGATTCTCACTGTTCATGCGTTGAACTTCCTTAAATTCAAATTCCATTGAAAATTTGTTTGAAATTTATACCAAAAACCCTTCAGATATGCTATTAAGAATACCTATGGAAATTGTTCAGGAAAAACTTCCCAAGTCTTTCGAAGTATTCCTTTTATGAATTTCTTTATGAATTTCTTTCAAAACTACTTTAGGATTCCAGCCATAATTGGATTATTTTTTTATGAACTGCATCAGCAATTTTTTAAGGTTTTTGCCTTTCTCGTACAACTAAGTTGTACCGAAAGGCTATCATTTCACTCCGAAAACAAACTTTTTATAGAAGCCTCTGAGACCCATAGTATTATATACCAATCGACTCAGCTCGACGAGCTGAGCACATGTCTGTCTGTCCGTGTGTATGTATGTGTGTATGTGTGTGTGTATGTGTGTGCACAAAAGCTATAAAAAACATTAGACAACTTTTCGTATACTAATCTTTAACCGATTTTCTCGCAACAAGTTTCATTCGACAGGGAGTAAAGCCTTGTTGATCACCATTGAATTTTATAACGATCGGTCATTGCGTTTAAAAGTTATGAAAAAATGGTACATCGGACCATATAAACCCCATATAAGGTTGGTGTCTTAACTAAATGCGAGAAAGGCACCACCAGCGCTAGGTGGATTAATCTGGGTTTTTTTAAACAAATTATTCCATTAATTCCTTAAGATATTTCTTTAAGAAGGGATTAAATCCTTCCGAAACTCCAGGAAGAATTTTTCGGAGTTCTTTCAAAATTCCTCTTAGGAATTTTATCAGAATTTCATCCAGGACATCCAGGGTATTCCTTGGACGATGGCCATTTCGCATGATTCAGATGTAAACAACCCTTCAGGGAAGTAGGCGGTGTTTTAGAGGACCACGATGTGGTTTACATGCAGGCCGTTTACTTCCTTCTTCGCTTGGCTGACATCACATTCTCATACTTATATTTTTTTTCATACTCATTTGTTTGGGTCCCGTCCCATTTTTCTTGTCTCGGTCTTATTATTCCATGCAGAGCGAAGCTCTGGCTATCCGGAAAATGCACCCTGGTGAACAATTATTCAAGCACGAAGCTACGCCACACTGCTCATCACATATGTATACCAGGATTGGCAGCTGCAACACCTCGAACCTTATACCAACCACGTGTATCCTTGAAAAATGTAAAATCTAATTTCGAGTCATCAAGAGTAGGTTGATCTATTCTCCTCTCCTCTTACTGACTGTCAATAATAATGATATCTATTGTAAATATCATGCAGATTCTCGGCTCCGTAAAGAGTTATACACGCCTGAGCTTGTCGAATAAATGTTAAAAAATATTCACAAGCAGATATTCAAAAAAATCCGAACAAAAGTTATGGACTTCATGGAATACAAGTGTCATTCCCGTGGTTGCAGCCCAACAGTACGATGAAAAATCACTTGGGTTAAAAATCACTGAATTGAATAAATTTTAAAAATCAATTAGGCATACCACATCAGCCGTTAATGATATGGATCACTTCTCGTTTAACTTTTCAAAAGGACCTAAGTAACATTTTTTTATGATTTAATTTGAATAGTGCAATCAACAGAAAAACATGAAAGCTTTTGATTGCAGTACTCAAATTAATTCATGAAAAAAATGTTACTTAGGACCTTTTGAAAAATTAAGCGAGACTTCACTTATAAATACATACTGATCTGATTTACACTATGTAGGCATATATAATCATAATAACCTGAGACGAGACCTGCAAAGAGGAAAAAATGTAACTTCAGCTGCTGCCAGTCAACTGCTGTCACGAACTGTCAGGTGCAACCAGCAGCTTTTTGAGTGAAAGTATTGGTATCCCAAATAAAATATTCCACATCATTTTTGTTTTACCAAGACTTTTTAACTTTAACGAGTATTCCAAACCTTCCGTTTAGCTTGTTAATAATCAGTAATAAACCTGTGTTTTGTTCCCGGTATAAAAATCCTTATGAAAATGAATTAACTATTTCGTGAATTGGATACACTTTTATTGTGCTCAGAAGGGTCCACCTGGGGCTTAGGTGAAACAGTCAAGTAAACAGTTGAAACTCGATGGTCAACTGTGATGAAAAGAAGAACAAGTGTCAAAACAAGAGAAAAGAAGCAGCGTCTTTGCAGGTCTCTTCTCAGATAATAACTAAACGCTGCATGGAAGCTATAAGTAGCATAATTATAAAATTGTAGACATTTACGACTTGTCGGTATGTTGAGGTTGAGTTGAACAGTACGGTGGTAAATGGATCACCTTTGATCCCCCGTGTGATCAACTTCACCACCCTGACCATATTGTGGATTACGGTAGCTTTAATATAAATTTAAATCATTTTGTTTTAATGGGTGCTGTCGAATCTAACAACACTCATTCCGAGCGATTAGATTCAACAATTATAAACGGAGAAAATCTGATAATTTGATGCGCTTCTAACCAAAATGCTGTTTGATTTCGTGCCGCGCCAGGTTTATGCAACTTTTAATTAATTTTGCTCTTTCATTTCCCACTCCTCCAGAGATTGAAGCATCGCTCGAGGGCCTGAACGATGAAGACGATTACGACGTTGATGACGTCAATCCGGAAGCCCGAAAGAAGAAGCTTCACCTGAAGCACAAGTACAAAAAGTTCCTGCTGCCGCTGCTGTTGGCCTACAAGCTCAAGTTCATGATGATGTTCCCGGCCATAGTGGGAGGGCTGGCACTGCTGGTCAAGGCTGCCGGCTTGGCCGGATTCTTCTTCGCCCTGTTCGCGTCGGTTGTGAGCTTGCAGAAATCCCACTAGCGCGGAAGCGGGGCTGCGATGGAACTCGAGTCAAACCGAGAATGGATGCGGATCGAGTGAATGAATGATGGAATGCGAAGTGCGATCGGTTGTTTGTTTTGAGAAGTGCTTTTTTATTTCATTGATGGAGATGGACGAAAGCGAAATGTAAGTAACCGTTACTAATTCTTTCTTTGTTTTGTGTATTTTCGCTGTATCTAATGCGAAAGTTTCGAAAGCTAATGAGCTAGTTCACGTTTACTTGAAGATTAAGTTACTGTTTCTGTTTTATATCTCCTTTACCCTTTAGGTCTAATCGTGTCGCGCATGCACGCGTGAAGTTAGTGAGAGCAGCAACTTTAAGTTCCGAAAAAAGCAAGAGTTGAATTGCAACAAATCAATGACGAAAAGATGATGAGAACCAGTGGGCGTGAAATTGAGCCAACTTTTATTAGTTTGTCCGGGATCAGGAGTGAGCGCGAAGCAAATAGCGGAATGCGGAGATCATCGGAACGGAAAATATTCCTAACGAGTTCGGTACTGCTTGCCGTTTTTTGATTCCACTGTTATGAGTTTCATTGTTTATGATTGTCTAGAACTATTAAGTTATCGAAAATGTGAATGTGTGAAAGAACACCAAGGGAACGATTTCTAGTTCAAATTAATTCTTAGTGACAGGAGAAATCGTTTCTCAAGTGTTAGACCATAGGAACGTGTTCTACTGTAAGATATTTATTGTCTGTGCTATTCAAAGATGTCGAACTAAACGATGACCATATAAATGTAGATAATTTATTACTTTTATTTGACATTTCATTTTTATTGTTTAAGTGATGACATTCCTCAAAACTATCATACAGTGACCGGCATAATAAAAAGCCCAATATCCGTTTTTCATACAAAATAGTCTACTTTGGAGATCTAGATCTCGATTGCGTGTGAACCAATTTTACCATATTGGTTCATAGGGTAAACAATTATTGCGGTAATAGGGGAACGGTTCGCCACTTCATGTCATAGCTCCTATTTCCGTCCCATCAAAAACAAAGCAATGGAAAAGAATTTGGTTTGTTTATTATTTTTGTGATTTTTTTCAGCAGTGAGCACGCATGTTGTCAAAAAGAAGCGACGAATTTAGTGCCGTATTTCTTTGTTTAGCGATGAGATGGATATATGTACAGTGAGATGGAGATCGGAACAGTTCCCCTACAAAAATGATTTTTGACAAAAATTTAATTTTTAAATATTTGAATTTTATAGGTTGTAAACTAATGACTTATTCGGCAAAAACGCGTATTTTGGCAATACAAAAAAGTTTCCGGAATATACTTGTACACCGAAAAAATTCTTTATATTGAATATATTTGTCGCACACATAAATTTTTGCAATTTGGCGACCCAAATATATGCAATTTGTACCCACACATAAATTCAATAACTGCATATTAGAGACCACACATACATTTTGATTATAGATTATATTTGTACTTCGCGTGGAGAGTGGTTATGTGTGCACTAATTAGAATCATAAATTAAATTAATGGATTTTTGCCAATAAAAATGTGTGGAATTTTGTAGTGTACACTAAGAGTTGTAGCTAGACATTATTAAATTTTTTTTTTCCAAAAAAATCGTTTTGGTATTACCGCGATAATTTTTTACCCTATGAATTAATATGGTCGAAACTTAGGTGTGATAAAATTCAAGTTATATGTGTATCTGAGCTCTGGTCAAATTTTCAGCAAAATTGGTTCACACGCAATCGAGATCTAGATCTCCAAAGTAGACTATTTTGTATATTGGATATTGGGCTTTTTATTATGCCGTTCACTGTACGTTGATTTTGATTACAATCTCAATACAATGAGATTTAAGCCATTGCAGTGGCGTAGCCATACAGTTGATCAAAGGGTAGGGTTCTGAATTGCATTCGAAGAAGTAATTTCGTTGTTTCATTTCTAGTTATGGATTTTATGAAAATTGTTAAACTCTTTTAGTGGAATATCTTCACCTGTCATAAGACGAGTTTGTAGTACTAAACTCGTCTTATGACAGGTATGGATTTGATTCAATTTGGTTTTGGATACATATCGATTTTTTAATTTTGTTTTGATTGAATTATTCATTTGCACTAGCGGAGACAGAGGTGGGGCACCACACGATGCAATCACACCATTGCTCTCAACGGCTATTATTATTTCACCAAGCGGTGTCCCACCAAATAACAATAGCTGGCTCCGCCAGTGTTCATTTGAGAAACCGCAGTTGTCCATTTCTGAAATATTTTGCAAGGAATCAGGGAAAACTGATTTTGAACAAAAAGGCATACATATTTGTTTTTATTTCATCGGTACTATCCATCACTCAGTAAAACATATTTGAAACATGGAAATAAAGGCAAAACCAAATCAAGCGGAGAATTATTTCTTATTCAAACTAACTGAACCATTTAAATGCATTGTAAAAAGTACAACACTATCGAAAAACTTAAAAAAACTAAAAGACAACACTGGCTATATATAATATCGATCTTCTACTAGAAACAATCAGCCCTTTGTAACTTTATAACGTTTTAAAATTGCAAACTCTTGCAAGAGCAGCCATTTGTTGATTTTTTAAGCATTGAAATATTCGTTAATCAAATCATTGAAAACATTTTTTTTTACAGGTTGTATGTGTGAAGCCTTTTGGCCTGCAAATGCGTTAAAGATCAATAACCCCGCCAATAATTACCGTAATGCCACCAATGCCATGAATTTGTTCGATGATGGACAATGGAGTTCTACGGTTTAGGCTTGGGAAACTTGGTGGCTACGCGGGGCGAACGGAGGAGTATTGGAAGGATTGTTAGAAAAAAACGAATTCCTACTCCGATGAGAAGTTCCTCGATAGCGGTTCCACAGCCGACCGTGGCTACGCGATCACCGAAAGCTAACGATAGATGCGACGATGGCAGCTGGCGCTTACATTCCTGTTCATTATCGTCATCTATCTCCCGATGCGGTGCACTGCGATAGTCATACTCATTGTCCACACCCAACCAGCGGATGGCAGAAAAGTTCTGCAAATGGATAAGAACCTCACAGAAACTATATAATAATTGGGCATTTACAATTTCGAAAGATTTTAATACAATATCTTAAAGAATTGTATATGCCCAGATTTTATACAATAATCGTCAGATTTGTTTTTGGGTGCACCTTTCTCAATGGTGGCCTGCTGCTACACCGTGCTCTAACCTCGCTGTAGGATGACGGCAGTGGTGTCGTCAGCCTTCCGGCAGTATTCCACAACCTGCTTCCGATGATGGGAGTACTGCCCATTTCGACACCCCCAATATCGCACTCCTCTCTGCTTCGAACCTTGAACAGAATATGCGCAGGATATGGACATCTCGGGCAGGCGGGGGGAGCTTTCACTTTGCCCTATCTATTGCTCACTTCTCATTGTAAAAAGTGAGGAAAGCGAAGTAAGCAATGGGACGTCTCACTTCTCACTTCGCACTATTCACTTTTTCCAGTGAGAAGTGAGAACTGAAAAATGATTAGTGAGAAGTAAGGCGTCTCGCTTCTCACTTCACACTACTTATTTATAACTTCTCAGGCTTTGGTCCGATTCGCGTTTTAAAAGTGACAGTTCGAAAATTATGAAATCCTCCGGTCCTAAGAATGGCTGGTGCTACCCAACAAGACTAACAAATCATCTATCAAAAATGATTCAATATCTGTCAAAAGTAATCTTGCTCTGCAAGTAGGGTTATTTGAAAAATTTTGAACTGTCATTTTTAAGTTTAATTCGATTTTAATTCGCGAATCGGACCAAAGCCTCACTGTGAAAAGTGAGAAGTGAGTAGTGATGCGTCTCACTTCTTGCTTCGCATTACTTACTTTTCACAGTGGGAAGTGAGAAGTAAGAAATGATTAGTGAAGATATCAGACGCCTCATTTCTCACTTCTCACCCTCTATTTCTTACTTCTCACTTCACACTGTGAAAAGCGAATAGTGCGAAATAAGTAGTGAGACTGGGTGAGACGTGTCACTTCTCATTATGCACTAATCACTTGCCACAGTGAGAAGTGAAAAGCGAGAAGGATGAAATGAGACTCTTATTTCTCACTTCTCACTGCTTATTTCTCGCATATAATTGGGAAGAGTGAAGTACGAAAGGAGACAACTCTCTACTTACTCATCATCTTAACTTATCATTTCCAACTTTTCGCAGTGAGAAGGGAGAAATGATGATTTAGAAATGAGACGGTAAATGACATATGCGGCCGAATGACTTGTTCGGCCAAATGACCTGTTCGGCCAAATGACCTATTTGACCAAATGACCTGTTTGGCAAATTACTTGTTCGGCTAAATGACCTATTCTGCCAAATGGCCTATTCAGCCAAATGTCCTGTTCGGCCAAATAACCTATTCGGTCAAATAACCTATTCGACCAAATGACTTTCGGCCAGATGAGTTCCAGTTTAACACCCCTCCCAAAATAAGCTCATAAGGAGCTCAATGATGGTATAGTTCATATAATGTCGTAATGTCATTCTGAAAAGGAAATTGTAAGTCTTGATTTTAAAGTTTGTTTTGATGAGTTACGTGCGGTTTACGTTTAAGAACCCCGTAACACTTTGCACGTATAACCCTGAACGCAACTTATACTATGTTCGCACTACGGCCTGAATAACATGTTGTTCAAATTATCGACAGAAGAAATCTCATCAAGATAGCCGAATAACATGTTACAAGGCCCTAGTACGAACATAGTACTATAGCGTAAAATAAAATCAGTGGGACACCCCCAGAACCACGTCAATAAATCAGCTGCACATTAGCTGTTTATCATGAAGGTAGATTTTTATTGCATAATTTTCAATAATTCCTCAAGTTGAGCTTTCCAAATAAACAATATAATAAAAAAACTCGAGTAAGAATAAGAAAAATACGTTCTTCTCAAGTGAATAGAAACATTTGTTCGATATTTCAAAAAACGAGTTATTCTAACATATCTAAGTCTAAGTTGTTCGTATTCAGTTAGCTTTCAGAGACGGCGACCATAAGTTTAATCATTAAGTCAGTGTTTCCGAAGCGGTGGTCTGCGACCCCCTGGGGGGCCGCCAGATCTTTGCAAAGAATTATCCCTTTTTTGTGGTTTGAAAGAAGTGTATCTAAAAAAACAGAATCACCGTCTTCGACCAGAGGTCGCTCAGACTAAACAGTTAGCATCTAGCATTAGACAACGGACAGGACATTTACACTACATTCAGTAGACCAGTGGAGAATTTTGCGCTTTACGAAAAGTTTTCTATTTACCGGAGCGCGAATCGAACCAACACTCCACAGCACATACGTCCAGACGACTGACGTCACCGCACGGCCACGAAGCCTGCTAATTTTGTAATGATTTGGAAACTACAACCAAAAGCGACAATATTATGACTACAAATACAATAGCTTTTCTAATCTAGTGGCTTGCAGTGGAAAAAAGTTTGAGGAGTTATTACTGATGGTGCACCAGCAATGCTTGTGTCGAAATCATGATTTCAGAGAAGAATAAATACCAAGGGTGTTCATTGCATGACTTACCGTTACATGACTTACCGTTACTATTATCGTCTTTTTCAGTCATATAAAGCAGCTAAAACGTTGTTGCGTCTATTTTCCGACGTTTCGGCGCATATTTCACCTTTTTCAGGGATTTAGATGCTACGTTTTGTTGTGTATGTGTGTGTCCTGTATGACATAACGTTGTCAATTAACAATGGCGTCTCACTACGGTTCATACGTCTCATTATTTTTGCACTTTACTGTGGCTTTCGAAATGTTTCTTGGTGTTGTTCAAGCTTTATCCCACCTACACTTTCGATAAAAGCTTGTTGCAGTCCCGGTGTCGATCTTGTGGCAATATATGCTGGTTCTGCCCAATTTTCCTTGGTTTTCTGAAGTTCTGAAAAAGGAAATGTTCGTATGCCCTCTTGAAGATCATTTTGTTGTCCTTCCGTTAGTTTTACAATGGCAGAACACTCTGCATTCCAGCTTCCAGTGATTGCGCAGATGGTTGATTTTATCTCAAATTTATCCCAGAAGTCCATTCCTAGGATCAGTATGGGCGGCATTGATTCAATGAAGAGCATCGGCAACGTTAGGTTCTTGTTATTGTAGGCGATGGGTACGTGTGAGTTGAACGAAAATGCATGCGGTGAGTAGTCAGCTGTTTTCACTTCTCATTTAACTGGAAATTTACACAAACCGAGTTCATCAGCAATTTTAGACAGTGAGCCTCCAATGACACTGCAGATTGCACCGCTGTCAAGTAGTCTCCGCAGTTCTCGTCCTAGGATGGATATTGAAGCGTATGGCCGGTTGTCATTGTTTTCTGTGTTTATTATTATAGAATCCGCCTTTTTGAAGGCGAGAATATTGTTGAGTGAGGGGACTTCAAGCTTTTTGGGAGATCCCAGGTCCTTTACTGCGGGTTCCCGGAACCTGAGATGCGTTGTGTACATCTAGTTGTCTCCAACGCAGCATGCAGGCATCGCAATTCCGCGTGGTGCAACCCTTTTTCCCACAACTGTTGCAGAGAAGAAAACGTTTCCAGTAGACCATTGTTATATCTCTGATGGTGATTTTGTCCGCCGATGCTTGAAGTGCGTTATCCGACGGACGGTCTTTCTCTCCAATTGGTCTGCGCTCGAACAGCATTTACTTCGTTCACCGCGTCAATCGTTAATTCGTTACGGAAAGCCAAATCCAGCTGGAGTGCTTCTCGTTCCATGACGTTCATTGGATCCAGTTCTTCTTCCGCATCTTGATTAAGTTCCTTCATATTGACCTGAGGTGCTGCAAATGAATATCAGCATATTTGGCCGATTCGCACTATCCATTTTGTTCATGACTGGTCGTTGGAATATAGTTTGTTCCGGACGAGCGACTAGCGTTCGAGTGCTCGTTGAAGCTCGTCAGCGAGTCGAATAGGATCGTGACACTTCAAAATCCTTGCATACTGTAACGAGGTCCCTTACACTATTGGATCGTGAGGCTGCTGCGATTGGTGAGAAATCCGAATTCAGATGAGATTTTAGAATAAACAGTTTCTCGAATTCTGATATTGCCGGTTCTAAGATTTCGAAAGCCGCCACCAAGTGTCTATAAAAAATTATAAAAGGTTAGTTTGGACTTTGGAACTGCAAATATAAATCTTGTTTAACAATCTCCGAATAGTTTGGAGGCAAGAACTCCTGATTGATCTCTGCCTTAAAAATCTCCCAAGTTGTGATGTCTAGATAAGATCGTGTGTACCACTGAACAGCGCGCCCTCTCAGCAAATGTTTGATCGACCGAAGCAAATCGTGGTCATCCATGCCTTCCATCACCGCGTAGGTGTTGACTATGTTGAGAAATTCTCCCAACTTCACTCGTCTAGATGGAATACCCGCCGGTGGGGTAATGCTTGCACTGCTAGCGCGGTACAGTTGCTCTGTCTCTTCATGGTCTCGATCTTCATGCTGGCGCTTTTTCCTCAAAAAAATCGAGTTTTGTCTATTCCACGCCGGTTTGTGTCGTGCTCACAATCGCCATCATACCAGCCATCATACAATCGCCATATCTCTCCAGCCATCTTCAAGAGACGCTGCGCCTAATTGCTCTTCCGTTGGGAGTGCCACTTCCAGCTACTGCGCGTAGTCTTGGGCTAGTCTACCGTCTTGTAGCCGCCCAATGTTTAGCCGTGGGGGACGACTCCGACGCGTGTGGTACACCGTCGAGAGTTTTGATCGCAGACATACTGCAACGAGGTAGAGGTCGGATTCAATATTCAAACTGCGGTAGGTGGGTACGTTCGTGCGTTTCTGTCCTGTCCAGCAGATTTCTTGCAGCGCTACGATGTCGAATTTGCGGGGATGTAATTCATCGTAGATTATTCTGTCGCAACCTGTGAAACCTAGCGATTTGCAGTTCAATATTCCAAGCTTCTAACCGTGATCCTTTATTCGTTGCCTAGGCCGTTGCCGTTTGTATCGAGTTGTATTATCTTCTTTGTCGTTCGTAATGGTTGTTTTTAAAGGCGGCTTATTGACCCTGCGCTAGCCTCCTGTCTCGTCGAAGGGCCGTCGTATCAGGTCTGTTTAGCGTCCCACCTAACACCAGGACTTGGGATTGTGCGATTTGAGCGGCACACGGTCGCTTTGGCGGAGCCTACTTGCGGATACATGCAGCTTTTTATAGGAATTTAACAGGGCCCATTGTCAAACCCCACCACATCCTAGTAGGCAAGCACCACAACTCGCAGATGGCCTGGGGAGGGATCGTCAAGCCCTTAGGCATAGTCCCTGCTGCCCTATTGTAAACATTAATCAGTATCTTATCTTATTAAAATTCAATACAAAATGTTGTATAAAAATATAAATCTCTTGCATTGTATAAAATAAAAATATGAATTTGAATTTGTTAAACAAAACTCGCGGAACGCAAACTTTTGTAGAACGGGATTAAATAAATGATGCTACAACACTGGATCCGGAGAAAGGCTACCACCAAAGCTACAGCAACGTAGGTTGCAACATTGTGGAATACCTCCCACAAAGTCAGGCGGACTTCGAGTCGGTTCATCGTCCTGATCCCGATTGTATGACGAATGCGTGTACCATGTGCGCAACCAGGTATGTGATCGTTTCCCTTCTCCTTGCATCGACAACATATCAAAGCAGCAGCACCAACGAAGCAGCAGCAAATTCCGAACAGGAACCAAAACAATTGTGGACCTACCACCCCCTCCCCCCCCCCTTTTGAATAAACATGGTGTATAATACTTTGTTTTGCGATTAGCAACTGAAAAACCTCGAAAGCGGACTCTTAACCTTCCGAACCCAAGGCACCGAGCGAAACTGCGAGAACTGTGATATGAGATGTGAACTTGTATAGGTTTTGATAACGAAAGAGAGCGATTTATTGGTTAAAGGGGGTTTTATAATGTTTTTCACAATAGAAATCAAAGCGGAAATTAATACTACTATAGTTTCATGCGATACAATTTCAGTTCAATGTTCATGCTATAAATGCTATTAAATTCAATTTACACTGAGAGAAATAATTCATATTGCAAACACACAGGGCCCCGTTGAAACCCTCAGTTTCAACAGCTTCTATTCCGGAATGTCGTCCTCCTCGGTATCTGCTGCACTGGTAAACTTGCTTCTGCTGGATTCCTTCGGATCGTCTTCAGGTTCGATGCTTGGACTTCGGTGGAGCTTCACGATGGCGGAACGTCTACCGGCAGGATGCACACTTCGGTTATGGCTCTTTTGAATGTTCCTCGAGCTGTTCGAACCAACACGACCCTTGTGTGCCCGTCGCTCCCTGGGTATGTTTCGACGATGCGGCCTAGATTCCAATGGAGCGGTGGAAGGTGTTCTTGTTTGAGCAAAACTAACGCGCCTGTTGCCGGAGCGGGATGTGTTTCGGTTCGCCATTTTGGTCGCTGATGGAGCAAGCTCACGTAATCGCGGGACCAACGGTGCCAGAAATCTTGGACGGATCGTTTCAGCGCCTGGAATCGATTCAATCGATTAACGTTCAATTCCGTTACGTCTGGTTCCGGAATTGAGAACATTGGTTCTCCAATAATAAAATGACCAGGTGTCAAAGCACTCAGATCTTCAGCGTTGTTAGACAAGGGTGTTAATGGTCTAGAATTCAGGATACTTTCGATCTGAGTTACAGCTGTGACCATTTCATCGAAATGAAGTGATTTGGTACCCATAATGCGGCGAAAATGATATTTAAAAGATTTTACACCTGCCTCCCACAACCCACCAAAATGGGGGGAGCGAGCAGGAATAAAATTGAACTTAATCCCTTGCTCAAGGCAAAAGTTGTTCCAACATTCTGTTTTAAATTGGCTCAGAAATTGTCCACGAAGCTCTTTAAGTTCCCTATTTGCTCCTACGAAAGCTGTTGCATTGTCACAATACAAATTAATCAATCGACCTCGTCTAGCAATGAAACGTTTCATTGCGTTGATACAGGCCTGAGAAGACAAATCGTGAACTATTTCGAGGTGCAAAGCCTTTGAAACCATGCAAACAAATATCGCTACATAAATTTTGATTGATGAGCCTCTTCCAACGAGCGGTCGAATAAGAAATGGTCCACAGTAATCTAAACCGCAGCTAGAAAAAATTCTAGCCGGCGTAAGTCTAACCTCCGGAAGAGGAGCCATAATTTGATGATTTACGCGAGGATTACATCGAAAACATCTCACACATTCGCGGACTGTTTTACGGGCTACCTTTCTCCCCTGTAATGGCCAGAAACGCTGTCGGATGGTAGATAATAGTAATGTGGGACCAGAATGTAAAGTTTGGAGATGGACTGAGCGAGCAATCATATGCGTAATTTTATGGTCTATTGGACACCTCGTATCCAACGGGGCGGACAGTTTTTCAAGACGTCCTTTAATTCTTATTAGCCCGAAGTTATCTAAATATAAATTCAATCCCTTTATAAGCGACTTGAAATTCATTTCAGGTCGCGCACAATTATCATGATTCGCTTTTGACAACAAACTCATTTCGTTAGGGAATGAATGCTTCTGCGCAACTCGTACCAATAGTTTCAACGCCATATTTATCTCATCAGGTGTCAGTTTACCGAATTTGGTCGAATGGTTACTGGAAATATTTCCGTAGAACCTCCAACACCATGCAACAACCTTAAGCAGCTTGGATAACTCCGAAAATTTATCAAATATGTCCCAATAAAGATTCCAAAGGTCGACGTTCAAGCAACTGAACATCGTCGATATTAGCCCCTTTAGGATTCGAAGGCCAAAGATCTTTGCCCTTTACCAAAAATGTTGGACCTTCCCACCACAATTTATCATTCACCAGCTGATTTGGTTGAACTCCTCGAGAGATTTGATCTGCAGGGTTCATTTCTGTAGGAACATGCCGCCAAACATATCCTTCAGAGAGTTTTTGTATTTCTGAAATTCGATTAGAGACGAATATTTTCCAAACTGAAGGAGGTGAGTTGATCCAGTGCAATACCACTGAAGAATCTGTCCAGAATGTAACCGATCCGGAAAAGTCGGTTGTGGTGAGAATTTGATGCACTAATTGGCTGCCCAACAAAGCAGCACAAAGTTCCAAACGCGGGACTGACTGCACTCTAAGTGGAGCTACTCGCGATTTAGTAATTAGAAGGTTGCTTGCTGAAACACTGTTAGTATTTGTAGAAACTACGTACACGCAGCATCCGTACCCTCGTTCGGATGCATCACAAAAGCAGTGAATTGAGTAAAATCGACTTGTTATTACTTGTCTGGGAACCTTTATTTGATGCAATACTGGTAATTGATTACGATATTGTTGCCACCATGCAGCCAAATCTTCTGGCAATTGTTCATCCCAAGTATACTGTCCGATCCATAAACGCTGAACAAATATTTTAGCGGCTGTAACTACACAACCAACAAGACCCATAGGGTCAAAAAGCTGAGCCATCTCTGATACGACAACGCGCTTTGTAATTACATTTTCACTAGTCAGGACAGGTATTTTAAAGGTAAAATTATCACTATGTGGATTCCAGAGCAACCCTAATGTTTTAACCGATGACGATCGATCTATTTCTACTTCATTTGGCATTTCAATCAAGTCATTCGGTATTTTAGACAAAACTCTTTTATCGTTCGCACACCATTTGCGGAGATTAAAGCCACCTGCAGCTAACAGAGCCTTCAATTGAACAGTAGCGTCGATTACATCATCCAATTCATCTCCACCAGTTAAAGTGTCATCGACATACGTATTTTTGCGAATGATCCTTGCGCCCATTGGGAAATTAGTTTCTTCATCGTCAGCTAACTGCATCAAAACACGAGAAGCTTGGTAAGGGGCACATGAGGTCCCATAAGTAACAGTAGTTAGTTGGAATTTAGAAATTGGAACGTTCGAATTATGCCTCCACAAAATTTGAAGAAATCTGCGATCCGCAGGGTGGATCCAAATTTGTCTGAACATTTTCTCGATGTCGGCAATGAATACAAATTTGGGAATCCGAAAATTCAATACTATTGACAACAACGTTGGTTGAACTGTCGGTCCAGCATATAAGACGTCATTCAATGATAACTGATTACTCTCACTAGACGAGCCATCAAAAACAATACGAGTCTTGGTAGTAGAACTATCTGGGCGAAAAACCGGGTGATGGGGTAAAATGGTGGGTTGATGGGTAACCGAACTATGTACCGTCCATCCTGTCCTCGCGCAACAGTTCTTCGAAAATGATCTTCACACCGCTGCTCGTCTAACGTCAGAGATCTACCGTTGTCTAGATTGTCGAGCTCCCAAAATCTTTGCAGCATCCCGTCGAGACTGTTGGCGGTACTGATTATGCAAATCGGCGGTTGATTTGCAGCTGTAGAGTACATACCCGACATCACGAATCCGAACACGGTGCTCTGTAATAAAGGACAGCCTTGAGCAAAGCAAATCCTTCTTGGTGTTAGTAGTGAAAAAAACAACTCCGCGCCGATTAAAATATCTACGCCCGCACTTATGTTAAACTTAGGATCAGCAAGAGGTACATTCGACGGTATTTTCCAGCTAGAAATATTTATATTTTTACTGGGTAAAATGGCTGGAATTTTTTGAATCACTAAGCATGACGCGGCACATGTATATTTGCCTACACGAGAATTTATGTCAATAACGACAGACTCAGTTATATGCACTTTTCCAGTGCCGACACCAATTACGTCGACGTTAGTTTTGTTACGTTTAACACCGATTTTAGTTACCAGTGACTCCGACACGAAATTGCACTGTGAGCAACTGTCCAGTACGAGACGCGCGTAATGACTACGGTTTTGCGTGTCCTTCACTATTATTAGAGCTGTAGCAAGGAAAACTTCACTACTAGTTCTGCGTGGCGAATCTTTATGTGTTGAGTTGGATTCAGGCATAGCATTTTTCACCGATATAGAAGATGACCCGTAGTTGTCAGCTGTAGTGGACGATAGAGTTGCAAACGTGTGCGCGGTAATGGTATGCGTAGTGTTAGAATTGGACGATGGTAATGCGTACGATGGAGAGTTATAATAATCAGATTGTGTTAATAATAGACGTTGTTCTTCCTTTGGAACCGATTGTTCGTTTGCGATGAACGAGTGCGATATATTATTAGTAGATTAAGAGCGACTCGAATCGATGTTAGTAGGAAGATGCAGAAGTGTGTGGTGTCGATTACCACACACGCTACAGTTCGACGAATTGCACGATTTTGCAATGTGATATCCACTAAGACAGTTAATACACAATTTGTGTCGTTTCGCGATGTTAAAACGTTCCTTTGGCGACAATTTTTTAAATTGTACGCACTGGTACAGAAAATGACCATGCTTGCACAAAGAACATTTCACGGGAGTTTCAGTGGCGACGAAGGTTGAAGCCGTTTTCGAGATTTGTTTTTTGTGCTCGTGGTTGGGTACGACCGAACATTGTGATAATTTCACCGATTGAAGCATACGAGCTTGTTTCCTAATAAATGTAATTAATTGCTCATAGGTTGGACGCTCATTTTCTTTACACTGCTTCTCCCATTCTTTGAGAACAACCGAATCTAGGCGTCGACTGAGACTTTCGACGAGTACCGAATTCCAATGCCTGTCCGGTCCTTCTAGCTGGTTCAATACACTGACATGACGATCGAATTGGTCAAGCAGCTCAGACAATCCCGACGACGATTCGCGTTTCAAAGCGGGAAGGGAGAACAATGCAGAAATGTGGCGTTTAATCAAAAGATTGGGATTGTCATACCGTTTTTCTATTGCCTTCCAGGCAATGCTATAATTTTCAGTAGAAACAGAGAGAGAAGATATAATGTGGTGTGCTTCACCTTTTACCGCCGCTTTCAAATAATGCAACTTTTGCACTGAGTTGAGCTGAGGGTTGGCGTGTACGAGAGATTTAAATAAATCACGGAACTCGATCCATTCTTCCGGATTCCCATCGAATTCAGGGATTTTTATCTCCGGCAAACGGACTGCTTGAGTTATTTGTGGTTGATGAGAGCCAACCGGCATGCGAGAAAACGAGGGTAGCTCACCACGAGGTAACTTAGTTATTAAAGAAGATTTTAAGTCAATGTACATATTTTGAAATGAAACTCTTTGTTCTGAAAATTCTGAACTATCGGATTCCTCAAGGGTTTCAATTTCATCTTGAATTTCTGCAAATTTCTTCCATAGTTCATCAAGCAAGTCGATACGTACTTGTACTTGATGGACCATAGTCTCATCATAATTGTCGTCGAAAGATTTAATGAGGGACGCGGACCCAAGAATGTTGGCTCTGCGTCTAAGTAAGATTTTTAATCGGTTTACACCGGTGCGGGTTTTTTTCTTCGGTGTCATCACTTGTTAGAAGGGAAAACGGGAACGTACCTGGGAGGCTAGGTTAGTCTTGACCCTGCCGTACTCCGTAACAGATGACCAATATGTGGAAGATTTGCGGTTCCTACTGTACGACGATTTCCGTACTCCTTATTGGACAACCGACTTCGAGATGATGCACGCTTTCTGAGGCAAAGAAAGATGGCCACACGTGTTGCACTGAACCGTCGGACTGCTACTCCAGTCCGTACGAAACGACAAAAGCAAATCCAAACGATTTGTTTTGCGATTAGCAACTGAAAAACCTCGAAAACGGACTCTTAACCTTCCGAACCCAAGGCACCGAGCGAAACTGCGAGAACTGTTATATGAGATGTGAGCTTGTATAGGTTTTGATAACGAAAGAGAGCGATTTATTGGTTAAAGGGGGTTTTATAATGTTTTTCACAATAGAAATCAAAGCGGAAATTAATACTACTATAGTTTCATGCGATACAATTTCAGTTCAATGTTCATGCTATAAATGCTATTAAATTCAATTTACACTGAGAGAAATAATTCATATTGCAAACACATGGAATAACTCAATTCATAACTTTTACACTTGGAAAAAGAAATAGAGCATTCCCACAGTTAATTTGTCCGCTGGTTGGCAGGTAAGTAGGAGGTTGTTCTGTCTCCCGTGAGGTCTAAAGCCGATCCTGAGAAAGCACCCAAGGTGAGCTGGCCGAGGCGTGTGGACGTCGGCACCACAGGACGTGAGGACGTCCACGGTAATAACAACCGTGTATGTGCTGCATAAGGGCGTGCAATGCAACGACGAATGATGCAAAATTAAGCAACTCTGCAAAAATTTTGTATGGGATTTTTTTTACCATATTGATGGCACAGGTCTGGTTCGGGGACGGCGGATTAGGCCCTGTGTGCTTTTTCTAACTTACTGTATCTTGTCTCCGTGTCTTATTCTCATACGCCCCCTTGATCTGGAGGTCTGAAGTGTGGTGGCAAGGTATCGTCTGTTTTGAGTAAATTCAGGATTTTCCTTATACACATAACCTATGGTCCTTGCTAATGGTTATGATGGCTCAGCTCAGATATACATCTGCTATATTCGTAAGAGTTCAACTGATTCACAAGAGTTGCCGCTCAAGTCCAACTCCACTTTTTGTAGTAAGTACGAGTAGAGTTACCTTTTCATGCGTACTTTGTATTCATAAATAAATATTCTGGACATAACCCTGGAATGCATTTCCAGTGCTCAACAAGTATAAGACAACATTTCGCGACGAATTCATATTGTTGAATTACGCCTTCTATCAATCGTATAGCCTCTATTCATACTTAGTACACGAGAAAGACAACAACTATATACTAGCGGTAAACCACATTCACCGTTATTATGAAACAATTTCACAAATGAAAACCGCGTGAAAATTATGCCATAAAAAAGAATTATTATTTTGTTATTATTAAATCAACAAAATCAATTCCCACACGCACCATACGACAGCAGCCGCAAAGTCACTCACCGAATTAATTGCCCATTTTGGTGCTTTTCAAAATGGACTTGGCAGGACAAACAGAAAAAAAGCGGAGTGGGCCCACACACGTCTTGTTTAAGCAGACCGTATCGTCCATCCGGATGAAAGTAACGCACATTTTCTGTAAGTAGTCGAGAGTAAGCAATCAAGATGCACCACGCGCACACGTGGATTGAAGAAGCATTTCGCCATGTAACAACGCGTGCTACATGCAATGTTTATCATACTCTCTACACAGTGTGTATGAATGGATGTACTTCGGGCGCAGTGCCGTATTATGTTGGATCCTGTCTTTGCAACGCAATGGTTATTAGCCAAGCCATTATCGTATCGGAACCATGATAAGAGCTTCTCTACCTCGCACCCGCCTGAGGCAAGTAAGGGTAAGTCAAGCGCTACATTGCGGTAACAGTGGTCGGTGTTCAAACTAAAACTATGTTTAAAAATCTTCTCTATTATGTATTAATTCAAATTGGCTTTTATTTTATAAAAGCATTCAGATGCTTTTCTTTTCTCTAAATTCTCGACTGTTATATTATTTCTACTTTTTTCCTTAAAATGATATTATTTATTCTCAACTTATCTCTATTTTTTTTCATAAATCGGTTTTTCGATTTTCTGTTCTCCACCTGACTTGTTCATTCCGTTAGCCGCAATCACATATATCCAAAAATGCACGTAATTCCCAAAAAACCGCGAAAAATTCCACTTCATTAGTGGACCACCAGAAAACTCTTCTAAATTAGACTTGACAAGTGTTGCAATATGTATTTTTTCTACAAATTATGTCCGGCGCTCTTTGGAAAGCGGACCACTGCCCGAATGATCAAATTCAATTTCGCGAGACGTGCAGTCCGCTAAGTAGTGGCAGTGATAGAAATAAATAACAAATAAACTCACCGTGCTTGTTTTCATCTGCACCACAGGGTATGTATTTGCGCTTGAGGTAGGTAAATGGTTTATGATGCCGATGAAAGTGGCCGCGAAAATATAATTGAGTAATCGCCTCTGGGGGGTAGGCTTTTTAAATGTCAGTCGTTTTGGGGGATCGTACCGTACGAGGTATACTTTTTTCGCATTTAATGTGGCCGCTCCCCTAGCTTGCGAAGGAGAAATGGCAGCCAAACGAGCACGGGGTGAGTGTGTTTATTTTCTTTTAATTTTCGGAGCTAATTTTTCCGGCTGATGTGTTACGGATATGAGGAGGTGAATTTGGACCCCATTAGTAAGAAATTGCTACCGCATGAATCAAGTTTCAATAAAGCGAATGGACTTGCGCGAAATGCGGTTGATGTAACTATTGGGAGATTCTCAAAAATGGGTACAAAACTAGGTGATGAATGTTATCATCACTATGCAATTAGCATATGTAAGCTTATGAGCAAAACAGATCATACAACCGGTAATTATCGTTTACTGTTCTAATGCCGTTTTAATGCGAATTGTTGAGTTAGTCTGAATTAGCAACCCTATCAAAGACAGGTGGAGTGAAGAACTGTCGAAATGACAACGTATAAAATCGTGAAAATAGTACTGATAGGGTAAATCACTACTTGGGCCTATAGACCCGATTCCCGGCTCACTGTACAGAAAACTAATAATTTATGATTGCCTAGAGATTCTGGGTTTAAATATATATTTTTATATAATACTCACATCTATTAGGCAGAATTTCGAATATTATTCAAGCCCTTATGTTATTCCACAGTTGTGCAATAATAGAAAAAGGAAAGTGTAACTTCGAACTAGCTCATTTTGTCTGAAGACCATTGGGCCGAAGAGATTAGTTCCACTTTTACAATTCGGTATCTTCTTATCACCACCTACCTGAGAAACAGTTTTTTTCTTGGCCAATCACCGTTGAAAACGATTATTCCACTCACAAATCCTTTTCTATATATATTATTATCGTTTAAATGTTTTTGAAACTACATAAACTAAAGCAAAGGACTAATAAACTAATTTAAAAACAAAACTAAAAAATCAAATGAAATTCACTTCGGCTTATTATTTTCTAAACTGTTTGCGTTGCCAAACATGCAATTGGATTTTCCACATGTAATTATTTTAATTGTAATATGAATGCCATTTTGATGCTTCTATTTGAAATAAGTTTATTGAATTCGATAGGACGTGTGTTTGACATTGATTAAACTTAAACTAAATATTGTATCTCATATTTCAACATAATTCGAATTATCAGAGCCTAATATTCATCTTCATGAAGCAACTTCGGTCGGAATTTTGACAAACATAGCATGTATATTCAAAACATAGAATGACATAATCAGACGACTACTCCACGAACTCATTCATTCGACTGTTACTAAATGTGTTTACTATGTGCAGAAAAAACATAATTATCATTGTTTATGTTGATGTTTACCGCTGGAAGTGCCTCGCGGATGAAAATCGGATTCAGTCCTGTGTGATAAATCACTTTACTCATTTGAAACGTGTTCAGATTTCAGATAATTTATCAATTTATAAAATGTGCATAAATATTCAATGACTAATATTCAACTGAATATTGACTGTCCAGAGCCGACTATGAATGTGTCGGAAGTGAACTGACAAATGAAGAAAAATGGACTTCACTAAAAATTTTGATTATTTTACACTCTGATTTCAAATGATCATATTTAGGGTAAATCGGCATCACTCTCGTGTGTACGTATACAAAATATTCATGTATGCAAAAAAATTTTGAAAGGGCCAAATTCGTTTTAAATCAAACATCGGCGTTTACCAGGCTCAGTAACGTTAATTCACCTTCATTTTTCATTCTCGTATTGTCTATAGGAATCGTGATCATGACGTCATTTGCTCATTTTTCATCACTGTCGAAAGCGCGAATGAACCAGCAACATTACGCATACGCACGCCTGCTGCTTGTTTCAGTCAGGCATCAGTTGCTTCTGGACGTCTGTCAAACACTGCACAAAGGGAAAAATGTGAACAATTATGGGCAAAATACAACTTCTTTTAAATTTGTGGTATTGCGAGAAGATAGAAAAATTCGAACGAATGTCCGACGGTCGACCGTCGGAAAGTTGTTCCGCAAACGTCAAATCACTTGATGCACGGAAAATAATATTGGTTGATTTTTTCGGTGTGAATGTTGGTTATTGAAATCAAATAAAATATGTAACTTTAAACGAGTGTTACATGCCGCTATATATTTTAAATAAGTTTTATGGCATTTCGGAACGTATTTATGAGATTTTGAAACATTTTAGCCTTCTAGAATATTCTTGATGTCAAGTAATAACACTTTTCGCACAGTGCATGTCATTTGAAGTTTCCGACACTCAGTCTTCCTCTTCTTCTCTGCTCCGCAAAATTAGAAGTTTTCTCTGTTCTCGCTATCCAACCCCGTGACAAGGAAGGCTGGATTTAACCAGAGTATTGTTTGTTATATTTTTTTTTCTTTTTTCAAAAATAATAACAAACGTTACGGGCATGTATAGATAATATCAAAACATCTTTCTGCATATAATTTATTTTATTTCAATTTGAAGAAAGAACCTCACTCTCACGATGCAATAAATACTTTTTGGCAGCTTAAGCTTACTTTGCAGATTCTGTGACAATCGTATTGATTCTATTGTCTATCCGGAACAAAGTTAGAACGCTTTTTCTACCATGGATTTTTCTCCAGATTTTCTTAACTTCGAAAGTAGAGCACTGGATTTGCCTGAAGATGCGCTAAATAACGCTTCAGTTAGTTTGCCAGATAAAACTTCGGAAGAAAGTTCGGTTCGGAAGTCCCGACTTTCGAATTCTAAGTTGGTGCTACGCCGACAATATCTACAGTCGCCTCTCCACATCTCGGTATTGAAGGGATCATCGAGATAGGGAGAGATCGAGGAATAGAAGGAATATTAAAATGTGTACTAGATCCGAAAAACCTCGTTGCTATGAAAAACAACAACAAAACAAATGTAATGTAACAAATGCCCAAATGTATGTAGATTGAAGGGACTGAGAGCATCATTAACGGGCGCGAGTATTTTCACCACCTTCACAGCGCTGTCACTGTTTTTAGTATCGGTTACTGTTTTCGGCTATCAATTTGGCTGCTGTATTTCGAACCGGTGACGTTTGACGTTTGACAGTTTAAAAAATAGCAGCGCTCTTACCGCGCTACCAAATTTGATCACCTGTCAGTTGCGCTACTGTTATAGCAGTGCGTTTAGTAGCGACCGGTAAAGTGTCAAGTGATGAAACTGCGCTGCCAAATGACTAATACTCGCGCCCGTCAATCTTGCTCTGAGGAAACCATCGACATAGAGAGAATGATCGAGATGTAGAGAGTCGACTATATCTGCATTAGCTCCCAGCATCAGAACATTTTGTTCATCTTTCATTTATCAAATTCATTTACATTTGGTCCAAATTTTATTACAATCGTTTGAAAATGATCATTTTTATCCCGTGCTGTGGAACTTGTCAAAAGCTAACACCATCGATTGTTTTGCCTTTCTCGTATACTAAGTATACGTAAAGGCTATATGATCGCTCCAAAAACAAACTTTTTATAGAAGGCCCGGAGACCCATAGTGTTATATACCAATCGACTCAGTTCGACGAATCGAGGTGATGTCTGTGTGTGTGTGTGTGGTGTGTGTGTGTGTGTGTGTGTGTGTGTGTGTGTGTGTGTGTGTGTGTGTGTGTGTGTGTGTGTGTGTGTGTGCGCGCAAAACTACTCAAAAAATGTCACTCATTTTTCGGGCACTTATCCTCAACCGATTTGCTCGCAACAAGTTGCATTCGACGCAGAATCCTGTCCCATTGTTTCCTATTTGAAATTGGTCAGATCGGACTATGGGATCAGAAGTTATGGCCAAAATACAAATTCATACGAAAAAATCGCGTAGAAAATGTCACTCATTTTTCGGGAACTTAATCTCAACCGATTTGCTCGCAACAAGTTGCATTCGATGCAGAATCCTGTCCCATTGTATCCTATTTGAAATTGGCCAGATCGAACTATAGGATCAGAAGTTATGGCCAAAATACAAATTCATACGAAAAAATCGCGTAAAAAATGTCACTCATTTTTCGGGCACTTATCCTCAACCGATTTGCTCGCAACAAGTTGCATTCGACGTAGAATCCTGTCCCATTGTTTCCTATTCGAAATTGGCCAGATCGAACTATGGGATCGAAAGTTATGGCCAAAATACAAATTCATACGAAAAAATCGCGTAAAAAATGTCACTCATTTTTCGGGCACTTATCCTCAACCGATTTGCTTGCAACAAGTTGCATTCGACGCAGAATCCTGTCCCATTGTTTCCAATTTGAATTTGGTCAGATCGGACTATGGGATCAGAAGTTATGGTCAAAATACAAATTCATACTCATTTTTCAGGCACTTTGCCTCAACCGATTTGCCGGCATTAAATTGCATTCAACGCAGAATGTCTCATATTTTCTTATTGAAAATTAGCCAGATCGGACTATGGGCTTAGATGTTATGGTCAAATTACTATTTATTGTGAAAAAGAGTTCAAAAAAGTCTAGCTCACTTTCTTAGCACTTAGACTTCATCTATTCCCCAAGCAACACAATTTCAACAAATCTGGTTGCAGTAACCATATTGTGACTGAATCCGGTCATATATAAGTTACTCTGATTGATGTGCAATATGTGTGCTTCTCAGGTCGCTCGCAACAGATTGCATTCGACGCAGAATCTTGTCCCATTGTTTCCTATAGAAACTTGGCCGGATTGTACAATTGGGTCAAAAGTTATGGCGAAAATACTAATTTTAAAACTACTAAATAAAATGCCATTTTCTGCTCTTATGCTCATCCGATTTGTTTGCAACAAATTGCGTTTGGCGAGAATTTTTTTATGCATATAAACAAATATGAAAAATAAGACCAATCCACATATTAGTGTTATTTGAGATTTTTCCAAACCTTTTGAACGAACGAGAAAGGCACCATCACCGCTAGGTGGATTAATCTGGGTTTTTCTACTTTATTTCTACCGAAATCACATTTTCCCATTGTGCGATGCTTTGTTTTGTTTTTGTTCGAGGTTAATAACTAACTCGTGTTAGCTCGTTTTCCCCGTGTTGACTTTTTTTTATCAAATTATTGCATAAATTATCAATATAATAATAAATTTAGTGAATAAGTTCAATAAGCAAGTGTAGTGTAGTGTAGTAATAAGTAGTTAATGAAGAGACAAATTAGTGTAATTCATAGCAGAAACTGACGGGCTGAGGAAATGTGTGACCAACAAAATCGGGTGAATATGCCAGCATATGGCGTCATTCGTGATGCGACAGAATCGATGAACACCGTAGTGATGCGGATTTCTCCGGTAAGAGAATAGTTTGAAGAACATTATGTTTATGTTCTAATTATGTAACTTGCTACTGCGCCAGGAAATCACCCGTTACGCGTCACTGCACTCGGCGAGAGTACGCCTTGCTCGGGTCACTGTTAAACTCTGACTGAGGGAGAGCGATGCTTGGCTGCTTGCTCATCATCAACACCAAGACAGTATATAATATAGAGTGGTATACAACAGGGCTGTCTCGCCCCACACATCCCCCTTTCTCTCCGGATTTTTTCTGTTACAAATCTATTAAAGTAAATACCACTATAAAGATTTATTTGCCGAACGCAATACATATCGAATATATTGAACTACTAATGCTTCCTTTCCTTGATGGCCGTGAGGACGTGGCCGGCGCCGTTATTGAAATTCAGAAATTTGAACATTGGGAATAGTAGCTAAATTTCAAGCTCCATTCAATAGGTTCCCTGTGCAATTTCAAGTGCTAGTCAATCACGGAGTAGCAACAACGAATTGTATTGCTCATGCTTATGCCTAAAGAAAGTCTAAAGCCATTTTCACCAGAGCATTGCTCTGCATTCTGGCTACGTACCGATATTTCCGGTGTGAACAGTTAATGTTTTCCCTTACAGTTGTTGTTTTATATGGTTTATTCGCCTCATCCATATGCTGTCTTCCATCTGCACTCTATTACTGATGGTTCACCGCATTTTTCATTCAAAGACTCCACGAGTATTGTCTCCGTCTCCGTAGAGCGCTAACAGTCTGCTGATTCCTCTGCTGGTATCAATTTTGAAGATAGCTAGTACACCCGATTCTGTTTTTACACGGATTTTTTTTACACGGCCGTGTAAAAAAATTCCATACAAAATTTTTGCAAAGTTGCTCCATTTTGCATGATTCGTCGAGAAATCATAAAACTTTTTTTACACGGATTTTCAAATTTTGAACTGAAAACTTTTTTTACACGGAACGCATCCCCCGTGTAAAAAAAGAATCGGGTGTATATCAAAGTACACGAACACAAAATATCGCCTTAGTTTCAATGTAAAAAAATGTATGTGTTTTTTTTAGATATGACATTGGTTTGAGGGGCGAATAAGCATCACTCTGATTGTCACAAAAAAAGTGGAGTTACTGTTTGCTTCCATAATCTATAGCATTTTCTAGCTATCGCCAATCCAATCGGTAGCAGCTTTAGTAGAACAAATAACGTGACTAGAGTGAACGTTTCGCTATAACATTATTGGTGATGTTCTTGGCTCGAATCCTTTCGCCGCCATGCAACTTCGGTAAGTATTTTTTCTAATAGGCACGATTTTCGTTTATCTTCCATGCCAGGCTTTGAAGACAAGCTAATTCGCATAGGATGTTCCATAGCGAGTGAAACATGTTTCTGTCGTATCCCAGCCGAACAGATAGGACGGTTTGATGTGACAATGGTTCTCGAAAATTATCGACGACCTGACGGTTGGACTCGCGACGATCCGATAATCAACATAGCATGCTACGATGTCTTCTTCTTCTGCTTCTTCTTATTGGCATTACATTCTCCACTGGGACATTGCCGCCTCGCTGCTTAGTGTTCATTCAGCCCTTCCACAGCCATCAACTGCGAGGTTTCTAAGCCAAGTAACCATTTATACATTCGTACGTACGTATCATGAGAGTAACACGATGATACTTTTATGACCAGGGAAATCGAGATAATTTCTAAACCGAAAATTGCCTAGACCGTCACCGAGAGTCGAACAAACATAGCCATCTTCAACATGATCTAGCTTTATAGCCGCATCTTACCGTTAGACTAAGGAAGGCCCCTACGAAGCTACGATGTCACCAACACCAAATCTCCTGCTTCGACAAGACACGCTAGCATTGCAGCATTCTTCTGTGCATCCTCTCGCAACTCCTCAAAAGCATTTATTCTTTAGTCAAACAACATCATCGGCATCATATAGCCATAAGCAAATGCTACATGTAAATATTTCTCTAGCTTTTTTCCTCATTACTCCATCACATACACATTCCTTTATGATAGTGATCGACATCATTTTATGTGCAACATTACGGGTATGATACGATACAATCATTCCATCTGCTCAAATTAATACTACAGTTCATACGAAAAAATGGAATCTCCCTTTGTCCGAAAATCTCTTGCTTCGGTCCTATTGAAACACTGATCACCATCGATGTATAGTCGTGGTGTAGCTACGATGTCTTCTTTTAAGTATCTTTTTATCATATTACATCGTATTCACAGCAGTCTTCCTCCATCTTGTCAAAGTAACGTGACAAAGCATCAATGTCGTTGGCGAAACCAAGAAGCAGAACTGAAATTGATACTTATAGTGTCAATTATAGGTGTCAATCCATACCAAAGCGATGCTAAGTAGCAGGCGTGAAGTCACCTTGCCGTAACTCTCTGCAGTTCGGACGAGATGGAAAGCATCCGTGTAACTTGAACGACGCCTAATACTTGATCCATCGTCGCATTGATTAATCTTCTTAGTCTAATGATTAATTATTCTTAATTTATCCGAAAATAATATTCGTGCTGTCATAACACAAAACAAATCGATTTTTATTTCAACATTTCATGCGCTCATAACATGTTCATTTGTGATCTTCGTTTCGTATTTTAAATGACATAGGAACATAATTTTATCTTGTTCGATGACCAAAATAATACTGATAATCTGTTAGTGGTCTTTTCGTTCCTAAGGACAGTTGGAGAATAAGTTCAGAAATGTTTTAGGTAGATTAAATTGTTTTTATAGTAGGTAAACCTATATTTCATACCTTTTTGACACAGTGTGCTACACACTAGTTGATTCGTTTCCTACTACCATCTATCTCGGAACCATCAAGTAGCTTATTCATTTTATATATGCTTATCTGAAACGCATAATAAATTCAATCACAACACAAATTAAAACTTATGTTTTATGCATACTGCAATAAAACAAAGTAATGCTCCGACTCTGCCCCACACGTTCGCGTTCATAATTCCTTGGGGGAGTTCATTTTGCGTTAGTCTATCGCATGCAGCCCGCAGTGACAGCCCATTAGGGTCATTCACACATAAATACAAAAAAAGATAGATTTGTGATGAACGAATTACATATTCATCCCGCTGTTAGTGAGTTGAGTTCACTTGCTTTTTCCGTCTCCTTCCATCTGATTCAGAGGCAAAATTATATGAAGAGAGAATTAAGAAAATGAAAAAAAAAAAACAAATCGCACTCAACATGTGATGTCGAAAAAATGCAACTATGATTCTGCCGCAGGAGGTCGTGGGATCAATCACGGGTCGTTCCATTCTCTTACTTTATTTCTTTCCATATATTTCTCATGTTTTAGCAATCACTAATGGAACGTACACACGGTCAAGCAGTTTGACCAACATTGACTCCACCTCTCGTTTATTCAAACATCCATCAAGTTTTACCAACAGCGGCACGAACAATCAATTTATTCGACCAACAATATCACACACGAACGATCGAAGCGCCAACTTGAGCACCAACCATCAAAAAATATATAGGGGTTTGTGCAACTTCACTACAAATGCTCAAACATGTTCGGCAAACCTTGACTCCACCCCCGACAACTCAAACCAAAATCAAACCGTTTTAATTTTTTCCAACCGAGCCGCCAACTGTCAAATTGTTGTTCGAACAACTTCACACACGTTCAAACAAAGCAGCAACCGAAGCGTTTTCTTGGGGGTGGAGTCAATGTTCGTCGAACTGCTTGACTGGTGTGTACGTTGCATAATATTGGAAATAGATTTAATACCGTTTCCATCTTCTATTCTTTACCTACAACCTGACCAATTCTAGCAGTAGCTGTTGGAAATCGAAAAGAGCGACAAAAGCTTCTTTCGGCATCCGATTGGAATATACCATCCTTTCATTACTATCACATTGGCAACCGGTTAACCAAGACGAATCTTTGCCGTAGATTCCAATAAAATTCTGCATGCACTTGGCGAGTGCAGAAGTATTCTCGGCTTGAGGCTCCATCTTCAATTTCTCCTCATCTCAGGTAGCCCGAAAGGACGTGGCCAGCGCTACCAGCCAATCACTACTAGCGCTCTCGAATTATGCAATTTGAATTTGAAGTGCAAATTCCATGCTATAGTCATTATTGGTTCCCTATGCAATTGCGATTGTTCTGACCAAACATGGTGTAGCAACTACGAAATGCATGGTTATTATCATTCTCATGCTCTGCTTTGTAAATGCAATGTTTTTCTCATAAGGCAAGAGATAATTTTACAAGTATCAACATAACATGGACCTTGGCTGATTTGATCGCTTTTGAGTGAAACATTGTGATTTTACATAAATAAAAGTCAAGCATAATATACTTCTTCTTCAATGGCTCTACATTTCAACTGGAACTTGGAGCTTGGCCTGCTTCTCAACTTTTCTATTAGCATTGCCTCAGCTTTTTCATGGTCGCAATTGCATGAATATGCATCTTCTGTAGCAAATACAACAAATACGCTGTGCCCATAGTGTCGAGAATGTATCCAATCCGAAAACATCCAAGACCGGACCGAGAATCACACTAGTCATCTCCGGATCTTACGCCTTTCCTCGCAAGGTCACTGGAGTCCCCCTACTCAGTTCAGATTACACAATGGATTGAGCAAATCTCTTGACTTGAACGTCTAAACTCCTTCATTCAACTCACTTGAACGGAATATCAAATTACTTGCCATGTCAATTCGTTGTACGATACATTTCATTTCATGATTCTTTACTGTCCTTTTGTTCTTCCTAGTGCTCTCCATTGCTCTCTCCCCAACACACCATTACGTTTTTCATCATCAATCAAGCAATTTCATATATGTACGGTGGTCCTTCAAGCACGTAAACCATTTCGTCTTTACTTGACGGTCCTCCAAACTCGCCATTGTGGTCATCAAAACACGCAAACCGTTTTATCTTTACTTGGCGGTCCTCCAAACACGCCATTGCGGTATTCAAAACACGCAAACCATTTCGTCTTTACTTAGCGGTCCTCCAAACTCGCCATTGCATTATTCAAAACACGCAAACTATTTCGTCTTAACTTGGAGGTCCTTCTAACTCGCCTTTGCGGTCCTCAAAACACGCAAACTATTTCGTCTTAACTTGGCGGTCCTCAAAACTCGCCATTGCGGTCCTCAAAACACGCAAACCATTTCGTTTTTACTTGGCGGTCCTCCAAACTCGCCATTGCGGTCCTCAAAACACGCAAACCATTTCGTCTTAACTTGGCGGTCCTCAAAACTCGCCATTGCGGTCCTCAAAACACGCAAACCATTTCGTCTTAACTTGGCGGTCCTCAAAACTCGCCATTGCGGTCCTCAAAACACGCAAACCATTTCGTTTTTACTTGGCGGTCCTCCAAACTCGCCATTGCTGTCCTCAAAACACGCAAACCATTTCGTCTTAACTTGGCGGTCCTCAAAACTCGCCATTGCGGTCCTCAAAACACGCAAACCATTTCGTTTTTACTTGGCGGTCCTCAAAACTCGCCATTGCGGTCCTCAAAACACGCAAACAATTTCGAACCTACTCTGTACCACTTACCAACACGCCACCGCGTCCCTCCCAACTCGCAGCACCGCTTCTGTAAACACTGCAAAAGGTAAACAACCTTCTTGGCTCAAGAATTTACAATTTGCTTTGAGATTGCGCAGTGGGTGATTTCCATGACACAGTATTATTATAAAGCATATAAGTAAACATTATTGCGCTTCATACTAACAAAACTTAAAACATACTTAAAAAAAAAAAAAAAAAATGGGCTGCAAAATGGTGGGTTGACATCAAGGAAGGAGCGCCCAACAGAGCTCTGGTCCCCACAAGTCCCTATCTCACGCTTCCACGGGTCGTCCGATGACAAAAGACCGCCAGCTAAGGGTTGTGTACTTAGCTGGTAGTGCAGCCTGGGCACTGTTGTCCTTCTGACATCAGCTAGAGTGAGAAGGTACGCCTCGAGCGTCTGTTCACCAGGAGGTGCGGCTCAAACAGCGTCTGCCTGGTACTCAGCGGCTGATTAACGAAATGCTGTATCGCGTCAGCTATACCTAAGGTGGCAGCCCCATCATCGCGATGTAGGTAACGCGACCCCGGTAAGGTAGCTTACTGAAGCCTCTCAAATACCACGAAAATGGAGATAGAAGAAAAAGAGAACGTTATTTTTGGCAACCGACCCGGCAACGAAATAAGGACTATGATTGGAAACTCGGTACCTGGAATGTCAGGACCCTAAATGAACCTGGACGAGTGAGCCTTCTGGCTCGTGAACTGCAGAAGGTTGGAGTGAACGTGGCTGCTATTCAAGAAGTCCGATGGCCTAGATCCGGAGAACGTGAATTCCGAGCCGTGGACCCCACGACCAATACTGCATTCAAGTATAACATCTATCACAGCGGCGGTGAAAAAGCAGAGCATGGAGTTGGTTTCGTAGTGATGGGCAAGCAGATGAAGCGAGTGATGCGGTGGAAACCCATTAGCGAACGAATCTGTGTGTTGAGGATACGGGCAAATTCTTCAATTACAGCCTAATCAACGTTTACGCACCGACAAACGATAAATCCGACGACGTGAAGGACACGTTTTATGAATGTCTTGATAAAGCCTATGGAGAGTGCCCAAAGCATGACGTGAAAATTGTTATCGGAGACGCTAACGCCCAGGTCGTTGAGAGTACTTTTCCGTCCCATAATCGGTAGGGAGAGCCTACACTCCGCTACCAATGACAACGGCCTACGGCTAGTAAATTTTGCTGCTGCCATCAGTAGCACCTACTTTGCACGAAAGAACATCCGAAAGCACACCTGGAGACACCCAAATGGTGAAACTTGCATCCAGATAGACCATGTTCTGGTGGATGGGCGCCATTTCTCGGATGTTATCGATGTGCGGACATTCAGAGGTCCGAACATTGACTCTGATCACTACCTCGTTGTCAGTAAAATTCGATCACGGTTGTCAACTGTATCGAACGAAAGATCACAGCGAACGATGCGTTACAATATCCAGCGATTGTCGGCGGAAGGAGTATCGGCTGAGTACCGCCAGAAGCTCGACGAACGGATAAGTGCAATCAACGTTAGCGACAACATCAACGATCTATGGTCGATCCATGGAGCGGTGAGCACAACAGCACGAGAAGTGGTAGGCACTGCACAGAGGCGACCCAGGACGGGTTGGTTCGATGTGGAGTGTCAGAGAGTGACAGACGAGAAGAACGTTGCCAGAAGCCGGATGTTGGTGTCAGGTACCCGATCGAATAGAGATCGGTACAAGGAAGCAAGAGCAGCCGAAAAACGAACCCACCGCAGGAAGAAAAAGAGTACGAAGAACAAGTTATTAGTGAGGCGCAGGAAAAAATGGAGCAGAACGATATGCGGAGGTTTTATGAGTCTGTCAATGGCGTGCGGAGAAAGACAGCGCCATCTCCCGTCATGTGCAACGACCTACAAGGGAATTTGCTGACAGACAAAACTGAAGTGGCTGCCAGGTGGAAGCAACACTTCGAGACTTTGTTGAATGGAGGAAGTGACGGTGCATCGGTGAACAGAATAAATATTAGCGACGATGGACAAGCTGTGGAGTCACCTACACTAGATGAGGTTAAAAAGCTGTCAAAGAGCTGAAAACAATAAGGCTGCGGGAAGGACCAGCTCCCGGCTGAACTTCTCAAACATGGCAGTGAGCAGCTTTATGAAGTTCTGCACCATATTATGTCGAAAATATGGGAAGACGAGGAAATGCCTGCTAGCTGGTTAGACGGCCTCATTTGCCCTCTCTTTAAGAAAGGGCACAGACTGGAGTGCGCCAATTACCGAGGAATAACCCTCCTTAATTCGGCGTACAAAATTATGTCCCGTATTCTGTTCAACAGATTGAGACCGCTTGAAGAGTCCTTCGTCGGCGAATACCAAGCAGGTTTTCGTGAGGGCCGATCAACGACGGATCAAATGTTTACCCTGAGAAAAATCCTTGATAAATTCCGGGAGTACAACTTGCAGACACATCATCTGTTTATTGATTTCAAGGCGGCGTACGATTCAGTGAAACGGAATGAATTATGGCAAATTATGCTTGAACATGGTTTTCCGGCGAAACTGATACGGCTGATTCGTATAACGTTGGACGGATCGAAATCAAGTGTAAGGGTTGCGGATGAAATATCGACGTCATTTGTTACCTTAGATGGATTAAAGCAGGGTGATGCACTCTCGAACCTATTGTTCAATATAGCGCTCGAGGGAGCGATTAGGAGAGCTGGTGTGCAAAGAAGCGGTACCATTATCACAAAATCGCATATGCTCCTGGGATTTGCGGACGATATCGATATTATCGGAATTGATCGCCGTGCCGTGGAAGAGGCTTTGCGCCTTTTAAGAGGGAGACAGCGAGGATTGGACTCACGATAAATACCAGCAAAACGAAGTACATGGTCGCTGGCAATCAACGTGGGTTCATTAGTGGTGGTGGTAGCGAAATAGTGCTGGATGGTGAAAAATTTGAAGTGGTAGAAGAATTTGTGTATCTTGGAACATTAGTGACGTGCGATAATGATGTTACCCGCGAGGTGAAAAGGCGTATTGCAGCTGCAAATAGGGCTTATTACGGACTTCGTAACCAGCTTAAGTCCCGTAGTCTGCAAACGAAAACTAAACTCGCGCTGTATACTACTCTGATTCTTCCGGTGGCTTTATACGGCCATGAAACATGGACGTTAAAGGAGGCTGATCGGAGAGCTCTCGGAGTGTTTGAGCGTAAGGTGCTACGGACAATACTCGGCGGTAAACAGGAGAACGGTATCTGGCGGCGTCGCATGAATCACGAATTGTACCAGGTATATAAAGGGCTGGATATTATTAAGCTTATACAACACGGCAGACTACGGTGGGCTGGTCACGTTGTTCGTATGCCGGAAGAACGTCAAGCGAAGATAATATTTAGTAGAGAACCCGGAAGAGGCCGCAGGCTTCGTGGAAGGCCGCGTACACGATGGCTTTTTGCAGTTGAAGAGGACCTGAGGGCGCTCAATGTTCAGGGCGACTGGAAGCGATTGGCCCAGGATCGAGTCCAGTGGAGAAGGATACTCCATTCGGCGTAGGTTCATCGAAGAGCTGTAGCCCATCAAGTATCAAGTAAGTACTAACAAAAAATAGCAGAAAAACCTGCCACTGTCGCCAAATGTGTAACTTGCTACTGCGCCAGGAAATCACCCGTTACGCGTCACTGCACTCGGCGAGAGTACGCCTTGCTCGGGTCACTGTTGAACTCTGACTGAGGGAGAGCGATGCTTGGCTGCTTGCTCATCATCAACACCAAGACAGTATATAATATAGAGTGGTATACAACAGGTCTGTCTCGCCCCACACACTAATGTTTGCAATTACTTTTACAGAGTGATTATGAGGCGCTTATTAGCATTTCCGAATGGCAGGAAGAGGAAGGTATACCCGATGAACTCGAGGATCCTGGAACCGTAAGTGATCAATATGACGACCGTCGAGCAAAGGAAAGCATCGATGAAGTGCTGGAACCCGAATTAATTTCTCTTGGCTCCGTTTTGCAAGGTAATGTAATATTTATGTTTTATATAAATTTCTATGAAGTTCTTTTATTCCAGATATATTCCAGATACAGAACTACTCTTGGAGAATTCCTCGTTTCCCCTTCTACGCCGAAGAGAAACCCAAAACATCAAAATTATGCCAACCGGTCAAATATAATTCTCACAGCGGCTGAGCGGCTTGAACACATGAGGATCGCTGACGAAAAGAGGCAGGAAGCTATAGAGCTGAAGAAAGAAAGGGCTGAGATGCGAGAAAATTGTAAAAAAGAACAACCGAAATTGGCGGAAGAACGAAAAGCAAAATGAGTTGAAAAAGAGAAAAATAAGCTTTTGGCAATTGAAATGAAAAAATAAATTACCTTGAAAAAGAAGAAGGTTAAAGAAAATAAACAAGCCGAAAAACTCTTGGAAAAACTTGAAGTGTGCTCATTTTGCTGAATAGGAAGGTGAGTCGGAAAATAAAATCAATGTTAAAATTGTTCAGAAATGAAATCAAAGTAAAAAATATAAAAAATACAAAATCAGTTTTCATACCAAAAGAATGATTGAAATGTCTCAGAATCTCATATATATGTTTGCCTTATTTCCACCAAACTCGTCTACATCAAATGAAGATAGGGTCTGTTCAAATATTACGTAGCGCGAAAAACGCGAAACACGAAAAAAAACGTCGTAACAAACTGTAACAATTATCTCAACTACCCCTACCCCCTAAGCGTAACGTAACAGATTTAATTTATATTTAAAAATCTCTTTTTAATAAAACTCGAAACATAATACAACGAATTGTTACGTAGTGTATATAGTTTATAACAAAAATGGTAATAAAACAAATCGCAACAAAAATTGAACAATCCTCCACCCTCTATTGCGTTACGTAATATTTGAACAGGTCCATATCACATTCACCACTGCCTGATTCTGACTTCTGAAAAAGGGATCAAACTACTTTGTTCAACAAAGTAAAACACGAGAAAATATTGTTTGGCGCTGTCCATTTTAAATTCACCACATGACTTGATTGTATAATCACCTTAATCAGTCGCCGGATACCAAGCAGACGCTGTTTGAGCCGCACATCGTGGTGGAAAGATGTTCCACTAAATATTTCATACATCCAACTTAAAAGCTCTAAATCATTTTCTAATTCATTATTTATTTATTTAATCAGACTAAGGCCGAAGTGGCCTGTGCGGTATATAAGAGTCTTCTCCATTCGGCTCGGTCCATGGCTACACGTCGCCAACCACGCAGTCTACGGAGGGTCCGCAAGTCATCTTCCACCTGATCGATCCACCTTGCCCGCTGCGCACCTCGCCTTCTTGTGCCCGTCGGATCGTTGTCGAGAACCATTTTCACCGGGTTACTGTCCGACATTCTGGCTACGTGCCCGGCCCATCGCAGTCGTCCGATTTTCGCGGTGTGAACGATGGATGGTTCTCCCAACAGCTGATGCAATTCGTGGTTCATTCGCCTCCTCCACGTACCGTCCGCCATCTGCACCCCACCATAGATGGTACGCAGCACTTTCCTTTCGAAAACTCCAAGTGCGCGTTGGTCCTCCACGAGCATCGTCCAGGTCTCGTGTCCGTAGAGGACTACCGGTCTAATTAGCGTTTTGTAGATTGTCAGTTTGGTACGGCGGTGAACTCTATTCGATCGGAGCGTCTTGCGGAGTCAAAGTACGTACGATTTCCAGCCACTATGCGTCTCCGAATTTCTCTGCTGGTGTCATTTTCGGCAGTCACCAGTGAGCCCAAGTTCACAAATTCTTCTACCACCTCGATTTCGTCACCACCGATGCAAACTCGCGGTGGGTGGCTCACATTGTCTTCTCTTGAACCTCTTCCTATCATGTACTTCGTCTTCGACGTGTTGATGACTAGTCCGATCCGCTTAGCTTCCCTCTTCAGTCTGATGTAGGCTTCCTCCATCTTCTCAAAGTTACGTGCCATAATATCTATGTCGTCGGCGAAACCAAATAGCTGGACGGACTTATTGAAAATTGTACCACTCGTGTTAATCCCTGCTCTTCGTATTACCCTTTCCAAAGCGATGTTGAATAGCAAACACGAAAGACCATCACCTTGCCGTAACCCTCTGCGGGTTTCGAAGGGACTCGAGAATGCCCCTGAAACTCGAACTACGCACATCACCCGATCCATCGTCGCTTTGATCAACCGTGTCAGTTTATCCGGAAAACCGTGTTCGTGCATTAGCTGCCATAGCTGGTCCCGATCGATTGTATCATATGCGGCTTTGAAGTCGATGAATAGATGATGTGTGGGCACGTTGTATTCGCGGCATTTCTGCAGTACTTGGCGAATGGCGAACACCTGGTCCGTGGTGGAGCGTTCGCCCATAAAACCCGCCTGGTACTGCCCCACGAGCTCCCTTGCAGTTGGTGCTAGTCGACGGCATAAAATTTGGGAGAGTACCTTGTAGGCGGCGTTCAGCAATGTGATTGCGCGGTAGTTGCTACAATCCAGCTTATCGCCCTTTTTGTAGATGATCCAGCAAATCTCCTGCAGCGCCACGACGTCGAAGTTGCGGGGATGTAATTCATCGTAGATCATCCTGTCGCAACCTGCGAAACCTAGCGACTTGCAATTCCATGTTCCAAGCTTCCAATCGTGATCCTGTATTCGTCGCCTAGGTCTTTGCCGATTATATCGAGTCGCATTATCTCTTATATTGTTCGTAATGATTGGTTTTCTAGGCGGCTTATTGGGCCTGCGCAAACCTCCTGTCTCGTCGGAGGGCCGTCGTGTCAGGGCTGTTTAGCGTCCCACCTAACACCAGGACTTGGGATTGTGCGCTTTGAGCGGTACACGGTCGCTTTGGTGGGGCCTACTTGCGGATACATGCAGCTTTTTATAGAGGTTTAACAGGGCCCACTGTCAAACCCCACCACATCCTAGGCAAGCCCCACAACTCGCAGATGGCCTGGGGAGGGATCGTCAAGCCCTTGGACATAGTCCCTGCTGCCCGTGCTGCCCCAACATAGAACATAATCCTAACGATTATTTGATACGCAACGGCTCATGGATCACGGAAGACGATATGTACGCGCCGGGACTAAAACTTACAATTCACACCGATAATAATAGTTATAATTTACGAACGACAATAAACTTTTCAAACGCGGCCGCTGTTTTGGGAGATCAAAACAATTTTTTTTTATTTTCTTCTACACGAAATGAAAAGTTCATTTTCATAAACAGCGCACCACTAAAACGTCAAACGTTTTCGTGCAGTTCATTTGGTGCACTGCCATATGCCTGCTGACTGCAGTCGCATGCTATTCTTTTGTTTTGTAATTTTCTCTGCTCCTCTTCGCCTACACTCAGCCAAAAAAACTTAGGACCTTCATCAAAACCACTTATGATTTGGCACCACAATGAATATATGTGAAAATCATAAGTTTAATTAATGACTCAGAAGGGGAAATATCTGTTTTGGCTACTTACAATTTTCATAATTCTACTTATGAAAATCATTAGGAAAAATTATTGATGTTATAAGGGAATATGAAAATTAATTATAAGTGAATTTTATGAGTTTCAAAATAAAAATAATATAAAGGTCGGAAGAATTTGTAATGAAAATTGTAATTCTGAATGCATTCATATATAGAGATAGTTTGGTTTGTACGGAAAAAAGATCATATGTTTTCAAATGATTTGAAATTTAATCTGAAATTTATGTTTTCATACCCAAACAAAATATCCGAACAAATGTAAATAAATATCAATACTTTTAGAAAGGCATTTTTTGTTTGTAAAAATGTACGTGTCATAAACTTTTGAACATTTCCAAAATCTCCAAGATACATTGGTGTTGAATTGATGTCCATTTCTTTCTATGAAACGCACAAGTCTGAAAAATAAATCCAAATAATCAAAATTATTAAATATGGAGATAAAAGGAATTTTGTAAAATGTTAATTGCATTCAAAAGCTCCGAGAAGAAATCAACGAATGCTCACTTCTCCATCATCTCCATCGTAAACTCAATATTTTTCCTCAATATCAACTTTTATGTCATTCATAAGTTACGGTTATGGCTTTCACAAACCATTTTAATAAACCGCATAAGTATCTAACGAAACCAAATAAATGCTCATTCATAAATTGTAACTTTACTAGCGCTGCTCTCTTCAGATATACATCTGGCCTTTGCACACAAGGAGCAACTGGCTTCAGTTTTCTTGGACATTAAGGGCGCTTTTGATTCAGTTTCCATAGAAGTACTATCAGAAAACTTGCACGTAATGGATTACCCGTCATTCTAAATAATTTTTTGTACAATTTGTTGTCAGTGAAACATATGAACTTTACTCTCGGCACACTTACAACTTCCAGAAATAGCTACATGGGCCTTCCCCAAGGATCATGTTTAAGTCCCTTGCTTTATAATTTCTATGTAAAAGATATTGACAATTGTTTGGAAGGACAATGCACGCTTAGACAATGCACGCTTGCAGTTGATGCCGTTGTCTCTCTAAGAGGTCCATGTGCAGCTGTCTTGCAAGGACCATTGCAAAGTACCCTAGATAATCTGACTGTTTGGGTCAGATATTTAGGGATCGAATTTCACCGCAAAAAACTCAGTTGGTTGTTTTTACTAAGAAGCGGTATCCTGCTCAACTGAAACTCAAGCTGTTGAATGATGACATCAACCAATCGTTATCTTCTAAATACCTTGGGGTCGTGTTTGATTCCAAATGTACTTGGAAACTCCATATTGAGTATTTGATAGAGAAATGCCGAAAAAGGATCCATTTTCTACGTTCTATCTCCGGAACATGGTGGGGCGCTCACCCGGAAGATCTCATCAAACTATATAGAACGACTATTCTCTCTGTTTTAGAGTACGGCTCTTTCTGCTTCCTCTCAGCAGCTGATTGCCACCTTATTAAATTGGAACGAATTCAATATCGTTGTTTGCGTATTGCCCTTGGCTGTATGCATTCAACGCATAACACGAGCCTGGAGATGCTTGTTGGAGTCACTCCTTTAAAGCACCGTTACTGGGAGCTCTCACTAAGAATACTAATCAAATGTGGAACAAGTAACACACTTGTCTTAGAAAACTTCGATAATATGCTTGAACTGATTCGACATTCAAGATTTCTGAGAGTCTATCTCAACTACATATCGTCAGATCTTTGTCTTCCATGTTTTAACCCACCTCGAGTTCACTACACCAACGACAGTTCCTCAATTGAATACGATCTGTCCATGAAACATGCTATTCAAGGAATACCAGATCATCTTCGACGTCTTTCTATTCCCCCTATTTTTTCTGAAAAATATGAACATGTCAATTGCAATAACCGATACTTCACTGATAGTTCTCGCATCAACGGATCCACTGGCTTCGGTGTTTTCAATGAAAATTCTACCACCTTCCGAAAACTTCAAGAACCGTGTTCGGCGTATGTTGCTGAGCTGGCAGCAATTAATTTCGCTTTGGGGATAATTTCCGATCAGCCCGTAGACCATTATTTCATCTTCTCGGATAGTCTTAGTTCTATCGAGGCACTCCGATCGATGAAACCAGTTAAGCACGCATCTTACTTTCTTGCAAACATAAGAGAGCAGATGCGTGATTTGGTCGAAAGATCATTCAAGATTACCTTTGCATGGGTCCCATCCCATTGCCTAATCTATGGCAATGAGAAGGCAGACTCGCTGGCAAAGGTGGGCGCACAGGAAGGTGAGGTTTATGATAGACAATTCTCGAGCAACGAGTTTTTCCCATTAGTCCGTCAGAGTACTCTTCAAAGTTGGCAAAGAAATTGGACACACAACGAACTTGGACGGTGGCTATTTTCTATAGTTCCAAAAGTTTCTGGGCGAGCGTGGTTCAGAGGTGAGGACTTAAGTCGAGGCTTCATTCGCGTGATGTCGAGACTTATGTCTAATCACTATTCACTAAACGCACATCTGTACAGAATAAACCTTGTCGCTAGCAACTTATGTAGGTGCAGAGCCGGTTATGATGACATCGATCACGTAGTTTGGTCCTGCTCGGAAAACGATGCAACTATTGGATACCCTAGTGGCCCGAGGTAAACAACCCTTCAGGAAAGTTCGAGATGTTTTGGGAGATCGTGATGTGGTCTATATGCAGGCCATTTATAGTTTTCTTTGTGCTTCTGATATCAAAATCTAATAGTTTTTTTTTTCTTTCTTCAAAGTTTTTTTTTTGTGATTAGTCTCTGCTTTCTGTTCCGTAGAGCACCATAGCTCTTGCCATCCGGAAGATGCTCCCAGTCGAACCATTCCTCGAGCACGACGACACGCCACATCGTCCCTGACGCCAAATACCCGGGTGAGAAGCTGAAATTCCCTGATCCCAAATCATTAGCCCCGTCCATCCTTAAACATTGTAAACTAACCTCGAGTCACCACGAGTACGCTGGCTTCTACCCCTCTCTTACTAACTGAAAAATTAAATGATATTGATTGTATATATCATAAAGAACCATGGCTCCGTAAAGTGTTATACACGCCTGAGCCTACCAAATAAACGAACTTGGAAAAAAAAAACTTCTTATAGGCGGCGCCTTTTTGCGAGACGCCCCGATTCAGCTCGAGGATCATCTCGCCCATCCGGGTACGTCTTATTCGACGTGCGTCGGCGCCGAGTTCACCGAGCTTGACGTCACTCCTCATCGCGTTCAAGACGTCCGAGTACTTAGCCTCGTCCGTTTTGATGACTAGGGCATCGCCCCTGGAACGATTGGCGCCTACCCTAGACTTCTTGCTACCCTCATTCGCCTGGGCCTTCTTTTCGGCCCTTGACGTCTGACGTCTTCCAGGTCCTTCCTCCCCCGGTTTGGGAGGTACCTGGCCGGGGTTCAGCTTCCCAGCCCCACTACCCTTGTTCGGGGTAGTAACCCTCCGCGTTTTGGAGCAGCCCCCAGGGAGCTCATCCCCTGGAGGCTGTCTCCCCCGTTTCTGTGTCCGCTCCGTTGCAGCAGTCACCCCAGACGTGCCCGCGAATACTTGAGCCTCAGTCTGGGTAGACTTTGGCACCACCGTCTTCGCTGGCACGCCCTTGGTCGATTCGACCTTGCCCGAGTCCGCGAATCCTTGGGCCTCAGTCTGGGTAGACCTCGACTACACGGATTTCACGGGTTTACACTTGGCCGTCCCAACCGTCCTCTCCTGCTTGGCGTCCAACATCGACTTTCGAAGTTTCAGCAAGCTCCTCTTGAGGTCCTTACTGATATTATGCTTCGATGACGCAAAGTCGATGAAGGCGTCCAGCTGTTCCGTCGCCACCTCGAAGGCCGAAAGCCCATCGCGTTTGCGGTTCACCTTCACAAGCCATGGGCCTTCTATAACCACTACCGGCGTAGCCGGGGAGAAGGTGTAGTGACCCACGTGACCCAATTACTGTGGAGGGTGCCCAGGTACCCCACAGGCTCCGTTAGAGGCCTAGCTCATTATTTCACCCCCTGGCCATGCATCCCCTCGGCACGGGTCGCTTAACGCCTTGGGATTAGGGGTTAGGGACTACCAGCTAAGTACAAAACCTGTAGCTGGCGGTCAATTGTCATAGAAAGTCCCGTGGAAGCGTGAGATTGGAACTTGTGAGGACCAGAGTTGTGTAGGTGGCTCCTTCCCAGATGTCAACTCACCATTTCGCAGCCCGATGTTTGTCTTCTTCATGTAAATTAATCTTCTTCATGTAAATTATGTCCATTTTTTTAAAGCTAATAAAGTGCTATCAGTTGTTAGACTCAGTTGTTAAATTAAGTTAGTGCAGTAAGTGAGTGCGTTCGGTTAGCCAGTGCAGTTAAGTTAAGGCAACAAGTTAAAATATAATGTACTAGCGAAACAATTAAATAAAGATTGTGTAACCAGACAATAACGAGTTTCCTTAGTTTGGAAAAAGTGAGAAATTCAGACTGTGGTGGCTAGTGTACACTACATATGTATGTATGTGTGTGTGTGTACAAAAAAATGTGTGACACACTTTTTTGTAACTAACCTTATCCGATTAAGAAGAATTCTTCTTAATTTTTCGCTATTGAAAATTGGCTCGATCGGCCATTGCGTTCCGGAGTTATTAAAAAAACATAGTTTTTTCCTCATTTTTTCCGAGGGTCCCCCCTTGGGAAAAAATCAAAACTCTTTTTTTTCCAAAATCTACTGCAATGCATTCAAATGGACGCAAATAAATGTGAAATAATGGAAATAACTGAATCTATCTCTCTAAAGTGCAATTTTGACCTCTCTTATGTGCTTTTCTTGTTGCTTTTATGTGTTTTCCTTGTTTTATAATACACGAGAAAGGCACCATCACCGCTAGGTGGATTATTCTTTTTTTTTTTAACAAAATCTAATAATTTGCATTATTTTCTTATAAATTGCTTCCATAGTATTGAATTTTATAAAAGCGTACGAGTCGTTTTCCACATTGTATAACACTGCAGGCCAAGTTCCAGTTGAAATGTAGATCGATTGAAGAATATATCAAAGCCCACTGTCAAACACCACCGCTGCCATCACAGTGGCTATGAGAGAAGTCGTCAATACCTTGGACATATTCCCTTCTGCCCTCAATGGTTCTATTATAATATTCTGTTATGCATTAAATCAATCTTACAATTGCCATGTATCAAATTATAACTAAAATGGAGCAAAATGTGTATCTATATTTTTAGGTTGAATGTTTTCGTTTAAGTATGAGAAAACCATAAACAGCAGTACAGTGCTTCACATATAAAGGAAGTTGAAATTACCATAAGCTCTGCTTTTTTCAATTCTTGAAAAAAAAAAACACAAAACACGATTAGAGAAGAGCATTCCATACCTACATAATCTGCCGCTCGTCAAACCATCAGTTGTTGAATGAAAATTCCTCATAACTGAGTCATCGGGGTGGTATGGCGCGTGCTGCTAACTACAAGTACATGTCCCGTGCTTGCGATCTTGAAAGAGATATAGAAACCCTCAATTATCACTTCTGATGAGCTGCAACCCGCCAGCAGTAACGAGAGAAAACTGTTCGAACATAGGTACGTGAAACTGTGTTGTCCGTTTGTGCAGGCTTGTTTAGTTTCGATCGAGACGCCTAATATAGACGTCCAGCAAGCTAATCGATTTCCGATTCGTCCGAACTGGGTGAGCCTAAGCTTACCGACACACAGATGCAGCGTTATCGCCGATCGGGGGACGACGCGGGGCTCGAACAACAAGTGCACTTGGCAAGATTATTACGCTTGTAAATGCAAATCAATCGATAGGCGGCAGAAGCAGAGAGCTTCGCTATGAGAGGAGAAATTGGTTTCGTATGGATATGGAGAAGGCGTGGTTGCGTGATATTTGAGGTGTATTTTTTTCTCATGTGCTTTCCAATGTAGTACAATCAGCAGATGTTGGACGTTTGGAAATTGAATTTCAAGTTTCAAGTGTTTTTGAGAATGTTAATTTTTTTTTTCGAATGAGCAAGGTCGCGATAATAAATAATAATAATAAATACAATAAGAAACAGTTTTCTGTTTGCATGGCTCGATGTTCAGAAAATCACTGCTGGAACCTTTCAATGGAACAAAACTTCTAGTCAACACAATATCCTAGACAAAATTCGATTCAAAATCCCAAAATTTACTTTTCAAACACTACACTAATTGCACAAACTAATTTTCATGGTCATGGTTATGGAGATTGCGATTTTCCTGATGGTTACGAAACGTACGAACACTTTTTAAATGGAAAAAGTTTGATAGTACCATACCACAATCACCGATAAATGATCTTCTGACAGAAGCGGGAACCACTAGATCGCCGAGCCCGTTATAAAGCTCAAGACTAAGCACACGTGCATGCGACCTAGTGCCAAGCCCACACTTTGGTTAATTGCAGCCAACCATCCTCTTGTTTTCGGTTATGTGTTTTGCATAGTGTGAAAGTAATTTCCAATTACTCCGACTGACCCACTGGTCCAAATGGTATAACCACCGGCAACTTCCAAATTGGCAACTGCACCAGTAAACAAACCAACGCTCAACACTTTCCTCGCTAGAGCATGTGTGTAGGATCACTACTCAACACCTACTCTCGAATTCGGGCGCGCATTGTAGCCCGTGTCAAGTGTGCAATTGATCGAGCCAAATCCACATGTTGCTTAGCATATGTTTTTCCTTCTTTCATATCACCGACAAAGCGCTGCAGCACTGCCACTTACAAATCGGTTTTATATTAAGATATTTACCGGTTTGGATGGATATGTTAAGTGTGGAGGTCGGTAAACCGTTCCTCAAAATGTGGGCAGAGCCAGAGTAGTTATCATTGGCAGTTTACACTTTTTTTTGGCAAATACCATTATGCAGAAGGTAAGTATAGTTTTTTTTAGTACATATCAATAGTGCTAATAACGGTCTTCCGATTTATTGTTTCTTCTAACGGCATGGTACCGAATTGAATGATTGCTTGCGGCATTTGCTATTTAATAAAATAGCATTATGTTGGAGCTACATATGTTGATTTGCTAGCAGCGGGCCTTTAATTAATTACTATTGATTGACTGCTTGGCGTGGTCTGCACTTCGTTATCGGCTTAGTTCCCACAATTTGAAGCGTTAACATAAATTTTGTTTTCGGTTCTTTCTGTTCAATATTTGGGAATTATAGCAAGGCCAGGGAGTGTATTTCAGTTCAATATTCACAATTAGGCCCAACCTACATGTGAGCCATGCAAACACATGCAAATTTATTTTATTAGTAGAAATTTGAATAAATATAAGTGAAACATATGTCATGCTTGAAAACAAACAATTGGTTTACTCTTATATTGGTTTCGTTTTTACAAGGCAAGCTTTTAATATAAATATATATATTACGCATTGCAAGAAAAATTGGGAGTCCTGGAAAATTCAAAGCGCCTCCAATGAATATTTTCCGGGTTTTTGATCAAAGGGAGCTAATGCTAAATTTGTGATGTTTTGTTTATATTTAAATCTATGACATTTCTATATTCAAGTCAATGTGGAGAAAAACAAAGACGAAGGACTATGACCGAGATGCTCAACAATCCTTTCCTTAGCCGCTACGAGTTGTGGAACTTGCCTAGGACGTGGTTAGGTTTTAACAGAGAGCTCTTGTAATTTTCGATGAAAAGCTGCTTGTATCAGCAGGGGGAGGATCTACCAGAACGGTCGTTTACCGTTCAAAGCGCACTGGTCCAAATCTTGGTGCTTGGATCGTGGGACTAGTAATAGACCCGACACGATAGCCTCCCAGTAAGAAAGAACGGCTGCCCCGATTCAAATAGCCGCCGATAAAACCAATCATTATGAACACATTTTTTGCCTTTCTCGTACAACAAAGTTGTACCGAAAGGCTATCATTTCACTCTGAAAACGAACTTTTTACAGGAACATCTGATAGTAAAGTTTCTTATACCATTCGACTCAGTTTGATGAATCGAGGTGATGTCTGTGTGTGTGTATGTATGTGTGTGTGTGTATATGTTTGTGTGTCTGTATGGTCACTTTTTAAACCTCAAAAACTCACACGATTTTCATGTACTTGGACTCAACTGATTTTATCGCAACAAGTTGCATTCCGCAGAGCCACTCTTCTAATTACATGCTATTTAATTTCATCAAGATTGATTATGGCGTTCGCAGCTGACAAGGAAAATGGTTTAGGCAGTTTTCCATTTTTTCCCATATAATCGGGACTACGAGCATTGAGCAGCAACCATGCTATAATATAAATTACGTTCGCTCGATGGGTTAGAAACCTCGCTACGGCAATATCGATAACGCTAACGCAACGAGCAAAGATTTTCAAAGCTTGCAATGTGGAACGTGTTGAACACGAAAACTAATCGACGAACAACGTACGCGCTTTTAAGTTTAGAGCCGATTCGATGATGTTTATTGCCATTATGCTTTATCGGAGCATTCGCACCAACACAATTGTTTCATCGTTGGCAACAGAAATTGCACTCGATGACGATAACACACGATTAATACTATCGACAGACATATGATTTCCGCACAATGATTTTCGTATCACGCTGTACGCGTACAGTGACAAGATGACATACATCTTTTCTTTCCACCGTTGTATCTATATGACAGCTTGTTTTGAAACTGATTCTACCGTTTTCCAAAACTATATTTTTCATCAAAATGAATAGAAATCATAAACTGTTACTATAGTTTTTATGAGTATTACACAATATTTACCCATATTTTTTGAATAAATTGTAAATTCGCGTCATAGTTTTCCAAGTCTTCGTATCCAGTTTTCCGCGAGCGGTAATGGCCGCCAGCCTGCCTGCGGGTTGGTCTCTGATTTGACGTTTCTGGAGGTCAACTGCACCCACCATTCGAGCATTTTGATCAATATGGTATATAAGAAGGCTTGAATTCACTGAATCAGCACATTTTTATATACCACATTGGTCAGAATGCTCGGAGCGGTGCAGTTGACCTCCACAAACGTCAAATCAGAGCCCCGCAAGCTAGCCGGCAGCCATTACCGCTCGCGGAAAACTGGATAGGCATTTTAGCATAAATGTGCGAATTCTTGCAAATATTCCGCAGGGCAATTATTTCTGCGGACGTTAATCACTCTATTCTATGGTTTAGGGTGATTTCAGCGCAAACGGCACTGATCGTCAAATTCATTTGGACATCTTGACCGATCAATTGGGTCATAGATTCAATTTTGAATTTGTCCAAAACAACGGTACAAAACATTTTTCCCATCTAAAAAAGTAGATGCTGACTAATGGCAAATCAAAGATCCCGTATCCTTTCCAATCCCCAGACCTCATTCCAATTAAAACCCATGGGATCCTTGCACAAAATGTTTGAAATCACATACAGAACTCAAACCATTAAATATCATGCAAAAGTGACGGTAGATCTTCCCGGAAACAACCCAAGAACTGGCAAAATCAATAGGAAGACATCTTCAGAGCAAATTTGTAGCAAATAATAGGCTTACGAATTATTATTTTGCCATTGTTGTGAAAAATATCATCCGGAATAGCAGAAAAACGATTTTTACTCAGTCAGCTGTTTGTGTTTGTTTTTATTTCATATGTCAAACGGCGTATTTGACATTTCAAACAACAAATTATGTTCTGTTTCGTACAATACAACGGTCGAAGGGCAGGGTACGGAAATCATCGTGCTATCGTGATACCAGCGTGATTCTGTGTGACAGACATATGATTTTATGCTGTACAGTGATATTGGTATCATATATATGTCACAAGTATAACTGCTGGTTGGTACGCTCGTGGCCATGGTGGTGTTTGCGTTTGTTTTGTGTCATACATTGGAAGGGGAAAAAGAGGGGTTTCATTGATGCTTCAACATGCTGTTTGGTTTGGGTGGTGTGTGGTATGATGGGTGGTGTGGAGTTATGGTGAAGTTTGGGTGATTTCAAGGGCAAATTTGAATATAGTTTTTGTTTTATACATCTCCTTATTTCCATATTATATTATGTATGCGGTTTTGTTTGTCTTCTATTTATATTAAGGAATCGTTCAAAAATGGCATCGGGGCCTTGGCGAAGGGGGGTGGGGGTGTCGATCGTCATAACTTGATCGATCGATCGTCATAACTTGATTATAACATAATGTAGTATGCTTATTTTACAGAAAAACAAAATTGCCAACATTTTTGGTAGATAGGAATGAATCGCCTGCTTTGAGCGTGCTTAGAGCGGCAAAGTAGAAGTTAACTTTCTGAAATCAGAATGGCGAAAGGCATCTAAGGTTCGATTTCTCAAAATTAACCAACTTAATCGAAAACATATTTGGTAGGCTTAGTAGCGGACACCATCCTTCATAACCGGTACCAAATAGTTTTTCATGAAAAGTTCCTAATTTTGAGAAAACGCGCGTTAGATGTCTTTCGCCATACAAATTTCTGGCGGTTAACTCATGCTGGCTATTTGCGCATATACGATAGCGCCTGTATGTGGAAGCGGCGGGTAGAAAATCAGCCACTGCCAATAATTAATTGGAAAAAACGAAGTTACCACCTTCAGTATATCTTGATTTAATCGAGAAAGGCATCGTCACAGCTAGGTGGATTAATTTGGTTTTTAAGTTTGATATTTCTTTGATTAGCTGGCTTGAGCACGGAGCCACTACATATTAGGGACCAGTCCTATACACTTCGGGTTAGTTGACACCGACAGGATGCTGATTAGTTTGTTTTAATGTGAAAAATAGAAACAAAAGTTTAAATTAAAAACATGTAAACCTAGCTTTAAGCGAAAAAACGACAAAACATTTCCCACGGTGCAAACGATGATAATAATGACTGTCAGTTTGAGCCACTCGCAACGCGACAACACCATCATCTATTCTCTGCCATCCACGGTTCTCACGCATACATGAAAACACGGTGCAAAAGGCTGCTGTAAAGCGGCAATCCATACGTTCCGCCAGTCCGTGCCAGTATAAAGTGTCCGGAGTGCAAATTTTATGACACGTGCGGATTAAAAACTCAAACTTCTCCGAAAAAAAGCAACCCGACGCATATTCCGGTGCCGAAAAAGTGCTAGGCACGACAGAACCAGCCTGGTGAAAGAATATCCTCCGTGGTGTCCGACGATATTGCGCGAGGTAAGAGACAACCTAAAATTTCCTGTGCTGTAGTTAACCTAAAATTCATACGCAGACCGGAACGCATTGATATCCCTCCGTGGTCCAGTCGGGTCCGATTATCACGAAACGAACCGAAAATTAGAAAACGGAACAGTTCCGAGTGGAAATCGGTAGCACAATTTCCGAGCGGGGGTGTTTCGTCAAAAAGGAAAGAGGGTGAGTCGACCATTTCAACTTAAATGAACACCGACAAATTATCAAGTGATTCATAAATTTCGTTAGATAAGCGGTGCCAGAAAACAAACCGTCCCGTTGAAGAGGTCGTCCGAGCGATTAGAACGACGTTTGCGAAGGAGGTCTTCCCCTGGAAGTAAGCAAATCCTAAGAAGATGTAAATCCGTGGTACTGACCATGTCTGTCCATAGGGCCTCTTTTTTCTGGGCTCGTTTCTTTCAAAGGCACTGACGGAGGAAGTTGTCGACTTTAGGCATTGGTACCAGAACGGACCACAAGCAGCGGAACGCGGGAAAGCCACATCATTGAGGACGGGGAGGCACAAGGCGGTGTGGCCAGAGGCCAGAGGACTGTTTCGCATGAGGCGCACTTGTCAGCCAGAGGCCCGGCGGTCTGGAACGATCGACGTGAGGGGTGCTCAATCTGGCGAGAGTGACGACGGCAGAGGCAAGGAGTGCGGAGAAAGGTGTTCGGATACTTCGAGGCGGAAGCAGATCCCTCGGAGAGACCCCCTCCAGGAACGGTCGCACTGGACGGCCAGAGGGGTCTCCAGCAGAGGGAAAGCGCTGGTGCGAAGATCGGAAGCAGTTTGTTCGAAGCCCGACGGTATGGAGACCGTGGTGCAGGAAGTATTAGGGGACGCCCTGAAAATTACTGTAAGTAAGAAAAAATGTTAGCTCGTAAGAGATGATAGTAAAGGGAAAGTAGGAGGTAGGAAGGAGAAATTCGAAGAAGGGGAAATACCCCAAATACATGTATTAAATTGAAATCTGTTGTTTTGGGATTAGTAGTTGGTGATTTAGCCCTCCAGATTTGCATTTTTGTTCGCTTCGGTGGTTTCCACTCTACCGCTAACCGGAAAACTCGCAATACTGGCGCCCAACTAAAAATCCACAATTATTACTACCGTTTAGCGAAAAATTTTTGGTTTGTTTAGTCATATTTTGGTTTTGTGATTTGGTTATCCCACCTACGATAGTCAAATTTAACTTTAACTCTTACGCATTATTGATATAGACTATACACATTTGACAGACGAAGAGGTAACCTACGAGTTGGCTTTACGCCACGTAGTTAACCTAGGTCCTACCACCCATAGAGGAAAGATCCTCCGCCTCAAGGCTCTCGTTCAAGAGGAGACCTTGAGAGACAGTAAGCCCACTAGCTCAGACCACATAATGAGCTCACAATCAAACATCGAGCATTGTGAAGCTCAAATTCACCAATTGCACATTAGTACAGAATCGGCCATCCGCTCAGCCGATAGTACAGCACTAAACCAAATTCGGACGCGTCTTACACACTATCGCGACCGATTAAGTCTGATCCGTCCTCCGGTCGAATTGCATGAAACGCACTCAAGGCTCATCATGCAAGTCAATTTGTTGTGAACGTGAACAAAAGTGAACGGAACAAGTGCAGTGAATGGTGTTTCAAGAAGTGACAGTGCAGTGAACCAACCGCAATCCACTGGTGCTGTGAGAAGGTGCAACGCAGAAGAAGAAGTAGGAGCTTTTGGAGGAGCAGCAGATGCAATGATGCTGACATTGTTAATCTGGGAACTCCGCCGCCGATATCAAACCAGCTACTTCAAGTAAATTCGTTCTCGGGCGGAAGAGGGCGAGGACTGCTATTTTCAAGCTCGTTCCAAGCACGCGACAACGAAGGCGAACTACATATGAATTCAGTCCAGCAAAGCAGTTCACCACCCCCTCCGTACCAATCGAGAGAACCACCAAACTGGAACGGTCCGGAAAGAAGAGCACAGGAACTAGAAGCCAGAATGAGGGAGATGCAGGACAGAGAACAACGCATTCGACAGGAGTACCAGAGAATGAGGGACGAACTGGATCGGCTTACTCGCCGAGAACAACCACGACCGATGCGAGAAGAAGAAAGAAGAATACAGAAGGCGGTGCACAACTGGCCCTTCAAGTTCCGTGGGGACAAAGACACAACATCGCTCAACGTTTTCCTGGATCGGGTCGAAACTTTGCGAGGTCAGAAGGCATGAGTGATGCGACGCTGCTGATTTCCATCAAGCATCTACTGCAGGAGGATGCAATCGACTGGTATGCACGGGCAACTTCACAACGTTTACTTCATACATGGAACGACTTCAAGCGCGAAATTCGGAAAGAGTTTCTGCCGAGTGGCTACTCGCAAATACTTCGTCTGGAGGCCAGCTTCAGATTCCAAGGAAGGGAAGAGTCGTTCGCGAAATATTTTCGCGACATTTCGGCGCTTTTTCGTTTTGTGGAACCGCCCATTCCAGAGGAAGAAAAGTTTTTCCTGGTGAAGAAGAACATGAACGAGAACTATGCAGCGATCGTTACGGCAGCAAGGCCGCGTTCACTGGAGGAAATGGTTGAAGTTTGTACCGGATACGACGAAACACGAATGCTCTTGAACAGACAGCGCCGAATTCCAATTCCGCACAGTGCGCTTCTGGAGCCGAACTTTGCGACGCCGGTAACCGTCAATAGGGTTGCAACGCTTCCTCAGCAACAACAACCGCACCGTTACAACAGAGTTCACGCGGTAGAAGTAGAGGAAAACATTCCACAATACGAAGCAGAGAACGAAGAAGCACGGGATACGTGGCAGCATGACATCAACGATCTCGTAGAGCAGGTGAATGCGCTGAAGCTGAACCTGGAGAAAAACACCTGGCGTACGAGCAACACGGCTCGAAACGATCAGCAACCGAGATTGACAGACAAGTTTCGTCGACCCGAAGAAGTTCGCCAGCAGGTCGGAAATGCAGAACAACCCAGAATGCAGCCACGGAGACAGCAACTCATACAGTATCAACAACGGCAGCCACAGCAGCTACTAGATCGCTCTGAAAGAACGCAAAACTGGCAAGCGCGCCGGGAAATCCCGAACATCGAAGAAGCATTAGACCACGTTCCTCAGCAAAGCCATCGATGGCATCCGGAACAAACCAGACGGGAGGAAATCCATTACGAGGATCAGCGAGAGATGCCGCGCAACCAACGGCCAATCATGGTTTGCTGGAACTGCGACGAAGATGGTCACAGGTTCATGGATTGCCCAAAACCGCAAGCAATTCTGTTCTGCTACCGATGCGGCCGAAAAGGCTACTCACTCCGTAGCTGCTTCACGTGTCGAGCAGATGCGGGAAACGGTCAAGCGGGGAACCGACAATAGAGGGGATCAGTTCTCCGCAACCCTTCGGACACCCTTCCGAAATCCCAAAGTTCAAGAACCTAGACTCAATTATCATCAATCCTGGAAATGACAATCGCCCACATGCAGTCGTATCAGTGCTAGGCGACGAATTAACGGCGCTGCTAGACAGCGGGGCAAACTGCTCCTTACTTGGAGGAAAGATGGTCGACCTGGCGGAGAAATACGGCTTGCAGAAAGGAACAGTGATAGGCGGAATAAAAACAGCGGATGGGACGAAACATGCCATTTCAAATTTTGTATACCTTCCAATCGTGTACAACAACCGCAACGAAGTTCTGACAGTGCTGTTGGTACCCTCCATACCAGACTGTATAATTCTGGGAATGGACTTCTGGGACAAGTTTGGTGTTAGAGCGGTATGCTGCAAGGTAGAAGCGGATAAAGAGGAACCAAGCCTTGGAATGCAAAACGAGATGAGACAGCTGTCATCACAACAGAGAATGCGACTGGAGCAGGTGATCCGGAAATTCCCTAAAGCGGAAGCAGACAGGCTGGGACGTACGAGGCTGTACGAACACCGCATCGACGTCGGGAACGCGCCACCGCGTAAGCAAAGGCATTATCCCATGTCGCCGTACGTTCTGCAGGAGGTGAATAAGGATATCAACCGGATGATAGCGCTTGATGTTATTGAAGAAGCACAGTTTTCCCCGTGGAACAACCCGTTGGTGGCGGTTAAGAAGAAAACGGGACAGTATCGTGTTTGCCTGGATGCCCGGCATCTCAACTCCATCATGGTAAACGAAGGTTACCCTATTCCGCAGATCGCAGCAATCACCAACAACCTCCGAAGCAGTAAATACATCTCGTCAGTGGATCTGAAGGATGCGTTCTGGCAGTTACCGCTACACCCTGGCTCGAGACAATTGACGGCGTTCACGGTTCCATCCCGCGGACACTTCCAGTTCAAAGTTGTTCCGTTTGGACTGTGTACAGCTAGTCAAGCCTTAGCGCGGCTGATGACGCACCTTTTCGCCGATCTGGAACCATTCGTTTTCCATTATCTGGACGACATAATCATCTGCTCAGAAACTCTCGAGGAGCATATCGCGTTGCTGGAAGAAGTAGCCCGCAGTTACCGCTACACCCTGGCTCGAGACAATTGACGGCGTTCACGGTTCCATCCCGCGGACACTTCCAGTTCAAAGTTGTTCCGTTTGGACTGTGTACAGCTAGTCAAGCCTTAGCGCGGCTGATGACGCACCTTTTCGCCGATCTGGAACCATTCGTTTTCCATTATCTGGACGACATAATCATCTGCTCAGAAACTCTCGAGGAGCATATCGCGTTGCTGGAAGAAGTAGCCCGCCGGCTGCATCAAGCGAACCTGACAATATCGCCGGAGAAATCCATGTTTTGCAGGAAAAGCATGAAGTACCTCGGGTACGTAATCGACGAGCAAGGCTGGCGAGTAGATGAGGAGAAGATCCAAGCAATAGTTCAGTTTCCAACCCCAACTTCGAGGAAGGAAGTGCAGCGGTTCCTGGGAGTATGTAACTGGTACCGACGTTTTATCTCCTCTTTTTCGGAACTAGCAGCACCACTCACAAACCTGTCATCGGCCAAGGTAAAGTTCCGGTGGACTCCCGTAGCAGAAGAAGCGTTTCTCAAACTGAAGGCAGCTCTGGTCTCAGCGCCGGTGCTAGCCATGCCAAACTACAACAAGCCGTTCGCAATAGCGTGCGATGCCAGTGACACTGCCATCGGGGCGGTCCTGACGCAGGAGATCAACGGTGAAGAACATTCGATCAGTTATTTCTCGCAAAAGCTGTCAGCGTCGGAGAGGAAATATTCCGTCACGGAGCGAGAATGTTTGGCGGTGATCCGAGCTATCGAAAAGTTTCGAGGATACGTGGAAGGAATCAAGTTTATCGTGTACTGCGACCATGCAGCTCTTAGCTATCTCAAATCAATGAAAAATCCTACAGCTTTGATGAGCAGATGGCTACTGCGGCTCAATGCGTTCGACTTCGAGATTCGTTACCGGAAAGGGTCCATCAACGTAGTACCGGACGCGCTCTCGAGAATAGTAGCCGAAGCCGTATTCACGGTAGATCAGGTGCTGGATCCGTGGTACAAGAAGCTGGTGGATAGAGTAAACAGTGAAGGAGACAAGTTTCCGGATTTTCGTATCGCCAATGACACCCTGTTCAAGAACTGTCGCTGCAAGGATGAAGTTGGAGCAGTATACCACAAATGGAAACAAGTCGTTCCCAAAGAAGAAAGACTGCTGCTGATCCGGAGATTCCACGACGAGCCAGCGGCTGCGCACCTAGGATTCTACAAAACTTGGCACAAACTACAAGCCCACTACTACTGGCCGCAGATGCAGCAGGAAATCAGGGACTACGTGCGAAACTGCACAACATGCAAAGCCTGCAAAGCGCCCGGCGTGACGATGATGCCGCAAATGGGGAAGCCCAAGCCGGCGAAGATTCCTTGGGAGATGATATCGATCGATTTCGTGGGTCCACTCACGCGCTCTAAGCGAGGGAACACAGTGTTGCTAGTGATAGTAGATTGGGTGAGCAAGTATGTGATCGTCAAGCCAATGCGCACAGCCGATTCGCAAAAGATTGTGGAGTTTCTAGAGGAAGAAGTATGTTTGAAGTTCTCACGTCCTCGGCTGATACTGTCGGACAACGGGAAGCAGTTCGAGTCTATGGTCTTCAAATCTTGGCTAGCAAAGCACAAGATCGGCCACATGAAAACCGCCTACTATTCGCCACAAGCGAACAACGCCGAACGCGTCAATCGCGTCGTGGTCACTTGCATTCGGACGCTCCTTGACGGCGATCATCGTGAATGGGACGACAAGTTGCCGGCTATCACAGCGGCGATCAACGCGGCGAGACACGAAGCAACGGGTGTAAGTCCACACGAAGCCAATTTCGGACGTAACCTGCTGCTACACACGGATCTCTACACACAGCAATCGTTGAACACGGCGAAGGATCCAAAGGTCGCCCAGGAGATGAGATTGTCGACGATTCGCCGTATTCAGAAGCTCATCATCGAGCGGATCAAAAACAGCCACGAGCGAGCGAAGCAGCGACACAATCTACGCACGAGAGCGGTGTCATTCAAGGTCGGAGATCTGGTTTGGCGCCGGACATTCATCCTTTCATCGAAGGCGGACCAAATCAACAGCAAGCTAGAGCCGAAGTTTGTTCCGGCAATCGTGAAGGAAGCCCTCGGAACAAATGTGTACCTGTTAGAGGACGTTTTGAGTGGGAAGAAAGGTCGATTCCATGCGAAAGACATCAAAGCCGATTAAGCGGCACTGTTCAAGCTATGTACGCAGGTAATGCCTGCCAACCAGAAGCAAGGGTCGCTGAAAAACACCAATCACTGGGAGCAACGACGACGAAGGAAGTGAAGAAACAGCAACACATTTCTCTTCACTTTCGCCAGACCGATTGAGGAACTAGCGGATTCCGCTCAACCGAGCGAGGGTCCAAAACCATATTAAGCTATGTAAGCAGACAGAGTCTGTGGACAACGAGCACTATGCTCAGGAAAATCCGTCGCCAAGCGTGAGAAATGGCACAGTCAGGTGTGATGAGCAACAACTTTAATAAACTACCTCTCCACCTCGACAATCAATCGGCAAAGCAACTACCGGAGGAAGACCAACGTCCAAACGCAGAGGAAGACCAAAGCGGTCGTCGAACAATGTGGTTCATCAACATTCCCGTCGCGCCAGGGAATGAGCCACAACGAACCGCGCGCCGTTCACGAAGCGAGAGAAATCGTACCCTGTAAACGTACCCTGGCAAAAGGGTTGCAGGGAGTCCACAGGAGAGCAGATCAGTTCCTGGGTAGGAGGAGTTGAAGCCTCGAGTCGCAGACCAAAAATCTGTTAGGCGGGGGTTGAGGCTTACAGCCACTATCCGGCGCAGGGGAACAACGGTTATGCGGAAGAGAGAGAAGAAGGAGATGTCGTCCGGGAACAGGACATGTTCCAACCGGGAGAAATAACAGCGAGCACGAGAGAATAAACACCGAAGACCGCCATCATGACACAGCCGGTGGTTATGCCGTTAGCCGATCGAGAGAAATCGAGCCGTTCCACAGAATATCCGTTGACACGCCGCACAAAGCTAATAGTGGCAAAAATATATCCATCCAAATCGTATGCGTGGCCAAGAGTTAAAGCACTGGGGATTGTCATGAATGGTAACGCGACCCAGGGCGCGGTAAAACCCTATTTCCCGGCCTCGTGACAATTTAGTCGAGTAAATGCGTCTTTTCTCAGTATCTCAAACAAAACCAATACAAACCAATTTTGTCCTTGTAAATAGTCTGTAAATATAGCTTCTTTAGATTTGTGTGTGATTTCGCCTATTTTAGTCAATACAATAGGCTTAAATCCGATTTGAATGTTTTGCCGTAGTTTGGTTCGGATTTGTGGAAGCTTGAAAGGACTTTGGTCAGAGACGATTTGAGAGGTCGAAGATTCTGCCAGAAGCAGCTGGCGTGATTAGGAGATTAGTTGTACAGTAAAGCTGTTATTCGATGTTGAGAAGAAGATTTGGCAAGCAGCCTAGGCTTGCGTATATAGTTGAGTTAGGTTAAGGTACCGATTGTAACTTTAGGTCTGCTCAAGAGTTTAGTTGACCGATTTGTCTCTGACCATCATCCTAGGAGGATGATTGAAGCATTTTTGAATTTTTCATAAATCGTTTGATCATCGATTTATGAAAAATTCTTCCGCTACGGTAGAGTTGTGTTAAAAATTAGTTTGTTTTAATGTGAAAAATAGAAACAAAAGTTTAAATTAAAAACATGTAAACCTAGCTTTAAGCGAAAAAACGACAAAACATTTCCCACGGTGCAAACGATGATAATAATGACTGTCAGTTTGAGCCACTCGCAACGCGACAACACCATCATCTATTCTCTGCCATCCACGGTTCTCACGCATACATGAAAACACGGTGCAAAAGGCTGCTGTAAAGCGGCAATCCATACGTTCCGCCAGTCCGTGCCAGTATAAAGTGTCCGGAGTGCAAATTTTATGACACGTGCGGATTAAAAACTCAAACTTCTCCGAAAAAAAGCAACCCGACGCATATTCCGGTGCCGAAAAAGTGCTAGGCACGACAGAACCAGCCTGGTGAAAGAATATCCTCCGTGGTGTCCGACGATATTGCGCGAGGTAAGAGACAACCTAAAATTTCCTGTGCTGTAGTTAACCTAAAATTCATACGCAGACCGGAACGCATTGATATCCCTCCGTGGTCCAGTCGGGTCCGATTATCACGAAACGAACCGAAAATTAGAAAACGGAACAGTTCCGAGTGGAAATCGGTAGCACAATTTCCGAGCGGGGTGTTTCGTCCAAAGGACAGTGGGTGAGTCGACCATTTCAACTCAAATGAACACCGACAAATTATCAAGTGATTCATAAATTTCGTTAGATAAGCGGTGCCTGAAAACAAACCGTCTCGTTGAAGAGGTCGTCCGAGCGATTAGAACGACGTTTGCGAAGGAGGTCTTCCCTGGAAGTAAGCAAATCCTAAGAAGATGTAGATCCGTGGTACTGACCATGTCTGTCCATAGGGCCTCTTTTTTCTGGGCTCGTTTCTTTCAAAGGCACTGACGGAGGAAGTTGTCGACTTTAGGCATTGGTACCAGAACGGACCACAAGCAGCGGAACGCGGGAAAGCCACATCATTGAGGACGGGGAGGCACAAGGCGGTGTGGCCAGAGGCCAGAGGACTGTTTCGCATGAGGCGCACTTGTCAGCCAGAGGCCCGGCGGTCTGGAACGATCGACGTGAGGGGTGCTCAATCTGGCGAGAGTGACGACGGCAGAGGCAAGGAGTGCGGAGAAAGGTGTTCGGATACTTCGAGGCGGAAGCAGATCCCTCGGAGAGACCCCCTCCAGGAATGGTCGCACTGGACGGCCAGAGGGGTCTCCAGCAGAGGGAAAGCGCTGGTGCGAAGATCGGAAGCAGTTTGTTCGAAGCCCGACGGTATGGAGACCGTGGTGCGGGAAGTATTAGGGGGACGCCCCGAAAATTACTGTAAGTAAGAAAAAATGTTAGCTCGTAAGAGATGATAGGAAAGGGAAAGTAGGAGGTAGGAAGGAGAAATTCGAAGAAGGGGAAATACCCCAAATACATGTATTAAATTGAAATCTGTTGTTTTGGGATTAGTAGTTAGTGATTTAGCCCTCCAGATTTGCATTTTTGTTCGCTTCGGTGGTTTCCACTCTATCGCTAACCGGAAAACTCGCAATATCAGTCCTTAAATGTTATGTACTTCATGACTAGGCTTCATGGCAGTTGTTTTGGTATCATGTTCAGTTCAACGCACACTATGCATGACTTGTTCTATTGGATTGCCTTCTGCGCGTTATTTCCGCAAAGCTATCCAAATTTTTCTTTTTCTCCGTAATAAGTCTCGTTTTTTTTACGCAGATGTCGTCATACATCATAAAACTCCTTCCGTCTTGGAAGAGTCACAAAACTTGGGATGCTCCATCGATAGCAATCGTGAGAATTACTCTGAAAATTCTTAAAACAATTCATGCTATAATATTGTGTTTGCTATAAAAAAAATAATTTCTAAATACCTATGCCAATCTTTCAAGTTTTCAACAGAAATAATATCGCGTCTAATACTTTTTCTAAAGATAAACAATTAAGAATAAATTTTTAAAACTCTGATTTATCCACCGAGCAGTGTTTATGCCTTAGATGAACCGAAAAATTTGAGTGAGATTTTCTTAACATGTTATTTGCATGAAAATTGTATGTTGGTCAAAACTTTTGATCCCATAGTCTGATCTGGCCAAATATCAATTGGAAACAATGGGAAACGATTCCCCAACGAATTCAACTTGTTGCAAGCAAATCGGTTCTAGATAAGTTTCTAAAACAAGAGTAAGTTTTATTTTGCGCCTGTTCCGGGAGAAATAACAAAACTAACACTGAATCTTTTCAGCAGATCGCCATTTATTTTTGTTTACTGCGATGCAGCTTGAAGCTGGAATTTAAGTCACATTAGCTTTAGATTAAAACAAAGAAATTCAAACTTACATTTTTCAGTATTATAGAACAACGGAACAAAAGGTTACGGGTCGAACTTAATTAAAGTATGATTATAGCTCTGTACGGTTGCACGTTTACTTTAAAAATGGTCACCAGTAGGAAAATATCGATTTCAGTTTCTTTACTTCCGCTTTGCTCGCCAAGGTACCGTGCTGCCAGTAACTTCTTACGCTAGGTGTCAATCGGCCTGACTGCTCCGTGCTGCCAGTTTCCGACAGCGCCCATACATACACACACAGACAGCCATCATTTCTAATCGTCGAACTGAATCAATTGGTGTATAAGACTATGGGTACTATGGGTCCGCGACGTTAGGCATAAGTACGTTAGGCATAAAGACGTTAGGCATAAGTACGTTAGGCATAATGGACGTTAGGCATAACGGACGTTAGGCATAATGTACGTTAGGCATAATGGACGTTTGGCATAATTCTGCCTTCTTTATGTCATGGGCTGTTCTTTGGGTCAGTTTATGCCTAACGTCCATTATGCCTAACGTACATTATGCCTAACGTCCGTTATGCTTAACGTCCATTATGCCTAACGTACTTATGCCTAACGTCTTTATGCCTAACGTACTTATGCCTAACGGGGTATACCCGGGTACTATGGGTCCCCCGGCCTTGTATCACAACATCGTCTTTGAAATAAATACATAGCCTTTCCATTACACCTTGGTGTACGAGAAAGGCAAAACAGTGAGAGACCATTATCACCATCATTGTGCAATTTTCACTCTTGGCTCTTCCGGATCATTTATCGAAACATTGTCTTTGGTGCTCAAGAAAGGCAATGATAACTTCCTTCTGTATGCTTTTTTTTTAAATATGCAAGCTTCCAATGCTAACAACTCAGTCTTTGTCCACACTTGAGGAACAGTTTACGGGTCTGTACACTTACCATTTCCATACAACCGGTAAATATTTTAATACGAAATTCATCCGGCGGATGCATGCTGCTTAACCGATGATACCTATAAAAGGCAAAACATATGCTAGACGATATAAATTTCAGATGTGGCTACTCACAAGGCATCTTGTTGGTTTGTGCTTCATCAATCGCACACTTGACACGAGCCTCAATGCCTCGCCCGAATCCGAGAGTGGTTTATTGAGTGATGATCTTACACAGAGATTCATTTCCGAGGAAAGTGGTAAACATTGATTGTTTGTTGGTGCAGTTGCCAATTTGCGAGACGTCGATTGTTATATCATTTGGGCCAGTGGGTCAGGCGGAATAATTGGAAACACTTTCAAACTTTGAAAAACGTACTGCGATGGCCACAATCATCGAAAGTGGAGGCTTGGCGGATGTGATGTATTTGTGCTGAATCTTTCATTTCCGTAATATATAATATGATGACAACTTTCGGTTTTAATGATATTGCATTTAATGTATTTCACAACGACAGAACAATTTGACTATATTTGTAAAATTAGGCTTAACTACCTTAAACTAAAAGATGAATCCCAATCTTTGATGGGTCAATCTTCAGTGCGGTTCCATAATTATTCCAGAATCCGTTGAGGTCGGTTATCCACGGAAAAAGTAACCATTTTACAATTTAAGTCAAAACAGGTCGTGTGACACATCAAACTTCATGATCGGAATGGTATTTTCAGGGTTCCGGAATGACCAATTCCTAGATTGAGTCTGACCTGAAAATATCATTCCGAGCATTGTTTTGTAATATCATGAACACGACCTATTTTGTCTCAATTTAGGAAATAATCATTCCGGAGGTCCCCCAGATTATGGCCGATGTAGCCGGATCTAACCCGAATATCCCAGGGCCCATTAAAATATCGTTCCCATCATTGCTATGTGAAATCATGAAGTTTGAGGTGTCATTCATTTATTTAGTCTACATCTAAACAGATAACACTGAATCTACAATTTGACGCCACAATCCACGGTTCGAGGCCGCATCTCTCCATCCTCGAATACGCCCCACGCTCGCCAAGTCGTTTTGCACCTGGTCTGCCCATCTCGCTCGCTGCGCTCCACGTCGTCTCGTATCTGCCGGATCGGAAGCGAACACCATCTTTGCAGGGCTGCTGTCCGGCATTCTTGCAACATGTCCTGCCCATCGTACCCTTCCGGCTTTAGCTACCTTCTGGATACTGGGTTCGCCGTAGAGTTGGGCGAGGTCATGGTTCATTCTTCGCCGCCACACACCGTCTTCTTGCACATCACCAAAGATGGTCCCAAGCACCCGTCTCTCGAATACTCCGTGTGCATTGTCCATGTTTCATGTCCGTAGAGGACAACCGGTCTTATTAGCGTCTTGTACATGACACATTTGGTGCGGTAGCGAATCTTTTTTGACCGCAGTTTCTTCTGGAGCCTGTAGTAGGCCCGACTTCCACAGATGATGCGCCTTCGTATTTCATGTTATCAGCCGTTAGCAAGGATCCTAGCTAGACGATTTCCTCGATCACCTCGAAGGTATCCTCGTCTATCGTAATACTGCTTCCCAGGCGGGCCCTGTCGCGCTCGGTTCCGCCCTCAAGCATATACTTTGTCTTCGATGCGTTCACCACCAGTGCAACTTTTTTTGCTTCACGTTTCAGGCGGATGTACAATTCTGCCACCTTTGCAAATGTTCAGCCGACAATGTCCGAAACAAATAAATTGACTGGATCTGTTGAAAATCGTACCCCGGCTGTTACACCAGGCTCTCCGCATGACACCTTCTAGCGCAATGTTGAACAACAGGCACGAGTTCATCACCTTGTCTTAGTCCCCGGCGCGATTCGAACGAACTGGAGTGTTCGCCCGGAATCTTCACACAGTTTTGCACACCACCCACCGTTGTTTTGATCAGTCTGGTAAGCTTCCCAGGGAAGCTGTTCTCGTCCATAATTTTCCATAGCTCTACGCGGTCTATACTGTCGTATGCCGCCTTGAAATCAACGAACAGATGGTGCGTTGGGACCTGGTATTCACGGCATTTTTGAAGGATTTGCCGTACAGTAAAGATCTGGTCCGTTGTCGAGCAGCCGTCAACGAGGCCGGCTTGATAACTCCCCACGAACTCATTCACTAATGGTGACAGACGGAAGATGATCTGGGATATCACTTTGTAGGCGGCATTAAACTTCTTCGGATATTAGAAAAAACTCACGAATAAGATGTTGGGGTCATATTGACCCAGAAATGTAAATGCTTATAAATCAGTCAAATTATAACCAAATTGCAAAGTTTATATACCGTTCGAAAGATAAACTCATCAATTTTGTGGCTATGTGGTGATATGCTGGTTCTGGAGACAATGGCCACCGGGAAACGACTTCCACGGGGACTTTGTCGGTCATATAAGGGGAGCATAAAAATCGCTCCATATTTGCCATTCGATCGCTAATTCTTCATAGATTCTCCTAAAACGGTAATGTATGGTCCATGAGAGGGCTTCCGATGAAAGTGGCCACTCCTGGTACATTCAAGGTGCCCCCGGGGAACCCGCAGGAAGGAACATTTCCGTTTTAGCACTAAAATATACCGTGCGGCGGCTCTGTCGTCATGATTTTCCACAAAATTATAAATAATGCGCTTGTAATCGCTAAGTGACCACATTGGCCACTCTTGGAGCCTATGAGGTGCCCCCGTGGAACCCGTAAAAGGGGACATTTCCGTTTTAACACCAAAATATGTCGTGCGACAGCTCTTTCGTCATGATTTTCCACAAAATAGATGATTATGTACTCGAAATCGATAATTGACCACATTGGCCACTCTTGGAACCTATGAGGTGCCCTTGGGGAACCCGTAGAAAGGAATATTTCCGTTTCAACTCCAAAATATGCCAAGCGGTGGCTCATTCGTCATGATTTTCCACAAAATGAATGATTATGCGCTCGAAATCGATAATTGGCCACATTGGCCACTCTTGGAGCCTATGAGGTGCCCTCGGGAAACCCGTAAAAGGGGATATTTCCGTTTTAAAACCAAAATATGTCGTGTGGTGGCTCTTTTATCATGATTTTCCACCAAACAGATGGTCATGCGCTTGAAATCGATAAATGATCACATTGGCCACTCCTTGTATATGCAAGGTGCCCCCGGAGAACCCGTAGGAGAGGAAATTTCCCTTCTGGCACCAAAATGTGCGGTGCTGCGGCTCTTTCATCATGATTTTCCACAAAATAGATGATTATGCGCTCGAAATCGATAAGTGACCACATTGGCCACTCTTGGAGCCTATGAGGTGCCCTCGGGGAATCCGTAAAAGAGGACATTTCCGTTTTAACACCAAAATATCTCGTGCGGCAGTTCTTTCGTCATGATTTTCCACAAAATAGATGATTATGTACTCGAAATCGATAATTGACCACATTGGCCACTCTTGGAACCAATGAGATGCCCACGGGGAACCCGTAGATGGTGACATTTCCGTTTTTATACCGAAATTAATAAGTGACCACATTTTTCATTTCGGAACCTATGAAGTACCGCCGTGGAGCTCATAGGAGAGGACATCTCCGTTCTTACTCTTACTTTTACTTAGGGCCGATGCCCACGTAGCGTGTTTTCAAGCTGCGTGCACGCCGCGTCCACGCAAGGTATCCGGCATCAAATGTAGTCGTGCACACGTTTACGTGTGCATTACAGGTAATCTTCGATATAACGTACCCCCGATATAACGTACACTCGATATAACGTCACTCGATATAGCGTACATTTTTCCCCGTTATAACGTACACTTTGAAAAATAATTTTAATTTTGGTAGTTATTACAAAATAATTTACTAAATTGTTATGATCATTCATGTAGGGATGGCAATATTGTATGGAGTCTAATTTAATCAGCTAGAGGCATTAATTACTGTTTTCCCCACTTTGCACTATCCTCAGAATTTCTCCCGAGGTATTGGATGATATTGAGTTAATGAGGTTTTACGCATGTCTAGTTGATATTAGTCAAAGTCAGATTTGATGACGTGTTGTTTTCAGGTCTAAGTCAGCTGATGTCGAGTGAAGTAATGGTATTGTAGATCCAAGCTTGAAATGTGTACCAGATTATTTAAAAATTAATCCTAGAGGAAATTCCTGGAGAAGCTCCCAACATAATTTCTGGTGAATTTTGTAGAGGAACTCCTGTAGAAAATTCTAAAATAGTTCCAGAAAAAAACCTTCGAATTAATTCTTAAAAAAATTTGTTTGAATTCATGAAGGGATTAAAAGAAACTGAATAAATTTTCAAAACGAATTCGTAAAGTAGTTTCTGGAAGAATATTTTAAGGAATGGTATTTTTGAAGGAACTCTTAAAAGAATCTCCGAATGAGTTTCCTGAATATATTTGCAAGCAATTCCTAAAGGAATTTAGGAGGGAACTCAAAATAGAATTTGCGAAGAAATTCCTAGATTTCTACAGGAATTCCTTCGGAAATTCCTTCAGGAGCTCCGGCAATTCTTGGAGGGATTTCTTCAAAACAACATCCCGAAATGAATCCAGTAATTCCTTCAAAAATTCTTCCAGGAATTCTCTCGGAATTTCCCTTAGACATTAGGTCAATACTTTCACATCGTATTCTTTCTTTAATTTCTTTCAAGAAAATCCTAAGACCTCCGGACCCCCTTCGGAAACTCCTTGAGCAACACTTTTAGAAATCATCCCAGGAATTTCTCAAAAAATTCTAGAATAAAAGTGATGAGTGTTTCCGAGATATTCTTGAAAATGTAGTCTAATGCGTTAATTGTTTGTGAATGGCAGGTAAGACTCGTCTCGTAGGTTTTCCCAGTACTTTAGCAGCTGCAGTAGAGCAGGGCATGATTAGACTCAACCATCCTACAATAGTCCTCCAACCCAACACCAGAAGGCCAGAAGTATCTTCGTTAATTCTCCCTAAATCATGCGGTCACTATTCCAAAGTATTTTAAAGTGAACGAATGTTACAAAGTTACCAAAGTTGGAAGTTGAAGAGTAGAGAGAAAGTGCTTGGAACAAGAGAAGGCGTTGAGGACAACCCCACGGTCTTTAAGTTAAAAACCCCAGCAAGAACCGCCGTATTTCCCTGGATCCGTAGTCGGCCCAATCCGGCATTGTTTCCGATGATAGTCTTATTGGTCGAGTTGTAACGAAGCAAGAAGCGAGGAAGATCTCTAAGCCACCCGGCGATACCACCGGTAAACCCGCACAGCCACAGAAGGAAGGAAGGAAGAAGAGGAAGGAAAGAGTGGTGCAGTGCTGCGAGGAAGACCAGGGCTCTAAAGACAACTTAACTAGTTGGGAATTCTTTGAAAAATCATTCGGAAACAACTACGGAAATAAATCCAAAAATCATTTATTAATTCCTCCTCAATGTTTCTTCGAAAAGAATGAATTTTAAGAATTACTTCAGAATCTACCTAATGAGTTCCTCCGGAATTCAAAACTTCTTCCTAGTATTCTTTAGGAAATTCTTCGAATCATTCATTTAGAAATATATTCACGAATTCCTTTTAAACATTATCCGGAAAAACCTTCCGAAACTCCTTTAGAAAGATCTACGGAAAATATTTTGGTAATTCTTTCCGATATTCCTTCAAAAATTCTTTTGTAGATTCGTTCTGGAATTACTTTACAAATTCCTTCGGCAAATTATTAAGGGTTTGAAAATTCGCTTAGGAATTTCTTCGGAAGTTGCTTTTTTTAGGAATTCATTTGAGAGTTCCTCCAGGAATTCCACCGGAAATCCCTGTGGAGATTCTTTTGCAAATACCTTAGGAAATTTCTTCAGAAATTCCTGTTAGCGTCGAACTTAATTTCTAAATTAAAAAGAGACGTTAATAAAAATTTTAAAAAATCAGGATTTTCTGAAAAGTCCTCTCGAAATTCTTTTAGAACTTTCTCCAGCAAATATTTCAGATCTTTCTGCAGGAAATTACTTTGAATATTCCTCAGTTTTTTCAGCAACTCTTTTAAAAATTTCTTCGGAAATTCCTCTGGAATTTTCTTCAGAATTTTCTAAATTTCTTTAAACATTTCTCAGGAAATTCCTTTAGAATGTTTTTCGGTAATACCAGCGGAAAATGCGTCGGAGAATTCATTCGATTTTTTAAGCATTCCTTTGGGAAATAGTTTGGAAATGCCGTTTGGAATTTCTTGGCATATCCCTTTGAGAAATCTTCGACTTTTTCGTAGAAAATTCCATCAAAAATTTCTTCAAACATTTTGTTGAAAATTCCTCCAAGGAAAAAAATAAAATTTCTGGGAAAATACATCCAACAAAATATGCAATAGAATTTAGGTATTTTGTATGATTTAATTCAAGAAAAGAATTCCTAAAGGAATCTCTGAAAAAATATCAAAGGAAATGAAAAAATGAAAATGATGAAAAAATCATAAAATTTTCCAGACTTTTATTCAGGAACTTCTCTAGAAATTCCATCGGAAATTTTGATAAAAATTACCGTGATATAAGCTTTTTTTTCAGAATAATGTTGGCGTATATAATTAAATATTTATGAACATATTCAATTTGGCGAGTCATGTACCCCATCGTGCCCTAGTTTAAATCCACTAAAGATCGCGGATACGCGGAAGTAAACCTTGTGTTTCCAGTGCCTCTAAGCCTCTTATTTCCTGTACTTTATATATAAATAAAATGACGAATACAATTCTTCGGGTCCTTTTTCTTAGCAACGAACAAGTTGGTTGGAATTGTTCACAAGAAAATCTGTTTCACACCGCTAGCTGACCATTATATATAAAAAAAGTACATGATAGTACAACATTTATGTAGTGTAAAATAAGGATGATTACTCATGCTTCGATATAACGTACAATTCGATATAACATACAAACTTGAAATCGATATGTACGTTATATCGAAGTTTACCTGTATTAGGCCACAAAACTTTCAGCCTTATCAAGAACCAATTTTAGCTATATAAGCTATAGAGGACTATGTTTGGTCATATAAGCGCTTAATTCACCTCCAATCTTTGTTGTGTTGTGGTCTTCGGCAAAACAGTTGTCTACCAAAAGACTTTCTCCGTTCTATAAATTCTATTTCTACGAGTGTTCCTACGATTGAATCCTTTCAAATTTACACTCGAAGTTTTCTAACGAGAAATTGTTTTGAATTTTGAAAGAAAATCTTTTGTATTTCCACGAAAAAATCTCTAGAGTTCTAATGTGATGTTCTAGAAATCAATTACAAAATCTACGGAAATTCCACTGAATCTTCGGAATTTCTACGGAAAATTCAGAGGACTTCTTCAAATTTGAATAAACGTGGACAAATTTTAAACGGTGGCGCTACGATGCAAAGATGTCGGCGGGCGGCGGCGTGCCAAAAACTGTCAGCGCCGGTGGCTACTCACTTCTCATTCCTCACTTCTCACTTTGCACATGTCACTCTCACTTCTCACTTCCTACTACTCACTTCTCATTTCCCATTTCTCCCTTCTCGCTTCTCGCTTCTCACTTGTAACTTCCCACTTCTCACTTCTCATTCCTCACTACTCACTTCTCATTCCTCACTTCTCACTTTGCACATCTCACTCTCACTTCTCACTTCCCACTACACACTTCTAACTACGAACTTTCCAATTCTCACTTCTCACTTCTCATTACTCACTTCTTACTTCTCACTTTTCTCTTCTTACCTCTCACTTCTTATTTCTCACTTCTCACTTTTCAGCAGGGGTGCGAATTCTCAATCTCAATGACTGAAATTTGTAAGATATTGATACCATTACCTTTTCACACTCACTTCGTAGCAGTGAAAACTGAAAATGGTTTGCAGCAACAATCAAAGATAAAGTAAACAAAAGACCTGTTCTTTCATCGCACACGCAGCCCACAGTGACAGTCCTTTCAGTTCACTCGCTGGTGCGCGAAAGAGACGGCCCTATATAAATGAATGGGTGAACACTATCACTTGAAAGAAAAAGACAGGAAATTTGTGCCGAATGATCATCAGCTTCAGCCCGCTGTTGGCAAACCGAGTTGGCTAAGCTATTCATGCTTTGTCTTTCTGACTGAAAGGCATCGTCATAGGCAAAGAGAAGCAGGGAAAAATACAGAACAAAAGAATCGCATTCAGCAGGCATTGTTGATAAATTGCACCACTGCTTTTCAGTTCTAACTTTTTACTTCTCACTTCTCACTTCTCATTTTTCACTTCTAACTTTTCACTCTTCATTTCTCACCTTTACCTCCCTACTTCGAAATTCTCACTTCTAGCTTTTCACTTATCGCTTCTCACTTCGGGACTGATTTGCGATTTGGGCGTAACTTATTTCGTAAACAAACATTGGAAGGCGAATTCATGCTAGAGCAAACATTTAAGGAGAAACCATTGTTTGAAACCGACAGATTAAGCTTTCCTCTATCAGATGAGGGTATCAGCACAGACAAACAGATATAACACTCGTCTAATTTTCATCGTTCAATATTTTGCTGGTCGATTCAAATAATCATTAGTAGGCCACTCGAACACTCGTGGCGCTCGCATCGGATTTGCTCGAGTCTGACGTTTGCGCACTACCGCCATCTGGTTCAAGATTTGCCCAACTAACTGAAATCAACAGATGTCGTTAGTGTTTGAATGACGATGAACTTGATGAGTGAATGTTCAATGTGTTATGTCTGTTTGTCTGTGGTATCAGTTTTGGATAAAAACGTTTGCATTCTACGGAATTCATGAAACAATTTTTGTTTACATAATAAGTTACGCCCAAATCGCAAATCGGTCCCGACTTCTCGCTTCTCACTTTTTAATTCTTATTAGTGTACATAGTAGTTAGGTTATAAAATTTTTCAAAATGAACTAATGCCTGCAATAGGCTTCCATGTAATACTAGAGAATTTTCAAATCACTTCCTTTTCAAAATAATAATAAAAAAAACTAACAACAAAGATGAAGGGCCGTGTGGCCAAACACTTACAATGTACATTAGATGTAAAATCAAATCAAATAAATAAACATACATTAAAAAAAAAAAACTTTTTAGTTCTCATACCTTATTTAATTCATGAAATTCTCACTACTCACTTCTCATTACTCACTATTCCTTACTCGCAATCTATTTTTTTGTTCAACTGTTGGGCATGTAAACTGTTTCTGACAGCATCGAGTTAGCGAGGCGAAATGCATTGGAAAATTACTTCAAATTAAAGAACATCTAGTTATGGAGGTATCAACTTACGGAGGGACGCAGTATGCTAGATTGAAGGGACTTGAATTTCATCGAGTGAGAGTAAATTTCGAGTTACAGAACATTAAGTTAGGGAGATTTCACTGTACATGTCATATAGAGGTGGCAAACAAGTCGTTAAGATCAAGTCACCTTTTGAAAAACGATATAAAAAGCATTATATTAAGTACAAGTATGATCACACCATTTACGGTGACTTCAATAATGGCGAAAACGATCACACTTTGACAATTTGTCACGCTTTCCAAATTGAAGTGCGCCGATGAAGGTACGATCCCAAAGGTGGCAGCTTACGATGGTTTCCAGTATTCGCTAGTTTTAGCACTTTCCATTTCAATTGAACATCCGAACATAGGCTTTTGAATAATCTCAAGTCGATCTGATTGCTCTTCACAAGTAATTGTTTGGCATGTTTTTTTTCTGCAGCGCACTTGTTTCGCTTATAATTCGATGTCGTTGGTGGTGCACTGTGGGTACAATCCATACAGCTGTCGGGCAAAGTAAAATTTTTAGTTTTTTTTTATTGACTTTATTAGGGAGACTTTCAGCCCGAGACTGGCTCTTCTCCAGGCAAAGTAAAATTGACATACCAACCATTCAAAGAACTCATTTAGTGAAATAGGCGATTTAGAAAAACTAGATAAATAATGCAAATCAGGACAATAAAGATTTTTTTCTAATCGATTGATCTGGTTAAATGAAGAAAATTGGCTCCACATTGTGGTCAGTTAATGTACCAATATGTGCCTTTTATTACTTGCTAACGCCTCAACAACGTGTGTGACTAAGTTGGCTGGGTGCTTGAACGATCGCATCCAATTTGCTGCATGGCACGTGACAATTGGTGGCACGCTTCACTGAAGTGCGTGTACCGAACAGACGAGGCGAACAATGGGCATCTGATGACAGTTTCGTTTTCGCAGTTTGAAAGACCGTTGTATAGCGGCGCCTCCGGATCGGCGTCGGACTGTGAGAAAGTCCGTGAAATTCGTGAGAAGCGCCAAATTGAAGAGTTTATTGCCGTCAGCGTGATTGGATGGGTTCGTTTTGTTTGGGATTGGATTGCATGTGTGGTCTTTCCGGACGATTTGAAGAAGATCAACGATCTTCTCTGATAGGCTGTTGTAAGACGATGCTACTGTTGTAAATTATCACATTCTCTTATCTGATTAATGGGCTGAAGTTTAGTAATTTGGGATGAAACCGAGTCATACTGTAGCCTTTAAAGCCTCCTAAAAGCAACTCGTCTTGCGTCATTTTATAAATAGGTGTATGTTGCAATTACAAAACAATCATGAGCAGCATGCAGATTACTTTCGTGTTGTACAAGAATATTGTAAACTGGTTGAATATTCCATCATAATAGCACTGCAAGCTATCAAATCATGAAACAAACATTATTTATCATTCAAGTATTCTTATTACTTGATTCCAGCCTGCCCGAAATATATTCCTTGTTGTCAAAAATTAAAGCCCAACTTGAAAATGTTCTTAACTCTTCTGTATCTGTAACTGTCAATGATTTCAAGATAATTAACTGGAAGCAAATTGCTTTTGATGCTTTGGCTTATGATCAAAAACTAATTACAAATAAATTGGTTATCGCAACAGTTTCTCTTCTTGACTAGCCACCGTCGAAACACTTTTGCAATGCTCTCTAAGCAGAGCAAAATTGCGTAACTCGATGCACCCCCCTGGGGCGGCTTATCAACAATCACTTACTTCGCACAACATTAGAAACAGATAGCGTGCATCTCGCCGATTTAGTTACCGACTGCTGTTTTTCTTACTGCATCGGTGCATCGTTTACTCGCTCATCGCCCACAACACCAAACACCGAAGTGATGGGTGATATCCGAGGGTTTTTCCTTCGACGGTTTTATTGATTGTAATGGTTTTTCTAATTTAGTCCGGCCGTGAGTCCTAACCAGATCGGTTCGCTTTTTCGCGTTCCAAACGCGCGAGCCCTTCACTTGAGTGGGGTACGTCCTTCCGAGTGATAAGAAGTAGTAGTAGTTGTTTTAAGTCCTATGATTTTCGGGATCGATGGTTGGCTTTAAAGAGCGGAGGTTCTAAGACCTTGTGATTTAAGACGAGAAACAAAAATTGAGTGCAAAATGAAGAACGGCAGTACCAATTTGGCACTGTCGTGTGTGCTGATTCTAGTGACTGTGATAACCGTAACAAAAGGTAGTGGTCTGACATATTTGGATGTTCTGCAGAGGTTGAGTGATGCGCGAGGTGACGTAAGGACAAGCCTACGGGCCATTCGGAAACTAGCGATAGAGAGTGGGCTGATATCGAGGAAGGATGAAACTTCAACACCTGCTCCAGCTCTGAGTGATCAACAGCCTACGGAGTCATGGATTGATCCAGAAGAGTCAGGGGAATCGGACGAGTATTTTGAGGATATCGAGGAAAGCGATGAAGATGACGCGACTACACCAGAAGGTTTGTAGCATGTGGGAACACAAAATTTCGATAATTGTAAATTGTTGATCACACATTGATCTTCCAGTGGCAAATTTTTACATGTTGTAGAAGAGTCCGTATTTTGCTTATGTTTGTCATGAATCCGGTTCTAGTTGTAATCGATCTATTTCTTTTACTTTTAGCTCCCACATTAGGCTCAACGCTATACTAATCCGCACCCATATTTATATGATGCTGAATATTTGACGATGAAAAATTCATTTCGTTTTCGATCCTTTCAATTGAATCATTGTCGAAAACACTGACGCAGTTAAATAAAATAAAAAAATTAAACTTGTTTTCTAAATCCGCAAGAAATTCAATTCAAACGATGTATAAAATAAAAGGTTAATGATTCTCAAAGAATTTTAATTAGTAAACTCTAATTTACATATAGCAAGTTTCATCGATTTTGTACAACTAATGTTTTACATATCATACAATGAAAACAAGCTTTTTTTCTATTTTGAGTTTCAGCTAATATAACAAGCCAAACTACTTTCGCCGGCGAAGCTGAAACAATGCGTTCGAAACAAATAATGATTTCAATTCCTCCATGTCCATGTCCAGCCAAGATGCACCACATCGTAAAACATCAATTTCTAATTCCACATGCATTGAAAGTCCGCGGTGGACACACGATCGACTATCTTGCTGAAAGATAAGACGGTATATTTATTGCTTTACAGTCAGAAAAACGATGATTAACACAGGCGCCAGTGCTGCACAGTGGATGGCATGAGGTACCAAAAAAATGTAAACAATGTTTGTAAGCCGAATTTCGAGTATTGGCAGGTCTTAAATGAAACGTCAACGACACCTTGGTATTAAAACGGGTCGCTTTGACAGCAGTTGTTGAAAAAAAATTACATGTCTACAACCTTTCGTAATCGAATCATTATTCAATTTACACCCGCTCAAACTAATCGGGCACCATTGATATGTTCATTTTCATTATTTTTTTTTTCAATTTAAACATAAATTTAAATTAACAAATTTAAATGTGGCGTGAAAATACTTGGTTCGTGGCCAAATTCCTGCTTTTTCCGTTACACCCCGCAATCAGCGTTTTGCGCTTGTTTTGCCTACAGATTGCGCTCAACGTTTGCTTATACCAACCGGATAAGACGCGGGAACTAACTTTGCGGTGTTGATATCCGGCATTCGTGTACCTGATTATTATATTCTTCCATATTTTACTATTGTGAAGTTGCTGCAACCAGGGCCAGACAATTTCATTTTCAATTGAAATTCGTCAGTCGAAAATGAATTCAGTATTCATCCCTTTCAATTGAAGCACGTCCTTTCATCTTCATAGTCATTTTCCTTTCAATATTAGAAAATCCATCTTCGTGCAAGTTCATTTGAAAAAGGTTGCCTTTCAATTGTGTTCATTTTTGAATTCACTAACATATTGACTTGAAGGACAGCGGTTCAATTCGTGTTGATTCTATGTTCAATGTCTGTACAAATAGAGCGGAACATACTGGAACGGCTCGATTCGCAAAGATTCACGTTTTAGTTAATATTTTTTTCATATTCTATTTATTTTCTAATTGCTTAAAATTAATTTTGTCGAATGATAATTCTATCATAGCAGTGGAAATGGAAATGGAAATGGAAATTGTCTTATTTGACAAACGAAATAGAAACATATCAGGTAATCAATATTCGAGCAACGCCTAACAATATATCCTTTGTCGTAAACAGAGTTTGTTACTGACAAACGCACCTCGCAACAAGCATTTATCAGAAGCCAAACACAATATGACAAGAATTATTTGCCTTGCATGCTTCGATATTTCCGAGAATACGATGCTAATTTTGAAATCATAGTCAGATTCTCGAATATTCTCATAAGGGGCTGTCCATAACCCACGTAGACTTTTGAGGGGGAGGGAGGGGTTTCGGAAAAGTCTACGTTAGTCTACGAAGGGGGACGGGGGGATAAACTAAAAGTCTACGTAGACTTTTTTATTTAATTTTTATTTTTTTGAAAACAACTTATACAGCAGCTTTATGCAAAGTTCACTAGTTTATTTTTTTTCAGATTTTTCCGTTTTTTGCAAGACTTAACCGAAATAGTCTCTCGAATTTCTCCAGAAAAATCTTATGGATTTCACTGAAGTAATAGTTTGAACTAAGATTTAAAAATATCATGATTTCAACAGCAAATTCTTCTGTGTTGAAAATTCTATAAAAACATTCGAATTTTTTTTTCAAAATTTCTACTTGGATTATATTACAGATTCTATCTTTTGATTTTCGGCAGGAACTTCTTTAGAAACTACAAATAATTCTTTAGAATTTCCACGGAAAATTATGTCGCACTTCAACGGAAAATTCTTTAGAATTTACAAAGGAAGCATTTTGACATATCCACCAAAAAGTCTTTGGAATTTCCAAAAGACATTCTTTGGAACTTGTAAGCCATTTTCTCCGAAATTTCCTCGAGAAATCCTTCAGAATTTCCACTTAAGGTTTTCTGGAAATTCCCCGGGAAATTTTTCTTAATTTCGGAAATTCTCGGAATTCTCATGAGGAATTCTTTGGACATACATATAAACGAAATTTTTCCAAATGTCCATGGGGAATTGTTAGAAAATTTCTCCACAATTTCTTCGGCAGTTCTAATGCAGATTCTTTGGAAATATTGATGGAAAATCTACAACATTTTTTAAAGAAATTATTGAAAACTTTCACGAGAAAATATTTGAATTTCCTACCAAAAACTATTTGAGTTTCCACAAAAAAAAAAATGCATTTCTTGTAAGAAAGCATTTGTAATTTTCATGAAAATGTATTCGAATTTTTTACAATAAATTCAATGAATTCAAAAATTCAACTGAAAATTCTCCATAATTTGCATCGGAATTATTCGGAAACTCTTTGGAATGTCCATAGGATTTTTTTTTTCAAATTTCCTATTTTGCAAGAGAAATTTCAACATATCGTACCGTTTTGGCTCATATCCCGAACACTCGCTTTTAAATAGCCATTTTGGCGTTATTTATATAATTTGCTCCATAGAAGCTTGAATTCTTCTGCAATATTGATCCTCAGTATGGAAAACTAATGAAAACTTTAGTTTCAGGGCGCTAAAACGCCAGTGTTCTGGATATGAGCCATATTCGGAATTTGAGTCAAAACGGTAGGTAACCATTCTGAAATTCCACGAGAAATAATTTTAAGTTTTCACGGAAAATTTAAAGAGAAAGACATGAACCCCGTCTTCGACCAGAGCAGAGGTCGTACAGACTGAACACTCAAACACCTAGCATGAGACAACGGACAGACCAGTATTGGTCAGTTGGGTTTAATGAAATAATAAATCTATATACATAAAAATGAATTTCTGTCTGTCTGTGCCTTATAGACTCGGAAACTACTGAACCGATCGACGTGAAAATTTGTATGTGGAGGTTTTTGGGGCCGGGGAAGGTTCTTAAGATGGTTCGAGACCCCTCCCCGCTTTGGAAAGGGGGGCTCCCATACAAATGAAACACCAATTTCTTCATAACTCGAGATCTAATCAGAAAATAAATCAATTTTAGGCGAAACGAAGTTCGTCGGGTCTGCTAGTAAATAAATAAATATAACACCCATTGGACCAGTGAAGAATTTTTCAATCACGAAAAGTTTCCTCCTTACCAGGGCGGGAATCGAACCCACACTCCATAGTACATGCGTCTAGACGATTGACGTCGCTAACCGCACGGCCACGAAGCCCACAAATTACTCGGTATTTTAACGGGAAAACTTTTGGAATTTAAAAGAAAATCTTGGTTTTTCAACGGATGATTATTTGAAGGGATATTGCATGGGATTTTCAAGAAAGACATCGGAATTATGACGGAGAGTTCTTTGGAGTATTACCTGGAAACTTTAAAGGTTATCAATCGGGAAATTCTACGGAATTTCCACAAAAAACTTATTGGAATGTAAACTTGACATTCTCGGAATTTCAACTCGAAATTTTTCGAAATTCTGAAAATTCTTCGGTTTTCTACAAATTTGAACCGGCATGAAGAATTATACTGCCGCTAACCGTAAGTTGAGCACATCTGTATATGGACGCCATATACAGATGTGCTCGACTTGCGGTTAGCGGCAGTATAGGTCAGATGCGTGACAGATTTTAAGCAGTGGCGCGCCGATGCAAGTGTCGGTGACGATGGCGCACACCTCTAGGAGGAATCAAATTCAACAGAAATGAAGTTAATTGGCTTCGAGATTTAGTTTCAAGAGCTATGAACAGATGATTAAATTTGATTTCGTTTTGGATTGATATTTGTTTTGTTGGATATTTTTCAGTTTGATTTCGTTATGTTTGAAATTTGAATTTTACTGTAATGTTCACAAGGGATATGAGGGAAATAGATTTGAATAGCTGAATTGCTGAAAACTGAATTGCTGTGATGTTTCCAATCACATACAGTGACCTGGATAATAAAAAGCCCACTTGCCGTTTTTCATACAAAATGGTCAACTTTGGAGATCTAGATCTCGATTGCGTGTGAGCCAATTTTGCTGAAAATTTGACCAAAGCTCAGATATAACTTGAATTTTACCATACCTGAATTTCGACCATATTGATTCATAGGGTAAAAAATTATCGCGGTAATACAAAAACGATTTTTTTGACAAAAAAATGATTTCAAAATATCTTGAAAACTACTACTCTTAGTGTACAAGTATGTTCCGCAAACTTTTTTGTATTGCCAAAATACGCGTTTTTGCTGAATAAGTCATCAGTTTACAACCTATAGAACTCAAGATATTTAAAGAATATTTTTTTTGCCAAAAAAATCATTTTGGTATTACCGCAATATTTTTTTACCCTATGAATCAATATGGTCGAAACTCAGGTGTGGTAAAATTCAAGTTATATCTGAGCTCTGGTCAAATTTTCAGCTAAATTGGCTCACACGCAATCGAGATCTAGATCTCCAAAGTTGACCATTTTGTATGAAAAACGGCAAGTGGGCTTTTTATTATGCAGGTCACTGTATGATGTTTTGTGAAATTTGAAAAAGTCTACGTAGACTTCAAAGGGGTGGGGGAGGGGTTTCAAAAAAGTCTACGAAAGTCTACAAGGGGGGAGGGGGGGATTAAAAATGTGAAATTTCGGTCTACGTGGTTTGTGGACAGCCCCTTTTTAGGTTTTTTAATTTAAAACATTTACGTTTCAAATGCCCTTTCACGCCACAAAAATCGCAAGTGCTGTCTTCACTGAATTCTCTGTTTTTCGGGGACCCTTTGTTCCAGCTTAATTGTTTCTGACAATTATATGGTCGCTGTCATTTCTGTTGCTGGTATCCTATCCGAATCTTTACTGGACCCCTCGAATGACTTTGACCTGCTAGCCGATATGCTTCAGCCAGCTTTTTGAATGCTAAACCAGCTGGTCCCGCTGCCGAAGGGAAGCAATCTGTCCGAAATTGTCACTAGACCCTATCTTTTTTGCATTGCTGGATGCCATTTCCCAAGTAAACTACCAGTTTTTTGGCATTCGGCAATGTTAAATTATCCTCACTCAACAGTCGTTGCTGTAACGCTTTATCTTTAACTCCTGCTATTATTCTGTCTAGGATGGCTTTTTGTTTAAAATTTTCAAATGAGCAAAACTCCGCCTGCAGCTTTACAGAAAGAGCAAAATCTTCTATTGTTTCATCTGGCTGCTGCACACGGTGGTTAAATTTAAATCTCTGATTCATATCCGATTCAGATTTGTCAAATCTACTTTTCAACTTTTGTATCATTTCGGTATAATCGATATCTTCAAATTTATTATTGGGAAATAGCAATTTAATTTCACTGTACACAGCTGGTCCACACAAAGTGGCAAAATAATCTTTTTCATCTTCGTCTTTAATTTTATTTAATCGAAAAACAGAGGCCAATCGCTCGTCGGCCCATTCATTAAAAGGAGTGCCTATATGGCTCCATAATGGTTGTCAAAGCCATCACAAAAGCGATTCAAATAAAAATGCGCAAAAATAAGGAGGTAGCTTACCAGATATCTGCCAACTTCAACTCGCACTAGCCAGTTAGCTAGCGAATAGGATGCGGCGGAGATTTGTCCAACCACAGTTTCGTCTATTCACCCGATTTTCACCTGTCGCCTGAGTCCTTATCGCCGATGACCACAGCTCTCGCCACTGAGCAGAGCGTATGGATGCCAATTAGCGTCAACTTCGGCGATACAGATACAGAAAAAAATGTTAATGCTTTTCTTTTACAATTCTTAAAAAAACAATCGTTTTTGTTTAAAACTTTTTTATATAAAATTCAACAACCGCGCACATCGCGCTTCACTGTTCGCTAACTAGCCGCGAAATCAACAAAATGGAAATTTTTGTACACTAGCTATTGTTACACCACGTTATTGTTACACTACGGCTATTGTAACACAACTTATATTGTGTCAAACAGTTTCTATTGTCTCAAGGTCAATTTACATTAGTTTTTTATCATCACTTGTCCGAAAATACTTCTATGGCGGCAACACCCAAGAAACAATTGTTGTTTGAAGAAATGTCTCTTATAGCTACGCTATTCAGCTGTATGTTTAATTATGATTGATTTATTGCATTTGATACTACTATACCAACCTTGTTCGCCCAAAACTGGAGAATCTATTCAACAACAGCAGTTCTATAAGCATGTTGAAATAAATGTTTAAGCTATCACCTTGCCTCGATTGTTCAACTGCAAAAACAATAAAAGAGCTATAACAACATTAATTCAACGCTTGTTACTACAAAGATTATTACCCGAACTAATAAAGCTTTTGCTCAATGTTTTACAAATAAGGCTGTTTGATATACTGTTGTTTGTGTAACGTAGAAGATTGGAGGAAACTATTATTCAACATTAGTTTGAGAAAAAGTCCCGAATACAAGTTGAATAACGTTGGTTTTGATGGCATCTAATTTGTTGTAAGGAATATCTCAAATAAAGCTTATTACAAGTTTCCACAACAAGCATTTTTTTTTTATAAAAATGTTAAAAGAGGACTAATTCTTACGGATAAGTTTTATCTTGATATTATTTTATTGCTTTCATGAAGTATCGATTTTTCAACTAATTAATTTATAGAACAGTGACTTGTTTTTTTTTACATCAACTAGTCATTACTACAGTTATCACAATCTCGAATGATGTGAGGCTCGAACCCAGGACCCTTCGATTTACATCCGCCTGCTCCATGCAAGGTCATATAAATTGACCATGTTAAATGTAGATATAAATAATTTAACACCAAATTGAACAATTTATTGCATAAACAACATTTGTACATATTTATTAAATAGAATGTATATGACAACAATATTGTTGAAAACGTTTTCATCCACTGATACGATATGTACCACTCTTTTTGAACTTTTAGAAAGAGTTATCCATTTTCACAAAAAAATCAATGCACAGTGACATCCGCACAGCCAGATACGACATAATTGATTTTGTCAACAATTATGAATCAACATTATGTTGTGTTGAACAACATTTGAATGAACATCACTTAACAGTTATCATACAGTAAACTTATTTCACAATTAATCAACATGTTTGGTTCAAAGGCTTTCAATCTATTATAAGACACATTACTTCATTGCAGTGGCGTAGCCAGAAAATTGGTCTAGGGGGGAGGGGTTTTCTGAACAATTTTTTTTTCTAAAAAAAAACTTTCTTCCAAAAATTACGTCTCTGGAGGGGGGGGGTTATGCCCAAAACCACCCCCGTGGCTACGCCACTGCTTCATTGAATTGTACAACTTCGGCAGCGCTGTTAAATAACAAATTCTAACAAATGTTATTAAGCATCACATAAATATGTTATTCAATATCAACTTACACAAAATAGGATTTACTTTGTTAAATATCTTGGCTGTGCATATGCACAGCATATGTTTCGAAATGGACAAATTGATATGAAATTTGCGAAAATGAATCCACGTGTCTTGGAGGGACTCGAACCCTCAACCTCATACTCTCTAGATAGGCGTGATAACCTCTACACAACAAGACCACTTAAAGGTCACGTTTGCGGAAAAGCCATCAGAATCCGAGTACCAACCTCCACCGCGGTTAGCTCTCTTTTTTGCAAATTGAATATCTTTCGGGTGCTTGATTTGTCCAATCTCCACATGTGCTTTACTGTTGTATATCCACAGTCAAGCGAGTGCACATTGTTTATTAAACGAGAGGATCGCACTCCATGCCCCCCAGCAACGGGCTGGGCGGGATGGTATAGAATGCGAATACAATCGCACTCTGCTGTGCCAAAGGCTTGCTTGGCTAAAGCATTTGATGAGTTTGATTGCCTTACGTAAGCGGTCGGTCTTCCACCGTCATTAGTCGTCTGAGTACACGCGACCGCTTACGTAAGGCAATCAAACTCATCAAATGCTTTAGCCAAGCAAGCCTATGGCACAGCAGAGTGCGATTGTATTCGCATTCTATACCATCCCGCCCAGCCCGTTGCTGGGGGGCATGGAGTGCGATCCTCTCGTTTAATAAACAATGTGCACTCACTTGTCATAAGACGAGTTTGTACAATCCCATTGAATTCCACCACTTAATTGTATCTTGACAGATACGTATTTCGACCTCAACGGTAAGGCCGTCTTCAGTGTCTCGTACTTGACTCGACTTAGTACGAGACACTGAAGACGGCTTTACTGTTGAGGTCGAAATTGAAATGAAAATTGGTTGAAATTTTTGCTAATATTTGCTACTAGCTGCAGTAGAATGCTCAGAAAATATCACTTTTTCATGAAAAAAACGCTTATAACATGCTTGAAAATGAAGCTATCAACCATCTTATGTAACCAAAAGATGTTTTTGAAAATATTTAGAATTGGTGAAGGTAGAAGCTAAAAACTATTTTTTTCGGGGCAACCCTATCTAAATTTAGTAAGTTTGTCATAAAACATTACCTATATAAGATAAAATAAATGTTTATTAAGCAAAAATGCTTAGAACTAAATTCTCTATAACTTTGTAGAATAATATGATGTTCTAACTCCAAAGGTTAAAAAAATAGATTTACAAAAAAATCACAAAAGGGCCACTCTAATGGCAACTAACACCAAAAATAGCTCTTTTCTTGTAGATCATTTCTTCTGAAGACGTCAAAACTCTAGCACTGATAGTTTTCGAGTTATCGATTTATGTCGTGAAATTTGACGGCACGAGCCGAAATCTGATAATCAGCATAATTATCCTTGCCAAAATTTGTTCATATATTCGTTTCCTTCATCCAAGACTTGTGGTGTATTTGTAACCCACATTTAACGTAACCACCGAAGATACGATAACTGTGATGACTCGTTTTAGTTCCATCATTGGGTGATTGGCTCGCATTGAGAACGCATTGTGTGATGGTTTTGTCCTGGTTATGGTTGTTTGGTTATGCTTCCATTTTCTATCAGGTCACAATTTGTTTATCGAACACAATCTCCTTGATATACTACCGTGAAGCATCGATTCTTACATCTTGTCGATATTTGCTTGCTCCAAATATGTTCGTGAAAATACATTTAAAATTACAAAATATTTCAATTTGTGTTGCTTTTTATTTCATTATCTATAATAGAAGATACAATATGACAACAAAAATAAAACGCTTACCGTATGAAGGGTTGAATAAAGGATTCCATTTTCGTGGGAATAATAATTCACGAATCATTCACATTGAAACCTTTCCAATGAAATCATTAACCATCATTAAGTACTAGACGAATTTCTAACCCACACGGTACTGCATCCGTGTCTCGTTCAACCGCTAGCAACATTCGGTCTATCACCCGCAATGCGATTTCGCATATCACTGCTGAACTGATTTCCTATGCATGAAAAGTGCTTCGTAAGCAGGATGCTTCCAATTGTTTTGAGCTTAATTGTTTTGTGCAATTGTCTTGCTCAATCGAAAGAAAACTTTCAAAGTGGATTGACATAGTCCGGTTTTCAGCCATATGCCATGAAGATTGAACAAACATTGTGCATTAATTGAGACGCGATTGAGATGGTCAGTTTCTGATCCATGGAAAACGTTGTTATGGAATGATGTATTTATGAGGTGAAAAGCGAAGTTTCTATCGTTATAATGATTTACCTGGAATGCATTACTGTTTTATACTCAGCGAACTAGATTGAAAAACTGCCTCAGCCAGGATTACTTTTTTCATTTATTTACCTGCAATGTGTAATTTTTTCTAGAGATTTGGTATCCTCTAATTATATTTACTAATTATTCGACTGCTCGTTTAACATTGTATTTCTATCCATAACTTATTTTTTTCAGGTCGTAAAAAAGGAGGAGGAGGTGGTGGAAGTAATAACAATATCGTAGTGACAGGCGGTGGAGACGGAAGCCACGATCTTGGAGCATTATACGAAGTTTCGTCGGAAGAGGGCGGACACAAGGGCCACAAGAAAAAAGGAAAGAAACATGGCAAAGGGCACAAGAAACACAAAAAGCATCACAAATGGCGGAAGCATCTAAGAAAAGCGGCCCCAATTGCGCTGGTCATTCTGGCGATGAAAGCCATTCTTTTGCACTTTCTTCTAAAAAAGCTGGTTCTTGCGACGGCTTTATCTCTCCTGATCGGCAAAAAATCTTTGCTAATATCTTCAATCATTGCGCTGAAACTGTTGTTTCAGCAACCGCACAGCAACGATAAAAGCGAAAGCAGTAAACTGGAGGTGGTTCATATTCCAATTCGAAAGGAAATCGGATTTCACAAAAAGATTCAACTGAACAAATTCAAAGGGCCCGGTAAAGTGAAAATCAAGATTCAACCGAAAATCCTTTCAACCCAGAAACCTGCTCATATCTTCAACTCATACAACTCGCTGATTAAGCACACCCATCAGCAAATGGAGGATTTTGGTGGAAAGTACATCCCCCTGGGGTACGAAAACAATCATTTCCAAAACTATGACATAACGACCCCGACCACATACCTGGACTCGATCCCTGAGGGTACCGAAGACAACTACTACGATGTGAATGATCTGCAGTACATCCGCCGAGAAGGTTGGGATGGATGGACCGGCTACAATCGTGGCGAAGTAGCAGCCGAGTCGAATGGGTACGCAGCTGATTATGAGCAAAGGCCATCTACGGAGTACAGCGTCAGTTCGAGCTATGATCAACCGTACAGCTACAACAGCCATGGCAATGGGGCAGCATTCGGAGAATCCGTCAGCTCCAATGGCAACAACGGTCAATGGAGCAGTCCGTCGGATTACAATCAATC